>NC_139955.1:21020528-21270528 GCF_963454915.1 Gymnoscopelus microlampas | reverse complement strand
TATATCCCTGTATTCAATGCTTGAAATTTTATTTGAGCTTGAATGTTTTCAAAGAAGTTCCATCACAGCCTTCATCTTTCACACTCCTTTTATTGCGAATGAAAGAGCACGTTGCTGAAGCTACATGGGGGATGAAGAAGAATTTGCACCTGGAGCACTTTGAAGCAGGTGGCAGTGACTGTCAGGTCAGTATAGTCCAACATACTCATGGGGGTGTGTGTGTGTGTGTGTGTGTGTGTGTGTGTGTGTGTGTGTGTGTGTGTGTGTGTGTGTGTGTGTGTGTGTGTGTGTGTGTGTGTGTGTGTGTGTGTGTGTGTGTGTGTGTGTGTGTGCGTGCGTGCGTGCGTGCGTGCGTGCGTGCGTGCGTGTGTGAGAGAGAGACAACTTCCCAAGGAGTTACTCCAAACGAATTTAAAGGCTTTACGGTAATTCTTAGAAGCTTACAAGCTCACAATCCCTTCTTGTTCGGAATATTTGATAATTTGACCTAATGATGGATATTGATGCCACAAAGCGGAGAAACCTTATAGGTAGGCCTACTGATATGTTTTTACGTCTTTCTGATTTTGAATGCCTTGATGCCTTGTCAAAATGTTTCTTAAAGGTTAGAAGAATCAAGCATTATTACGGATTAATCAATTATCACACAAAACGTTGTTTTTTTGTTTTTGTTTTTTACAATTGAATGGAAATGACTTAAACATTTCTCCACTATCTGTGAAATGACTTGCCCCTATACTTTAGTAGTATAGCCTATACAGTTCTAGTATACATAGTTCATGAATATCTATCCTTGGCCAATATAATAGCCTAACAAATGATGTATTGTATTGGCTTGTTGCTATTGAACCAATCGCCATCATATTTGCAATATAATCAATTAAACAACCTAAACCATTTTAATGAAAACCCAACCTGTGGTAGGGCTTTTGATTGATTTCACAATCAATGACATACAATCTTTTTTTTTTAAACAATATATTTATTTGGCTGACATACAATCTTTTGATTGATTTCACAATTAATGACGTACAATCATGGGCTCATTGATGTGCATTGGTCAAATAGCACCTAATTCTTAGTGAAAGCCAATTATATCATTTATTATTATATTATTATTATTATTATTATTATCATTATTATTTTATTGAGTATAAACCAATTAATTTAATAAGAGCAGCCTATTTGTTTTCATTTATCTCATATGGTCATTAGACCAATAGGTAGGATATTTAAATTGTCAATCGTCCAAACATTAAAAACAGACTGATTGAATAGCCCACGATGCAATTTCCAAGTTGTACTGTATGTAGATAGGCCAATATGGAGTATATTTATTTATTTGTGTGTAAGTGTGTAATGTGTATGGTAAATGTGTTCTTTTACTACTTTCTGTGGATGTGGTGCGTGTATTTGTGGTGGAATATAACTTAACATAACTTAACTAGCCTATATTTGAGATACTTTAACACATTATTAACCCATTCAATCCGGGAAAGCATCTGTGTCATTTTTTGATTTCTTTGGCCATTCAAAAACAGCATATATGCTGCTATTTTTGAAAAATGTTGAAAATGTGTAGGCCTACTATAAACATTTTGAGATGGGTGGGGGGGGGGGGGGTCCGTGGCCAAATACATATAATTTTGGGTGGTCCTTGGCATGAAAATGTTTTGAGAACCACTGATATTATAGCAACATGAGTTTAAAAAGAGTCTCCACTATCTAAATACACCTTTAAAAACGTATATAGGCCTATCCATCCTCCAACAAAATGTATATATTGTAGCCCGTGCGACAACACTTTTTGTTGTCGCATTGTTGTTTTTGTTGTGGCATAAAAGATAAAACAAAAGTTATTTTAATTCTGGCCAGCAAATGCAATTATCCATACAGGCCCATGCATTTTTCATAGCTAACAATATAAAAGGTCACATCCTACACATATATATTTTTTTACTTGCGCTCTAGTGGTGGTAGCCTACCACTACCTAGAGAGCGCAAGTCATTACAAATAAATAAATAAATAAAGCGCGAAGGTAGCCTATCATCACCCAAAAATAACTGCTCGTTTCAGGACCTATGAAGGTATACGCCACATTTCAGCCTTGTGAAACTGAATTAGTTATACTTTGACATTTCTAATTTCATTCACTTTTGCAGGTGATCTGAACATAGCCACTTTGTTTGAAAAAGCCATACAAATAATCAATATCAAGTTAGGTAGCTGTGGTTCTCAACCTTTTCAGGCCGTGACGTGACCACCCAAATTAATCACATTTTGGGTGGTCACCTTACCCCCCGCCCCCCCCAGCTCACAACGCCAGGAGTTGTGAGCTTGTAGATCGTCTATTCTCACAATTTTATTTGACAATTTGGCCAATAGGCCTATTTGACCAGTTTTATAGTATAGTTTGTTGATTACTTTTGATGCAGTAATGGACTTTTTTTTTTACTTTCCTCTTTTCTTTCTAACTTTTTTTTTTGTATTAAAAAGGTCTTAAAAGTCCTTATGCATTTTCACTCCACTGCTATCTGGGGATCTGGGGGTCCCGGCCCACAGGTTGAGAACCACTGAGTAACCGTCATGGTGCTAATAATTATTTCATAATTGTGCTATTGGGGCCAAAATGAACAACAATTAAATTAATACACTAGGCTACATCACGCGAGTCATACGGCCTATATATTGAGTCAAAAATGTATGATTAAATGCCAATTTTGTATCATATAATAGCCATAGTCTACTGCAACATGATCTACAAGAACAACTGGAACATGTCTCTTTGAGAAAGAAAGTAGGCTAATGTCCATGATTATGGCTCATTACAGGTGTCAAGTGCATTCGGTTAAATTGTCCCTGACTCACCAGATCGTAAAAAACAGGCACTGTTTGTAAAAAATAAAATAAAATCTAAATGAATTTAGAACGTGAAATCTGTCGTCTGTCAAATGATGATAATCGAAAAAATATATACAACTTAATTTTACTTTGATGTTCTTTTAAACATAATATCAGAAATACTCCAGCAAAGCTTAATCGTTCCACGCGCAAGTATAATGATTATAACAGTGGTTCTCAAACGTTTTCATGTCAAGGACCCCCAAAATGACATAGTTGGCTACGGACCCCCATCTCAAACCTATTTTGTGCCTGGGACGTCCAAAAGCAAAGAGTTGAGTTAAAAATGTAAAAAGCAAAAACAAATGATCAAAGCTTTGCACAAAATATCAAGATTTTTCTAAAATAGCAGATCTACAAGATTATATATGGCACAAAGTGACACTCTATGAGCTTATATATATGCTATTTTTTAATTGCCAAAGTATAAAATAATACGGTTAAAGTGATAAAATAATTGACTAACACATTTTGCTGGGAACCCCCTGGTACCGCCCCAAG
The DNA here is from genome assembly GCF_963454915.1 of Gymnoscopelus microlampas. Lineage (NCBI taxonomy): Eukaryota > Metazoa > Chordata > Actinopteri > Myctophiformes > Myctophidae > Gymnoscopelus > Gymnoscopelus microlampas. The sequence continues at coordinate 21,267,125 of NC_139955.1, read as the reverse complement.
GACCCCTGGGGGTCCCCGGACCCCACTTATAAGGCATTAATAGCATGAATGTTGGTCTGATGTAGGTCTCTGAATAGAACTTCTTGAAATAAGCTGCAATTTTTAGGAAGCTTACTCTTGATTTCACGTCATATTATATAGCTATAACTCAACAGATATCATAGGCCACTGTTTCCCAAACAGTGGGTCAGGACCCATTTGTGGGTAGCGGACACATTTTATGGGTCACGGGTAAATGTCAAAACATAGCCTATATTTTTAGAATAATAATCCCCCAAAAAAAAACATTTTTCATGAATGAAAAAGACATAAATTAGAAAACAAATGTCTAAGAAGTAGTGAATATAGACCATCTATGTGGCGTTGTGAGCTTGTAGATCTGCTATTTTCACTAGTTTGGGTACCGGGAAAACGTCTAATTTCTCTTTTGGGTCTTGAGCTAAAATGTTTGGGAACCACTGTCCATATTTCCCATATTTCCCACAAAATCCACGCAAGCGAACAAAAAAAGAATGGGTCGACAATGGAATGGGACTAATGCACACCTATGGGGGTGTTTGCATTTCAACGATCATAGGTTGAAAAGAAAAACACCCGGGATATCTATATATCAGATGTCTTCGTATACATGCAGGCATGGAGGAGAGGAGGAACAACATGATGCACGTGGTGGGACCGTCGTCTTCAATGTCCATCAGTGAAGCAGCGCATAAAGAGCATCATTGTCGCTGGAGGTGACTTTGGGGAAGGGATGGGGGGTTACGTGTGCTACCTGCATCTGGCAAGTCAGATTGAGATTCTAGGTAGGCCCATGGTCTCCGTTCAAAAGTAAGGGTAGGCCAATGTTTCCCATTGTGTTAACGAAGATTCATGCATTGGAAACAAGCCCTTAGGGCTTTTTGTGTTATCCCTTTAGCATCACTATATAGTCGTACCACTATACCATTTGCAAACTGTTAATAAAGTATTCAATCAAATGGGACAGCGTCGCGATCAGAGTAGCCACGTATGGCTAGCTATACTATAGGATGTTTCTTCTACAGCAAAGTGGCGCAATGCTCGCTTACGTTCGATGCCCATGTGTTGACCGAGGACACCGTTTGCTGACGGTCAGCTTTGAGCATCCACGTCAAACAAATCTCAGGCGAGTAAGCTCCTATTCCTCGCAGATCGCACCTGCAGGTTCGGAGCCTGTTTGGTTAATGCAACTTTTCCGTTATAACGTTTTCATTGCCATGTCAAGTCATGGCCTAAAAAGGCGACTTTACCATTACGTTTTTCTGTTGTGAAAATCAGGTGATTAAAAGTCGAATTTAACAACCGTAAATCAATCTGTATAAGCTAAGGCACAGTAGGCCTACTCTCAAGACAGTGTGTCTGCAAACGGAACTGAACTTTTTTCTCCATGACTTAGCCTCGGTGACACAAGGCCTTCTTAACCCTCGGATACTCCTGTCCTTGTGTTGACACACTCCACTAAGGTCCCTGTCAGTTCACCCTGCCCGGGAAATACACAGTCATTAATCATTGTCTGACAGGCCTGTTTGGGGAGGAAGCCATAGTAGCTACAAGACAGCTTAGCCTTCAATGTAAAGCGCTGACTGGACTGGCATAGTGGCAACTTTGTGGCAAAGATATAGCTTACTGTATAGGCGCATATATAGCACAATAGCAGCCTAATTCTGATTTTGAGAGAGAAAAATATAACGTAGGCTAACCTGGAAGTGCTGGAACAGTTTGCTACAGTGGTGTTTATATATAATCAGTTTATGTTGCTGTCTGATAGGTGGCGAATAGGCCAGGGTATCCTTTTTTCTTTTGTTTTTTATTTACAGAGCTGAGTGCTGACGTAAATCTAAATTTAGGGGCGTAATAGTCCTCTATGCAAAATTCTGAATAATTGTCGTTAACCCATAAAATACATGCCGCTCTTCCAGATGTTGTTATTGATTGCAAGAATGCTAAAGGGAAAACTGCGGAGATGATTGTTTTAATGCAGACTACATTATGCAGTCTGTACATTTGAGTTGAGACAAACCAGTCAGCCCATAGGCCCGTCTTTCAACACCTTCAGAGTTCAACCAAAGTAGGCAACTAAAAGTTAGAACATAAATTGTTGTTGCTGTTAGATATTGTTATATACTGATTCCACTATGTGTGTGTGTGTGTGTGTGTGTGTGTGTGTGTGTGTGTGTGTGTGTGTGTGTGTGTGTGTGTGTGTGTGTGTGTGTGTGTGTGTGTGTGTGTGTGTGTGTGTGTGTGTGTGCCCTCCTGCGCGCCTGCCCGTGCGTGCGTGCGTGTGTGTGTACTGTATGTCCTGTATGACATGTATGTGTGTATGTACTGTATGCTATTATGCTATGTATGCTGTGTTTCTATTTATGTATATAGCCTATGTATTATGTATGTAGGCTATACATATTCATGTATTTATGTATGTAGCCTATATGTATCTATGTATGCATGTATTAAACCTCGTAATAAAATCTCAAAACAAGAATGGCATCCACGTTATAGCAATGCCTGATATGTTTTAATATTTGGTTTCGATCTAAACAAACAATTTACACAATAGAAAATAGGTACATTTCAATATGAATGCGCTGGTCAGTCCGTTCCTGCCACATATTGTTTTCAGGTTGAGAATACAACAAACCTTCGGTTTCTCTTCTCAGATACTGTACAAGCCCACACTATGTGCTCAAAAGTGCTGAAAAACTCACCGTTACAAAGACAGCAAGAGGGGGGAAACGGTAACAGAGTCATTTGAAAAGTCAATGAAATATGCTTATTTCCAAATCATTGCAGAGGTAGGACGACGCATATAATAGAAGGCCTGAACATTCTGCAACAATGGCCTGATGATGTCAGCACTATTATACCAACAAAAGTGATATTTTCACTCTAGAAAACATAAGGCAGTTCATTTGGTGACATTGATTGAGCGGTAACAGGATAGGTGGGCACTAGGGACATCTGGGCACCTCGATGTAAAATTGGCTATTTTGTCCAAAATGTTAATAAATATATATATATATATTTAAGTATACATGGTTAGAACATGTTTAAATATTCGACAATTAAGGTCTAATATTTCTACAATTGCTACAAAACCATACAGTCATTTTGGGGCATAAACAAGAAGTTGAAAATTAAGGCTGATAATGATGTACTGTGCATGTTCACATCGTGTTTACTTTACATTAAGACCATTTTTCACACATATATATATATATATATATATTACATTTTTGACAAAATAGAACATTTTATATCGAGTTGCCCAGATGTCCCTAGTGCCCACATATCCTTTATCCGATTGAGCTGATGTCAGTTTACTCAGCCACTCCCTTCCCTTCATATTAGTCATTATTCGCGTTGATTTCCAGGGAATAAAAAAAATAAATAGTTCTCACTGATTCCCGGCACAAGCGGAGAGTGTCCAGGCGGGTAAGCAGTACGCGTAGGGGTAATAGTAGGACGGCTGCAGGGAGAGCAGCGGGGGGCGAAGCAGCTCTCCGGGGCTGTACTGTCTCTGGTCGTCCCGGACCAAAACCTTCACTGCCACTTTTTTGGCCGCCGGGGCGGACGCCATCAGATCGGCGGCCATCTGACGCCGTTTCGTCTTGTACCGGCGGTTCTGGAACCAGATCTTGACCTGGGTCTCCGTGAGCTTCAGCGAGGCGGCCAGGTCGGCCCGCTCCGGGCCAGAGAGGTACCGCTGATGGTTGAACCGCCGCTCCAGCTCGAACACCTGCGCGTGGGAGAAGGCGGCTCTGGAGCGCTTTTTCCTCTGTTTGGGTTGTTGATCGGAGCTTTTGTCACATGAACTGCCTTCGTCGAGGTTGTTGGGATCTGAAAGCAGTGGGTATAAGCATATACGAGGTGTTGAGACATGGGGTGTTTTCCTGTGGCAGATTTCAGCAGTGGTTCAACTTCTCAACCTTTTCAAGCTGTGACCCCACAAAATAATCATATTTGAACTTGGGACCCCCAAAAATAATCATATTTTAACTGGGGACCCCCATAAATAATCATATTTGAACTGCCATCCCAGTCCCCACCCTGATAAGCACTTGAGTTGAGGCATTACATTTAGTTTGACTCGGTTCCACAGATAAATATTGTGAAAAAGCCGATATACAAGCTCACAATGCCTCACAAGCCTTGTGGGCTAGTAGATCGGCTATTTTCACAATTTTCACAACTTTAATTTGGCCAATGTTTGACCAGTTTTTATATATGGTGTGATGATAACCTTTGATGCAGTATGGTCTTTTTTCTTTTCTTTCTTTTCAAAAAAATAATAAATTGTCACTTCACTGTCATCTGGGGACCCCCCCTCCCCAAATAATGTGGGGACCCCCTGGGGGTCCCGACCCACATCTTGAGAACCATTGGATTACAGTGAACAGCGGCAAGCTATGCAAATTATTACTTGAATTCGTTAAGAAATGGGGTCAATGCGAAATAAACCCGCATATATATACAATTAATTATATATGTCAACAATCTACGGTGGAAACAAACCCAACATGCTCCTGATTTGAATGAATAAAATGTTAAATAACTGTGGTTCTCAATCTCATTCAACAGAAAAGGCTGACGATGAACCATACTTTCGTGCGTAAAAATCCACAGTAAAATGCACCTTTGTCAGTCGAATGATCTCTAGCAAACCAGAAGCTGTCTCGTTCCAACAGCTATATGCAAACAGGCCTACAAATAATAAACAGTAATATACAATTACTGGCATTTACACTATAAACCAGTGGTTCTCAACCAGTGGTCCGGGGACCATCAGTGGTCCTTGAGGAGGTTCCAGGTGGTCCCCAGCTAAATGATGGAAGAGTTGAATGATAACCAAATGGACCCTTACATATCTTTAACTCTTGAGAGTGTAAAATGAAACCAAATGGACCCGTAACTTGCCGTAAGGGTTTAAATGATCTGCATTAGGCTACTTAATTTACAAATCTACACAATTAGATAATGTAGAAGAATTGTTATTTTGATCGATGTTGTGCCTGTTGTCTCTCCATACCACATCAATACAGCATGGAATTGTGTACAAAATCGTATCCAACGATTGCAAAATATTGTAAGTTTTGGGTCTGAGAGGCTAAATATCACCAAACAGTGAATCCGTGGCTCAAATGCCGAATACATAATTTGAACCTTGATATGAAAAGGGTTGAAAACCACTGCTATAGGCTATATTAGCTCATCGTTGCTGTGTGTTTCACTTACCCGAAACACTGGGCTCACAGTCACTGAGACCCTTCGGGTTGTCGACCGCTGTGGATTCGTGGTCCGTCTCTTCCAGGACGTCCAAGGCCGGGTCTCCTCCGTCTTTCTCTGACTTGCAGACGGCAATCGTCTTATTGCTGTCATTGTCGTCGCTCAGACCCGAGTCTGAGTCGTAACTCTTCTGGTCGCTGCATGGCTCACATGAAGCCCCTTCGTCGCTCCGACTACACGCAGCGGCAAGAAAGTCCTCCGGCGCGTTATTATTCATCTCCCCAAATATTTTCCAACAAGCGCTCTTGGAGAAGCACATCATATCCAAATCTGGCAAGTGTCGACTGTCCTCTTTTTTGTTCAAAATGGCCTGGATCGAAAAGGGCATCAATGAGTTGCTACGAACGGCCATTTTCAAAAGCAAAAAAAAGCTTGTTCGTATATGAATAAGTGTCAGTCGGAGCAACAGTCAATTCATCCACATGTTATTCCTCGCGCAGCGCTGCTTGTCTTCATCCACAGTTGGTCTCATCATCTCATTGCGCTCTCATTGCAGGAGAAGCGATGGAAGGTTTGTGCATATTTATCCCAAGGAAGGTCCGAATCCGATGCTTGTTCTCCGCATGCAGCGCTCTGCCATCAGCCTCGGATCACTGATCACTCCCGTTCCCTTCGCTTTTCACCCACTTCTTACCATCCAGCCTCACCTGGGACTGACAGGGACTCCTTTCTCCTTCCCATTGGATAAGAGCAGGGGAAAGCCGTGCAGTGATTGGTCACTATTAAACGACGTCCCACTATGGCATGTCAGAACAATAAATAAAGTCTTCTTTTAAAGTTTAACCCTTCATCGTCCAAACAATTCGGTCAAGTATCTAATGCGTATAATGCGTAAAGTGATGCATTCGCGTTGCTAACATGTTGGGCACAGAGCAGCCTGCCAGTGGCTAACAACAAATCACCCTATAGCCTATAGGCCCAAACCACTATTATAAGCTTCAATTTATTAAGCGATTGGCATGTTTGCGATCATATAGGCAAGTTGGTGAGCAAATCAAGGTTAAAAGGTAAGGGCACATGTTATTTATTTATTTTGCACGATGTTGTTGGTGTGCATAATACTATTGGACACGTATGGAAAATCAGTGGTGAAAAGTAACTAAGTATGCATTTATTAAAGTACTATACTTAAGTAAAATGTTGAGGTACTTTTACTTTACTGGAGTATTTCCAATTTTCAGTACTTTTACTTAAAGGCTACTCCACTACCAACACCACTACATCTCAGAGACAAATATTGTAGCTACTTTTACTCCACTACAATTATTTGAAAACTTTATTTACTAGTTACTTTGTAGATTTGGATTATTATTACAAAACCTACATTAACACTTAAGCTCTATTTAAACTTTGGCTATTTGAAAATAGCCGATACAAGCTCACAACCAGTCGTGATGCACCATGTTGTGAGCTTGTAGATCTGCTATTTTCAAAAGATTTTTATACATTTTAGACATTATGATAACTTGTGAAACGGCCGGGACATTCTGCATAATGAGTAGGCTACTTTCTACTTTTGGTAGGCTACGTTTTTAATACCAATACTTTTGTACTTTTACTCAAGTAGCCTACATTTTGAATCCCGGACTTTTACTTGTAACCGAATACTTCTACATTGTAGTATTGATACCTTTACTTAGTAAACAATTTGAGAACTTTTTCCACCACTGTGGAAAATAGAAAACCTGTCACTAAGGCCTATACTCTGGAAATCGGTGACGTCAGCAACATCTTAGCGTCTCATTCAGTGTTCATAGGGCGGATAATCCAGCTCATGACCTTTTAATGCATATTATCACCTTCTCTCTTTCATCTTTGCAGCGGCTACACTAAAAGAAATAAACATGCTTTGATAACACTCATCAACTGCCCGAAGTTGAAGGAGAACAACTTTAATCAACAGGTCAAGTGCATGTATTATTTAAGCAATATCTTCTGTAAATGTGCATGCCATGCATGCACACTATGTTAAAGGTCAACTAAAATTGAAGTTTTTCTCTTTACAGTTAAATATACCAACTATACGCAATGACTTGAATGCGCATGGATTAACCTTTTCCACAAATAAGCCTACTTCAAGCCGTTTATTATACAAGATATAATTGCGTTTGCGACTATAACTACAACTATCAAATTTGAGGATATATTGACTTCATCCATACTTGTGTAATTGATTATAAACAATCACCTACGAGCAACGTGTCGCGTATGAAAATATCAGATGCATCTATGTTGTTCTTATAATAATAATTATTGGCAAATATGCAAACCGTTATACATTATATTTTCAAGAAAATGTCATATTACAGTATGACTTGAATGTGAGCATTAATGTATAATATCTAACGTGATTATAGAGCTGTCATAAAATAATTTCAAGTACAACGATAAAGATAAGGGATTTGAACCTGTTGGCGTTGATCTCTGAAGCCGAACTTTAAAGACACACACATACATTTGCTATGTTGTTTAATGTTAAGTGAAATGACGCTACTGACCTAACATTAACCAGATTGTGTCCAGAGATTTGCCGACATAAACTTCTGTAGGATAAATAAAACAGCTTTCTCCCATTCTCAGAGGTTTTTATTTGTAAAAGTTGAATTTGCCTTTCTTCAAAAAAATGATGGCCAGCCAAATGGATTTTGTCTGGGCTGGGCTATTCATTTCAGATCTGAAGAGAACATTAGAATCACATTTAAGAGTCCCGACGTAAAATACTGTAGCACTTGGATTTCATTTATAGGCCTACATATTAAAGATATTAAAATGTCTTTGGATAGCTACTTTTAACTGGACGTCCTATTTTTGAGATAGGCAAAAAGCTTTAAAAAAAAAGGTCAAACATTTTCTCATATTTTCAAAAATATCAGATCTACAAGGTCACACAGTGTTGCAGAATGATATTGTGAACTTGTAGATTGGCTGTTTTGAATATGTTTGAAAATGTTTGAAAGTATAAAATAGGGCAGGTTTAATAGGCCTACGTTTTCTAAAGAAAATTATAATACATAATAACGTGAATGCACCTTAAAAACATAGTTTAAGTTTATGCCAATGATGGAATAACCTTTGACAAACATCAGGTAAACTGTTGCATGCATACATTATACCATCTAGTGGCCACTGGCCGCCGAACATATAACCTCCTATAGTTTATGATTGATTATTGACATTAGCTAATCTGTTTCAGTCCAGAGCACAACTTGACAACTTCCAGGTAATGTATCAATTCATTTTCAGTGCTTTAAAATAAAATAAAATGTATTGTGTTAATTCATATTCATAATTGTTTTATTTTATTATTGTGTGTGACATATTATGGTGCTTATGATTAATCAATATCAATATAAATGTTATATATATATATATATATATATATATATATATATATATATATATATATATATATATATATATATATATATATATATATATATATATATATATATATATATATATATATATATATATATATATATATATATATATATATATATATATATATATATATATATATATAAAGATACAGTAGCCTATATATAGTTTTAAACAGAAACACATACAGGAAAATAGGACACTTGACCACAAGCTGTGAAAGGGAGACAATCAAAAAACACTGACAATGTGTTGCTATATTCCTTCAGACACTCTTCTGAAAGCATGGTTTACAGTGTAAAGTGAGTGTGTAAAGTTTACACACTCAATTTAGGCAGGCACTTAGCTGGCGTTGTTATAGCGTTATAGAATGTTCATCAACAGCATAATATCGTTATGAGCGCAACGAAAGGTCATGCAATAATGGGCCTTTTTAGGCTTTAGGGCAGTGGTTCTAACTTCCTCATGTCGCAGACCCCCATCTCAAAGTATTTTGTATTTCAGGGGCCCCCAGAAGCAAAGATTTGAGTTACACATGTTCGCTTTAGAAATATATATATATTCAAAGATTTGCACAAGTTTTCACGATTTTTCAAAAATAGCAGATCTAGCTTGTATATCTGCTATGTTTGAATAGCCCAAAAACTATAAAATATGGTTAAAGTGGTTAAAATGATTGTGACACTATATTAACACATTTTGCTGGCGACCCCCTGGTACCCCTCCAAGGACCCCGGACCCCACTTTGAGATCCAATGCTTTAGGCCACCTAACAGTCTCACTGGCTCCCTTATAATGGTCATTTTGTGCACGTCACACGTGATCCATTTTTCATGAGGATTATTTCATTGGAATGTTTTATGGGGATGATCAATTTCACGGAAATTATTTTCTCCCACTTTTGACTCCACAATAATTGTGAAACTTTATATCTTAATTCGCTTAAAGGCATCTTAAAAATACCTCCTCTTTCATGATAGCCTATTGTTTCTCAGCATGGGGAAACCAACCTCAACTGACCTATATATGGCTATACTGTGTTTTATCAACGGACTTCATGTGAACTTGAAGTATAGGAAAATGAGTAAAATAGCAAAATGTTCTTGGCAGCCAGAGTCAGTCAACAGCGTGTCCATCACCGAGATGTCAACCAGAACTCCATGATTTATGTTAGCCTACACACTGTGTTTGATAACTCGCAGAGGTGTAAAGTAACTAAGTACATTTACTCAAGTAGCCTACTGTACTTAGACTTTTCAGGATTTTTTACTTTACTGGGGTGTTTCCAACTTCCAATACTTTTACTTCTACTCCAATATCTCAGAGGCAAATATTGTACTTTTTACTCCACTACAATTATTTGAAAACGTTAGTTATAGTTACTTTTTTGGATTATTATGACATCATATACATCAACCACTTCAGCCCTATTTAAACTTTGGCTATTTGAAAATAGCAGATCTACAAGCTCACAACCACATGCAGCAGTTGTGAGCTTGCCTTGTAAATCTGCTATTTTCAAAACATTTTTATACATTTTATAAATGTGTAACCTGTGAAATGGGACATTCTGCATAATGAGTGCTTTTACGGTTTTACCTTTGGTTCTTTATGTATATTTTGATGCCAATACTTTTGTAGTTTTACTTAAGTACATTTTTAATTCCGGACTTTTACTTGTAACAGAGTATTTCTACATTGCAGTATTGATACTTTTACTTAAGTAAAACATTTGAGAACTTCTTCCACCACTGCTTAACTGAGGCAACTGTGCATGGACAGAACACATAATCTAATGAATAACAATTACAATGAAATAACATCTGAAACATATTTCAGAAATGTAGGCTCTAAATTTATGATTGCTATGCAATCATAACACTCATATGTCATTGATAAATCAAAGTCTACATTAATTTCAGTTTAGTTCAAATTGTCATGATAGTAGGCTTTTACTAAGTCATGCCGTCATGCATGCAATGTAAAACATACTTGAATGAATTTACATCAATGAGACTGAACCGTTTATTTGAAAAAATACAAATAAAATGTCAATGCTCCAAAATATATTGTATAGACCTTGCTTTGTTGTCGTTTTTAATGCAGACGTATAAATGCGTTCACGAAACTTGACTGAAATATCACTAGACCTATTATAATACGCGACTGGTGAGAAGTTAAATGGAACATCACATCATAAGTAAAATAGGGAAAGTTGTTAGAGATTACACGAGGGCGACCCCTGCTGGTTGGGAAAGATTAATCACTATCATGGTAAAGTTGTCAGGGGCATTGATGGGGCCACATGTATGTGTGTGTGTGTGTGTGTGTGTGTGTGTGTGTGTGTGTGTGTGTGTGTGTGTGTGTGTGTGTGTGTGTGTGTGTGTGTGTGTGTGTGTGTGTGTGTGTGTGTGTGTATGTGTATATGTATATGTATATGTATATGTATATGAATATCACCCATTCTTGAGAATTGGGACAAATCATGTCTTACCAAAACATTTCAAATTATTATTTATTAACACACAAATAAATAAAAAAGTTTGGTGAAAATATATTCTTAAAGGATTACATGTTTTTATAAATTACATGTAGGCCTATACAATGTTTTGGTCTGGTTTCCTTTTTTTTCTAAACTTGCACCCTTGAGAAAACACCCTTGTCTAAGACAAGGATTCACAACTTCAAACATTTAAAAAAAAAAAATGTTAAAAGCATTAAAAAAATAACCATGTATGACACCGTGTATTGATAACATAGGTGTAAGAACACTATCAATATCAACTTTTTGTCCAAGATAGTTGTCAACTTAGTCAGTTTTCTACAAAAACATAATTTAATCAGTCATAAACAGGTTTAGCTATATACTAAGGTTCCCTGTCTCACTTCCTGGTTTAAAAAAAGGTGGGAATGTTACGGAAGTTAAATGTTTTTGATAAATGCACTAAATAATATGTCAACTCCGTCAGTCCCTCTAAATCTAAACTAAATAAAAAATATGTTTTAAAATGTGTAATTCTATTAGCATTAGTAGAACTCTGAGCAACTTAATTGGCTACTCACTAAGACTGTGCTGTGGAATGAAAAAATACATACATACACAAAAAGCATTTTGTCAACTCCGTCAGACTCGGTCAGATGTCAACTCTGATATGCCATCTTATGGAGTTAACATAAACAATAAAATAAAAACTGTGGGAGGTTGGCCCATTACATGGTTTAATAGTCAACACTTTGATATTTTAAAATATATTTTTCAAGCATAAAAAGCAAAAAAGGTTTTATCCCAATTCTCAAGAATGGGTGATGTATACATATATGTGTATCCAATCTTATTTGATGAAATTGGCAACTTTGGAAAATTGGAAAATATTTTGTTTAACAAAAAACTTTTGATTTAACCGTAAACATATCACTTACACTACCTTTAGTGTGTCAGATATGTGATGCAAGGATGAAAATCTTCCATCACACAAAAAAGGCTTACAGCATTACTCAGACAACGCTGGAATATGCGGCCTATCTGCCCTCACCCATTCCATTTTCCCAAATTATAACTTTAATCTTGTGTTTTAAGCAGAAATCGTGCTTGGTAACAGCACCATGGTAACATCTCTGTTTCCCCTCCTGACCAGGGTGTGTTTATGACAGGTCTTGAACCTTTGCGTGCTGGTATGAGGAAGGAGGCTCACTGCACGCCATTCTCCCCCTCTTACACGAGATTCGCTGCCAAATTGTGTTCAGATGGAGCAATACACGAGAGGGCACTACTGCCAAGAGTCATTTGCAATAAATGCTCCCAAAGCGTCCTATGCATTTCTCGCCACATATCTACTCCACTGTGATAGCAGCCTTAATCAACCTCAGCATTGAAAAGTGGAGTGGGATAGGGGGGTATCCTGCCAGCTTTAAGTATGCTTTTAGTCGCCTAAGTAACGATTGAACCGTCCGAATCTTTTTTTCCCCCTTTCCCAAAGAAAAATTATCCTTGCATGCGATGGACCACTAAATGGAAGCACCCTTGGGACAACACACTTAATACTTGTAAATGGAGCCAAGAGACAAGGGGAGAGCGGTCACTGCAAGGAGGGCCCTCCTGCCTCCTCTTCTTGGAAGCTCTACTGGCAACATTTCTGGGTCCACAGAAGCAGAACCACAGAAGCACTTTAGCAGGGCGGCTAGTCCACTGTAGATAGTGTAGACAAGATAAATAGTTGATTTTCGGGACTGCTGTGCTGACAAATGAGCTTTCATCTGCCTTTGGCACGCACACAACAGCCAATAAGTGTAGCTCAAGCACATCTTAAAAGGCTTTTCTCACTATTGAAGTGCGGTTGTCTGGCGTTGACTGTCTCATGTTCTCACGAGTCACGACTAAATAAATATGTCCTTCACTACAGACTACTACACTGCAAAATCCTGAGTGTTCATTTAACAAATGGAGTGTAGGGTAGCCTACTCTCAGAAACAGAGTTAAATTAACACTTGGGATTTAGAAGTGCCTATAGCTAGTCAAAAGTCAACTTTATTAATAGCCTAATCAGCACTCCACTTCGGTGTTGATGAACATGTGCAACAACACTGTTGGAACACAATCTTGTCATTGAAACATTCAGGGTAAGTAGGCTATGTTTTTCATAATCCTCATTAAACTATGCGAAGGCGTGCTCCAGGCTATCTGCTAAAATAGGAGATAATAGGCCTAATTTATGGACAGAGCTTGCAAGCTGAGCCTGTCAGTAAAAATCACACCCAGTGTGAATAAGCTGTGCCTACTCTGTTTTTACTGTGTGTGTGTGTGTGTGTGTGTGTGTGTGTGTGTTTGTTTGTGTGCGTGTGCGCGTGCGCGCGCGCGTGTGTGTGTGTGTGTGTGTGCTGGTATTCAGGCGGTACTACTGTATTTGTTGTGTGTGCGTTAGTATTCAGACGGTACTACTCTATTGGATGTGTGGATGCTGGTATTCTTGTGTTCTGTCCTGATGTTCCTGGTGTCCTGATGTTCCTACTGTTCTGATGTTCTGTCCTGATGTTCCTGCTGTCCTGATGTTCTGTCCTGATGTCCTGGTGTTCCGTCCTGATGTTCTTGCTGTCCTGATGTTTTGTGCTGATGTCCCTACTATCTTGATGTTCCTACTGTGCGGATGTTCTGTCCTGATGTTCCTGCTGTCCTGATGTTCTTTCCTGATGTTCCTGTTGTTCTGTCCTGATATCCTGGTGTTCCGTCCTGATGTTCTTGCTGTCCTGATGTTTTGTCCTGATATCCCTACTATCTTGATGTTCCTACTGTCCTGGTGTTCCTACTGTCCTGATGTTCTGTCCTGATGTTCCCACTGTCCTGATGTTCTGTCCTGATGTTCCCACTGTCCTGATGTAACTACTGTCCTGATGTTCCTGCTAGGCACGCACATGTGCTGTGTCGACCTGTTTTTGTTTAATTAGTGTAATTGGTTGCATATATGTATTGTAATCTGCTGCAGCTGTTTATGCCGTGCTCGGACGGACGGACAAACACACACCGTCAAATGTAGAGTGGCTGGCACCGCTAAAAATATTCAGTGTTATAATAGGAAAAATGGGCTGAAAAATGTAGACTATAGGCTACCGTCATGAAATGGTTGTCAAAAACAAAGCTTAGGGATATTCCAAAAATAATCATTTACAAAAGTATGGGCTAACTTGCATTTTTATCAAATAAAAATTTAATTCATCATTTATTACGACCTGGCTTATAAGCAACCACTTAGTTTGACCTCAAAAAGCTGGTCAGTGGACAAAAATGTACCCTATATTTTTCTCATGGAGCGGTCTGTCTGCACATTGGCGTGCATGTGTCAATCCGCAGTCAGGAGGCTTCAACTCTTACCATAATATAGCCAAAGGGAATTATTTCAATACTCCCAAAAAATATGGAGAAAGAAATCTGTATAGCCACCACCACCCCTCCCTATGCTGCCCGTCTCTATTTCTGTGACTCTCATATGAAACACTTGTGACGTTAAACACCTGTTAACTTTTATGTCTTATGAGAGGAGAGCGGCTGAATGGGCTGCCATTATATTCGCTGCCAGTCGCCTTGGCCAAATCCCCAGTACAGAGGAAAGACCGCTCCCAATACAGAGGGCTGTTCACTTTACCTCCTCTGTTCAGATCCAAATGGTCCTATTGTGTTTGACAGTTGTGTTAAACCACCAGTGGTGGAAAAAGTACTCACATTTTTTACTTAAGTATCAATGCAATGTAGAAAAACTCTGTTACATGTAAAAGTCCAGAATTCAAAATTTACTTGAGTAAAAGTACAAAAGTATTGGCATCAAAATGTAGGTCTACATGTATATAGGGTTGAAGTGGTTAATGTATGTTTTTTAATAATAATCAAAATCTACAAAGTAACTAGTAACTAAAATGTTCAAATAATTGCAGTGGAGTAAAAGTACAATATTTGCCAAAGTATTTGAAATTGGAAAGTAAAAAATACCTCAAAATTGTACTTAGGTACAGTACTTGAGTACATGTACTTAGTTACTTTCCACCACTGGCAATAACTGGGTCCATGGGCATATTTTGGGCTACAGGTTCTCTTGACCTGCTTTGGGTTCCTGCCAGTCTGATCAGACTGAAACTTATCTACACATCCTGCTTTTATTGTCCAGAACTGGAAACAGCATAAACATCAACGTTGCCTCTAAATTTCCAGAAATAAAATTTGGCCCATTCTGCTAATCTGTCTGAAAACATATACTGGCACAAGACATCAGTATATGCTATGATCACATCAGTTTACATGGACTATTGGACTAATAGCTTATAGCAGTAGCCTACTATAGTCTTTAAAATCAACTCTCAACACTCAGTTCAGAAGCGTTCCCAAATTTAAGGCAAATACATTGTTGTAGTTAAAACATAGGGTTAGGGTTAGGCAGGAAGGCCATCAAATAAAACAATGATTTTTAAGTCTATGGAAATAATTCATTTAACTTAAAGGTTTAACTTAAAAATACAATTTTAATATATTACTGATAGGACTCCTCCAGAGCACAAACTTAACTAATATAGCGATTAGCAACAGATTCCTGCATTGCAATGGCATCAATAATGAAAACAAGCGTTGCTAAATGCAAGTTGATCGATCCACAACTTTAAATAAGAGGTGTTAGCCCAATATTTTTAGGGCTTGGATTCCAGTGCCAAGAAATAGGCTACCTGCAGTGCACACCTTAAGGAATTACGCAGGAATGGACGGAAAACTGCATTTATTAGGCTCTCCAAAAAATAATTTCCAACCTTTCATAGCTTAAACGTTTCTCCACGGTTTTGGATTCAGGAGCAGTGATTTAAGTAGGCTACTCTTAACGTGTTAACGATAGTGGAATATTTCATTTTTAGTTTGTCAGTTTTATCCTCCATTAGTCGAAAGGAATGTACTCGCTTTTTTCTCCCTTGAAAGTGATTGGTTAATGTCTCCGCTATTTATACATACGGACAGCTCAGCGATCTAGAAATATGGGATAGCCTACTATGAGTATGAGATAACACTTAAGAGATATACGCTTAATAAGGGTGAATGACAATCTGTATATTTAGTACCAGACCGCTATTCAACGGTCTCAACATTTTTGTTCCCCCTACAACTTTCAAGCTTGTAAAATAAAGTCAACATGGTTTTGGAAATCACTGGCCAGATATGTAGTCTACAACCATAGGCCATATTAGACTATCATACTTCTCACGAAATCATTTGCTTTAAGTAAATGCTTGAAATTTGTGTGAGCCCTATCAATGGATTCAGTAATAAACCGTATAAACTGAGATTAAAATAGAACAGTAGGCTACAAGATCTAAGCCAACATTAAGAGAAGGATACTAAACTGATTAAGTAGGCCTATTGATCTGCAAGGCATTTATTTAGTTCAAACACTAACAGCACAATACAAGCTCAGTGACCTTGTTACAAAAATAGAAATATGGACCATATGGACCACAGATATTAAGAAGCACATAAATGTATGTTGGGAAACATTAAATGGATAAAAAAGAAAATCAAAATCTATACTGACAGGTAGAGATCTCATGCACGCTATTAGAAATCCAATCTAGCTCCAACACAATATCAATAACTAGACTAAATTGTATTCTACACCAGCCGTTTTCAGAAACATTTCAACAAGAATATGTAGCAGTTTGAGGAGATAAAAACAAGTATATTTTAATGACTTCACATTTTTCCTGTCAATGTCCAGTACAATTCTAGCATTCAAAAATTAAGGTAAAAATAAAATAAAACCATGTTATGAGCAATGAAGTATAAAAGCCAAATACTTAAAAAATATAGTGGGGAGGAAAACACTTTTTTACATTCACAGAATGCATATTCATATTCACAATGACAGCTTGATGCTTCACAGTGATTCTATGTACATGTATGTGGAGCTGTAAAGCAGAGGTGCAAACTAAGTGATCACTGATCGCACTAGAGATCAAAACAAATCCACTCACATTCAAACAGCAATTCAATGTGCAACAGCTTGCCTAAAAAAAGGTGAAGCAGTCGACTCTGCAGTTCATTTTTAACCCTCTCCTTACTAAATTCACCCCAACTACACATAAGGCCATGATTGGCCCTAAATGCTCTCACTAAGCATTACGGAAGAAGTGATGGAAGAAAGCCGTCAGATCCAAACCATATGGCTGTAGTGCAGTAGAAGGTATCAGTGGGATTCTTCCACAAATCCTTAAGATTAAGGATCTATAATCATTGGGTATAAGTATTATAATACTTCACAGAGCTTTTCAATGCTGCTAGCCAGTGATCCCTTACCGTACTGAATGCGGTAACCAAACTTCGAACAAAACACAGGAGTTCATACTGGACAGGAAGTAGCCATCATTTTTTTCTCCTGCAATGTGAATTTGATACGAAATTAAAAAGGTTTTTAAGAGCAGTAACAACACTATGCTGTGGGAGTGAAAAAAATATATATTTAAAATAATAATCGCTGTCTGGGGAAAGGATTCTACTTCAGGTGATCAACGATTGGCTCTCTTGGCGGGGGGTTCATCTGACTTCTGTCCTCCTCGGGTGCGTACCGCAGGGGGGCTGGGTTCTCGTTTACGGCCTCCCTTCGCAGCTGCTGTTTGCCCTCTTGCTCCACTGTGAAGGGAAAACAAGGAATAAGTATTGGTGGGTTTGACGAAGGTGTTACTTCGTCGCTAGTAAAAAGGCAACTTTTCACTAGCTATGAGCAACTTGGCAACAAATAACCGTAGTGCAAACTATATTGCAATAAGTGTAAAAGTACTATAATTACTATAGATGGGCCACTTGAAAACAAATCCAACTACAATGACTTAAGAATTCATATACTATCAGCTCTACAGATGCAGAGAGAAAGCAATCCATGTAGACCAGAAAGCGATGCATGCATTTTCTTATTTTTCTTTGTTTATGCCAGCTGTCACTCTGGCCAACTGTAAACTCATTGCATTCATCTTATGTGACACATATCAGAAGAGGCCCAGAGCCTGATTTAAAAAAAAGAATCCTTGCTTGGGCATCGTCATCCGTACTCTGTCAAGTTCAAGCCAATCAGCATATTAGGAGAAGAGATGTGGGGCGGCATCATTTTCCAGATGGAAACTGTATTTGGTCATTGAGGAGGCAACCATGGATGTATTAAAATAAGTAGAAAACCCATCGGTGCAGTGTGGGCTAATCTGTGCAGTGTGGGCTGTTTGAGGCAAGACAAGTGTCAAGTTTGTCTTGCCTCAAGGTGTACCAATTATGACCAATTATACCGTAATTTGATGAGTGAGACTTACCGTGTGCTCTCCTCTTTACTGCCCTGTTTACTGGCTCGTGTAGACGGCTTACTCGGCTTGTTTCTATAAAAAAAAATACCAAAAAAAGAATGAAGAATGAAACAGTCATTTTCAATTGTATACACATCTCAGCCATTATGGATTTTAAGCTACTGTGGCAGACTGGACTGGTGTCATACTGATGCACTGATGACACTTGCACCACTGCATGTTTACACACTCTCTTCCTAAGACAACTACTACTATTAGATATTGCGTTCAGTCCTGTGAGAGCTAATCTCGCAAACTACTAGCATACGCCGATTAGCATAATATTTTGCATACTACAATAATGCCAAGGACCTCAACTGCCGAATATTTTTCTAAAATCGGTCAATGACTACCATATCATTTTTCTGAATGAATAACCACAGAGCAATCATCCCTCCACACAATGGGATATGTGTCCTATGGGTATAGGCTATGGGTTAAGGGATCAACACTCTCAATGCTCTTGTGTCTTGTCCCTCCTAGTCAATCACAGGCATGCAGTACAGCCGATGCAAGCCAAGGCTCCAGATTGAAATGCAAACTCATCAAAGTTACACTGTAGTAAATATTCTATGCAAAATATATATTTTTCAGGAAATCTCTTATTTGCACAAACATTGTTCTTATGAAGTTAAGTAAAGTAAGTAGTATGTTTTGTGAAGTAGGTTTGTTCTTATTGGTCAACATTATAAAGATCACCATGTCCGTTTAAAGACTGTCAATGCACATCACTGGCACATGGCAGTTGTGATTAATCCCTGCATTTTAAAATATGTCTTTAGGCAAATCTCTACGTTATATCAACAGTATTATGGTCAAGTAGCCTAGTTCTATTCTTATTGGTGATGATTATGAAAATAAATATGCCCATTTAGAGACAAGTCGACCGTACACTGCCCCCTGCCTTACATTGTCTGATGTCCGCTTGTGGAGGTCTTGCCCAGCGAATGTGGGCCTGCAAAAACCCTACACTCACATTTCAAATCACAACCTTTGATTGTCTGGAGACAAAATGACATGCAGGATCTACTGACATTGGAGCTCCGAGGGTCAGGCACATATATTGCAATGTATATTAGGATATAACATTGTAACATCATGTTTGTCCTAGTGATGACCAGTGTTGGGCAAGCTACTTTAAATGAGTTACTGCTTTCAAAAAGTAACTTAGTTACATTACTAGTAAGTGCATTATAAAAGTAACTAGTTACGTGGGGTGGAGGGGGGAGGTCACAAACGGGACTAGAGTGTGAGAGTAGAAGTCGGATCATAATAAACCTTTAATCCTCTTACGTTGTTGTTGGCTATTTTCACATAAAGTGACGAGTAACGCGCCATTGAAATACCAGTAACTGTAACAGTGTTACCAAAATGAAAAAAAAATACTAGCTGAGTAGTAACAACAAAAAGTACCGTTCAGCCTCCAGACGAGCTGCAGACCGCGTTGTTCTGCTCTTGGTGTCATCATCCTCTTCCTCATCGTTCTGCTCCTTCTCTTTGTCCTTTGTATCGGCTGTAAAGAAAAACAAAGATCATATATTTTTTCTTTTTTTTTGGTTTTCAACGTGATATGATTTTACAAAGACAGGGAGTCAAATTTCACGTGAAGGCTCAAAGGCTAATAATTATTTTTTTGTCGGAAAGTCCCAGATGAGGAATAGATTGCATCACAACGCTTCAGAGTGAGTCCATGGTCATCTCACATTAATTATGTGCAAGGTAAAATTGCTATGATTTCAATCAGTTCAACATTTCTAATACAGCAAGTGTGTAAAGGTTGACCCAAATGGACCAGTAAAGGGATACTGTTAGGGAGCATAAATAGGCCCTACCAGGGTCCTCAGTGGCTACTCCTGCAGCTCCCTTGGAGGGTCTGCCCCTCCTTCCAGGCTTTTTTTGAGCAGTCTCCTGCTCCTCCTGTGGCTGTTCATCCCCCTCGACCTAGGGAGATTATTAAATCCTTAGCACTTACAATTTACAGGGACTCACACACATAATTATGTACAATATGTGGTTGTTATTACGGTGGTCTATATATATATGTGTGTGTGTGTGTGTGTGTGTGTGTGTGTGTGTGTGTGTGTGAAGGTGACTCAATCCATTAATGAATCATTCAACATAAATCTAAAACACCACTACCACTGAATAAATGTATGAATTTACTGTGTTTTGTCCTTTAGACAGATATGTACAAATATGTTTATACACATGCATATGCATTTTGTCCATAAAGATGTCAATCAGTCAATGTCAAGAAAGACACGTCATTTAATTGTGGGTTTTACTGGCATACACATACATGATCTGTTTTGTTTTCAGTAGACTGTTCCTCTTCGTCTCCTGGCTGGGGCTGGCTCACCAAAGGAGACTGCTGACCTAAGTACAGGGGGGGGGGGGGGTAGGGAAATCCCAGGTCAAGTCACACGTTCATTTGATTAAAGTACACAAACCTTTTAGTTAAACTAATTTAAATTATCTCAAGTTCACAGTAGTGCTCACCTAGATACACAAAGAGGAAAGCACTTCTTGAATAAGACAACATAAGCTAGCTAAGACTCAGCGGCAATATATTAAATATCTAATATATTTGAATATATTGGTTGAAAATCGGAAATCCACTCTGACGCCCTGCTGTGGAATCTGTGCACTCACATCAGAAGGTGACAGAACACAGATAAGAATTATGTTGGAATTTACGAATGAGAATAGCATTGGCAAGTGTGTCAAGTGTGCTCCGGTGTTCTCAAGAGTGAGTTTATGAACGCACCCATTGTAACACAATAGTTGTATAGTAGCTGTACAAGTTCCCCCTCATGTTGATAAATGCATTACTGTCTGTTGTATATGTTAGCATCATTGCCATCATTACCCAGTGGTGTAAAAAGTACTCAAATGATTTACTTAAGTAAAAGAATCAATACTGCAATGTAGAAATACTCTGTTACAAGTAAAAGTCCGGAATTCAAAATTTACTTGAGTAAAAGTACAAAAGTATTGGTATCAAAATATACTTAAAGTACAAAAGTAAAAGAACTCATTATGACTCAAATGTCTACAAATCTTTAGAAAATAGCAGATCTACAAGCTCAAAATACATCGCATCGCGACGCATTGTGAACTTCTAGATCGGTTATTTTCAAATGGCCGAAATGTATATACTGTAGGGCACAAGTGGGTAATGTATGTTTTGTAATAATAATCAAAATCTACAAACTAACTAGTAACTAATATTTGCCTCTGACATGTAGTGGAGTAGAAGTAAAAGTACTGACATTTTTAAATACTCCAGTAAAGTACAGTACTTGAGTGAATGTACTTAGTTACTTTCCACCACTGTCATTAGTAGTACTCGTTGTCAGTCATAGGTGGGGGCTCTTTTTCGGTCATATCGAATTACAATATTAAGAGCAATATCATGAATAAGCAGCTTACTGTCAGTGGTATCCTTTGCCTGGGCTCCGGATCGCCTGCCCCTGCGAGTGGGCATCTCTTCTGACATCTCTGTCTCTTTAGGTTGTACCTCTTCTTCGGTGGTGGGTTTGGATGATTGCCCTCCGAGTTGTTCCTCTTCATCGGTGGTGGTTTTGGATGACCGTCCTCTGCGTGGCGTTTTGGCTTCTGCAACTTTCTCCTGCTCAGTTTCCTGTGGAAACAAAGTTGTCTGAGCCAACACATGGAACCAAAGAAGTACAGTGGATTGCTATTGTTGGGCAAAGCCATGAATATACTAACTGTTTTTTTCACAAATTAATAAAATCACCACATAAATTCTCATTGATGCAAACCAAAACATAAAAATTACATATAATTTTTATTTTAATGGAATTCCCTCACCTCAGCAGACGGTTCCTCTTGGCTCTCCTTTTTATCTCCATCCTCCCCTGATCCATTTAAGAAAATAAAAAACAATTTTCATACAAATTCCTTTCCCTTAAACAAAGTATTAACAAAACATTACCTGTAAACTTTTGATTGAATGTATGTAAATCACCAAAAATGTACTTTTGTTAAAAGAGACTAAAAGTGTCAAACGTAAGACACAGCCACAATACCAGAGTTCTTTGACGTTGAAGGTAGTTTTCGTTTACGTGTCACCCTTCCTTCTGCTCTCCCCTCCTGAAAAACAGAAGTGGAAGGAGTTGAGGTTATATAATCACACGCCATTTAAAGCGTGGTTGAACTTTGATAGAACGGTGTGTTGTGTAGCTACCTGGGCATAATAAAGTACCAATATTGGCGATCATCTGAATCTGTTGCTTCTGCACTCTGTGAGCATGTAACCGGAAGTAGCAATTCCTTCCCATAAATGAACGTGAACAAAGCCGATTCCGTCTATACAATTATATATTTAAAAAAATGTATCCTTTTTTCTGCCTAGTCGGTCTACTGTGCAGACATTGTCACATGGATTTTTGTGGCACTAGTGTTATTGTAATATTACAAAAATATTTTTGCATTTTACTTAACCAAAACTAAGTACCAGGACTTATTTTTTAATATATTGACAGAATCTGCATTTTCGGGTTCATTTATGTACTAAGAATTAGGCCTGTCACAAATATTACTAATAGTCTAAAATCGCAATTATTTGACATAATCGCAATTATTTTGCATAATCGTCATAATTAATTCCATGTTGAATTTTCCAAAAACAGCTGAAATAGCTGATCTACAAGCTTACGTGTCGCAAAGTGACACGTTGTAAGCTTGTAGATGTAGATTTTTTTAACATATAAAATGATTAAATATGTCAGTCATTTCTTCATATATGTTATTT
This sequence comes from Gymnoscopelus microlampas, assembly GCF_963454915.1. Taxonomy (NCBI): domain Eukaryota; kingdom Metazoa; phylum Chordata; class Actinopteri; order Myctophiformes; family Myctophidae; genus Gymnoscopelus; species Gymnoscopelus microlampas. The sequence goes on along the minus strand of NC_139955.1, from coordinate 21,243,823 downwards.
GTCATATCTGCCCTGTGCAATTTTACATTACGAAGCCTAAAAGGCCAAACAGAAATGTAATTTTCATTCATATGCTCCAACGTTCAATGCCAAAAACACAATTAAATCGTTAATCACAATTATTTGAGACAATTAAGCACCGAAGCAACAGAGATATGATTCATCTACCATATGTCATGGCCAGGTAGGTAGATATAATCCAGGGTTCTACCAAAGATCAACATCATTTTAAACATACAACAAGAACCCAAACAATTACCTTTTCTGACAAGTCTGATCCCTTTTCATCTTCTTGTCTGTCTGAATCGGAGGCACTACCTGAAAAATACAGTCTTAACAATCAGCAATACACCAGACCAGCAACACATCACCACTGAAGCCATACCACTTCATGGGGGCATACTGTCCATTGTAACCCTATGGTATTTGATGTAAATTAGCTTATATCAGTTGACAACACTATCCTTTTTTTAAATCAATATCATTATATTTCCGACAAGCTGGGAATATAGACAAGCACACAGAGAGAGAGAGAGAGAGAGAGAATAGATCGTTTAAATATAAAAGATTAAATAAATCCAGAGGAACAGATGTCAACAAGATGGGCAGACTTTGAAGACGTCAGCAAGTCGGAGCAGATATTCTGTAGTTAAACAAAGCTCTTTAACAAATATTCAGCGAAAAATGATCAACGTGTTATGAAAATGCTAAGATTTCCTGCTTGTTGTTGGATAGCGTTGTCAAATAATGTTAATGAGAGAAGCTAATTTAAGTCAAATAGCATAGTTTTACCATAGAGAGGATGCCTCTGAAAAGGGGCACCAAAATAAAGTAAATAAAAGGTGTGCTGTTTAAGTAAAAAGTGATATCCCCCCCCCCCCCTTTTTTGGGTGTGTTAACAGTAACATGTTACGAGAAATCAATTTCCAGAGCCCACAAGACTCACTGGTTTGTTTGATTAGTTTGGTTTGTCGTGAACGTCTTGTTTCTCTGACCTCCACAGAGTTGTCAGGAGCATCACACTCCACCTGAGAGAGAAATGGAGAAAGCAAAAGGCAAAGGGAGAGCAATATAGAAAAATGAGACCAATGAGGAAAGATAAGGACAATATAAGTAATTTATATACATTTCAATTTCTATTCACTTTCTGAACACAGCTAAAAGAAAAGTCTTACATTTTGTGGGTCTTTGTTTTCTTGTGCAACATTTTCTTCCAGTTGTGTTACATTATGATCCTTATCTAAAGGAGAGAGTGAAGAGAGAAAACGTTGACTGTATTTTATAGGTTTGGTAAATTGGTATGAGCTCAGGTGTACATTTGGTTGCACTTTTGCATTTAAGAAAAATATAGTACTTTAATAATAGATGTTAGGTGTTATAAATTACATATTTCAATATTTCTTAATGGCATTGTTTCCATTATTGATTGTATAAACTGTGAAACTGTAATAGGTAACTGCATTGGCTGTGCAGTCCTAAATATGAAGTAAAGTTACAGTAGATGAACCACTTACTAATATTATCTACATCAATCTTGGCCTGGTTGTCCTCATCTTCTGCGTCCTTCTTGGCTTGGTTGCTCTCATCTTCCATTTTCTCAACCTACAGTATTATTCAACAGACCACCCTGAACTTCAACATTGCTCACTGAATTATGACCATAATGCTTCGGGGAAAAGAAAAAAATGTCACACACTCATAGCCAAGGTTGCATCGAAGTTATGAATGTACGACAAGCCAGTGGCGGCGCCAGGAGTGGGCGACGTAGGCAAATGCCTTGCCTGCTTCGAGCACTGACCCAGTTAGTGAAACTGATCGATTCCATCAGTATGTTGTCTGTGTCACCCTTTGTGTAGCCAAGCAGGCCTATACGATGTTTGTATATTGGCCGATCTCACTGCTCGGAGCGCGTCTTTGTGATAGGTTGTGATGTGTTATGATCATTCGTATCTGTATGTAATACCTTTTGTGATCATATTATATAATCATGTGTAATAAAAACAAACATTTACATGTTCTATTGACTGAACTTTTTTGTACTGTTTTAATAGTTCTACCTCAATACACACATCGTCCACCTCTGGCAAGTTTTAGTTACCATAGGCAAAAAATAAATAAAAATGAAAGTGTGCCCGAACAACATATCGCTTTCGTGTTCCCACCTTAAAAGTAAATCCTGGCGCCACTACTTTCAACTACTTTTTCCACATTACTGCACTTTAATCGTGGTCAGTGCCTCCACAACATTGGTCTGCATTCCACTTTCAACTTTTCAGACCACAAATTGTTTATATCAGTATAAATTAATGATAACTCACCTTAGTAGCTGTCTTGACCGCTGCCACATTTGACTGGATTTCATCTAAAAACAAACAACAAGCAGATGAGGACACTGGAAAGCTAAAGGGAAAGCTGCTAATTGTTTGGAAGAAGCAAGATACAAGTCGTCACCATGTCTGCAGGAAGTGTCTGCTGTTTGTTCTACAGGAAGTGGATCAGAAACAATGGCTTCTATTTTTCTATCTTTGGTCTCCTCACTTTCGGATATAAGAGAATCTGCACCAGAAATGTTGCAGAATATAATGTAATAATTCTTCACTACTAGCACTTTCATTCTTTTCTGTATTTTTACAAGCAAGCCAGTTCAAATAACAATGAACTTGAATTTCCTTTCTGGATAACAACCAATTTTATTACAGAGCAATAATTGTCATAGTGAAATATAATAATAAAATAGCCATGAAAGCAGACATGTGAAATACCTTGTACATCAGCTAGTTCCTCAACAGGCTGTACCTCAGGAACAGTTTCACTTTCAACAACTTTTTCTTCAGCTAACTGAGCCTGTTGTTCATTTGAGGTGGTTTTATCATCCTACACATGTGAAAGAACAATGGTTTGATTTAAAGATGAAAGATGATAAATGATGAAAGGCAGCGGGATCTTGCTTTTTAGATCTAAAAAGGTCCTGCTGAACTTGACAGAGCATTTCCTAAATGGGATATTCACTGAAAGCTTATCAGAGCATCTGCATCAAAATATGTATTTAATATGAATTTTAATCTGGCAGAAATGAAAGCACGAAAAGCAACAGGTGCGTAGGAGAAGACCAAACGTCCCAAAACATAAGACGGTGTGCAGGAGTTTTTTTCTATTGGAACTGAAGGCACAAAAATGTGTTGTCACCTCAGGAGCGAATGAACCAGATGTTTGTACCTGTGGCACGTCCGTTTCTCTCTCCACAACATCAGGGGCATCTACAAAAGGGAACATATTTAGCTTATGAAAAACACAAACACATACTGTACTCACTTGAGTATGAATCTGATATTTACAACAGATTCACTTTTTTCAATTTACCTGTGCTGTCTGTTTTTTCAGTAACAGGCTTATCCACCTCCTGAGATAGAGCTGGTGGCAATGTAGTAGTCCTTTGATCGTTCTCAGCCACCGTTTGAACAATCTCAGTAACATTCGGCTCCTTTTCAAGTGTAGTGGTGCTATCCATTGGTGGAGGCGGATTCACCTCACCATCTTCTCTGGAGTCTGCTGCGATTAGACTGGGAGACAAAGTGCTATCGGGGTCCATAGAAAGCAGGGTCAAAGCTGCCTCTTTCATCTTCATGTCAACATCAATGAGTGTCAATTCAGGGGCCATGACCTCAGGGGCGGCAACCTCCTCCTGACAAACGTCATGCACAAGTCTTGCGTCTGCCGATGTACATATGTCCATCAGAGTCAGCAGAGCATCTGCCTCAGGTGGCATGGGACGCGTTTCCAGCTCGCCGAGTCGAAGCTCCGCCTCGCCGTCGTCTGGCTCGGGAGTGATGTCACTAAGTGCGTCGTAAGTGTCTTCGGACACAGAGGTAACAATGGTGGTAGCAGTAGGTTCGGAGTCTGTGCTTGTATCTTGGAGAAGAGCTCGTTTCTTAGGAGGCTCTTCCGACTCAGGACATGGCGAGGAAACAGAAGGCGTCAGAGACCTTTCAGACTTGTCGGTTTTGTCTGCCTTCTTCTCCTCTAAGCTCTCTTCTTTCTTTTCTGAAATTGTATCCTTCTTCTCCAACCTTTTTTTGGCACTTCTCTCCAATTTATCTTGTGGAGTGTCTTCCGGGGTCCTCCTCTGTTCCTTTGCACTTGCCTCTTTTTTCTTTTCTTTTGTTTGCTGTTCATGTTTGACCACAGTTGAAACTCCTTTACCTTTGCCCTCCAAACTCTGGATTTTTTTGTCAGTCTTGGCAGTTTTCACTTCCTCCTTAGACTTCAATTTGGATTTTTCCACAGCCTTTCCCTTTTCTGTGGGCTTCGATTTCCTTGGATCTTTCTCGGTTTCAGAGCTAGCTTTGCTCAATTTCTGGCTTTCTAGTTCCGCCTTAGTCTTCTCTCTCTCGCCGTCTTTGGTGTCAGATTTAGATTTGGGCTTCTCTACTTGCTTGTCATCAGTGTGGCCCTTTACTTTTTTCACGACTTCCTTGGGGTGCTTTTCTTTTTTCTTACTGCTGTCAGGACCTGGCTCCATGTCTGACCTGTCCTCAGAGGAACCTGCAGAATCTGGGCGTATTAACTGCTTAGCTTCACTTTTACCTAGAACTGTCTTCTCTCCTTTATTTTTTTCTTTTACTTTCTCTTTGTCCTTATCCCGAAGTTTGTCTTTGTCTTTGTCTTTCTCCTTATCCTTCTCTGCTTTAGCAGCATCCACAGCTGGGGTCTTTGACTTCTTGGAAGTGGCATCTCTCAAAGCCCCCTCGTCGGCCACACCTTCAGAGACTCTCGCTTCCCTAGTGGTTCCTAGCATTTTCTTTTCACTTTTGACCTTGGGTCTCTTCTCTCCTTTCTCATCAGAGGTCACTTTAACACTGATGCCCTCCTTCTGTTGGGTCTCGTCTGCTTGGGACTCAACTCTCTTCTCCATTTTCGGTTTAAGCTTAGTGCGGTCGTCGGACAGGCTGCGTTCTCTCTCTTTGCGCTCTTTAGAGTGCAGCTCCTTGCGGGGAAGCCGATCAAATTTTCCAAAGGACCGATGTTTCAGTGACTCCTGGGAGCCCTGCTCCAATTCCAGGATGAAGGAATGTGTACGGCTTTTGTCTGGCAACTTTTTTGGTTCGCTGGAATCCTCTGAGATGCTACCAGATTTCCTGTGTCTCTCATCTGATAATACAGATTCTGATGTTCGTCTGACCGGCTTAGCTTGTGATGCCTTTGAGGACGAAGGCTTCACTTCCTTTTGGAGCGACAAGAGGCAAAACACACAAAATACATTACGATACAATAACAACTCTGTGTCAAATTGTATACTACTTTAATACTCCTAAATGTATCCAGCCATGGTTACTTTGACTTACTCCTTTCTTAGAGCTTTCTCCACCTGCATCTCCTTTGCTCTTGCTTGACACAATGCCTTCTTTCCTGAGGAGCAAATATGATATCTAAGTATCTTATGCCAATTATCTAAACTAGACCATACCCGGTCGGCGCAGCCGTGGGGGGATATACGCACATGATCTGGCAACCCGGGAGGCAGTTTGTCCCATAGCTGGGCAGCCGCAGCTATGGGACGACATTCTTTGACACAAAAACGTTAATAAGAAGCTGAGATTTGATGAAATTGAAAAACGGGCTTCACAGTTAAGTTCAGATGGTAATGGTCAATGGCTGTGTGCAAAATCAGAGCAATTGGTCCAGCCAGTGGGGAGAACCGGGTAGCTTCACCACCACCACTACAAACGCACGCACAGAGGTTACTAGAATTATAGTAGGATATTGATGTTGGGATAATAACCACATTCACAGTATCAACAAAATTGCAATCATAAAATAAATCATAATATCATTTTTGCCGCAGGCTTCATGCAGCCATTGTTTGTATTCAGTATACGGTTTTGTAAATGCACCTTGAGTCAAGCTTCCTCTTGAGAGCCATTTTCTTTTCCAGAACCTTCCTTTCTTTACGAGCTTCTTTGGCCCTGGGGCCTTCCAGACTGGGGGAGTCTCTTAGCCGTCTTCTTGCATCTTTCAATGGAATTGTACAATTAGATACCAGTCTAATATCTCTTTAAAAGATTATACTCAATCTCACACTTATTTTTGAGACTGTGTATGAGAGAAATGAGATCATCAGCAGCAAGGGATAAAAGGTGTGACACATGTCATAAACAATACCTTGTTCTTCAGCCAGAGCTGCTTTTTGTCTTCGTTTCTCTTCCCAACGCTCCCTGTTCTGCTGTCTTTTAAGCAGTCTCTCTTCTTTGTCCTTGGCCTAATAGAACAGGAGCAGAAGAAGCGAGATGGCAAGAAAACAAGCTCACATCCAGGGTTTTCATCAGACATTAATATAGAAACACAACAGGTGTTTAATTCCCTGTGCTGGATGGGAGATTTCGCACAATTATAGAGACTAGACTACCAAGGTTCCAATGGGCAAAGCAGTAAACCGCAACAGCTGTTTAGTGTTCAACAGTAAGAATAAATGTAATTGTACTGGGCAGCTCACCGGTGTTAATATGATGGTGAAGCAGGGAATTATTGAGAAGGAGATGATAAATGATGGTCAGAAACCACAATAACTTTAAGCTATGAAAAATAAACAATAGCATAGTATGTATGGATGAAATTCAGGTAGAGCGAGTCTCATAATTACTTGTTGATTATTAACAACATAGTCAATAGATCAGCAAGACTATTACTCACTGCTGATCTTCGGCGCTCTTCCACAGTGACCTCATCATCTGAGTCACTATAGTAACGGGAGTAGAGGAAGGGCTTGTGGACGTATGCTTTTCGACGAGGTTTGCCTTCCTTGTCGTCTTCAGTGTCTGCACTGCCTTGTTTTCTTTCTCCTTCCTCAGCTTTAAATGTGGGGCAAAGACAGAGAACATGAATAGAGAAACACCCATAAAATAACACCCATATGGCCTAAATTCAATTTGTATGGTGTTCGCAGTTAACACCTTGTTAACTGCTTTGTCATCCAGCAGCCAAGACAACATTAGGAAAGGACACAAAGGTGGATTTTCACTAATTTCGGTAAATGTGGTGGGATGCTGTTTTTATGTCTTGGCTAAAAGGTTATTAGGAAATAATTAAAAACGTATAAACAGAGGTATGATCAACAGACCATCTGACAAAAGCTCTCCATCCTCTGAGGAATCGGATGGGGGCTGATCTTCGTCACTTTCCTCTTCAAATGATGACAGGTCACTGGTGTGGACAGAACTCACTGTGATGTCACTCAGGCCATCAAGATCGGAGTCCTCCAAGGAATATTCTAATTAAGAGAAGACAGAATAATCCAACATGAACATTACCGTTGTAATAACAAGGTTTGTTACTACAAACTTGTATTAAGAAAGTTTAAAAGGAAAAGCTTAATAATAATAATAATAACATTGACAATCAGCTCTGATAAAAGGGGAGACATGAACACCAATCTAAAGTATAATAGAAAGAATCAATGATTAGGTATGTCAATATCTGCAGTATAATAAACGACAATTTAGACAAAGGAAAGAAAGAAAAATACAATTTCTAACAGCAAATTATTATTTTTTGTGGTTTTGTAAGGTTGTTTTTCTAAGTTGCAATATGACTCTGAGCTCTTTTTACACATTTCTTTATTCCATTTATCCTGTACATACATTTCTTAGTTTTGACCATAAGAAAGAAAGAAAGAATTGCTCACCTTCCTTCAGCCTCTCTCTGGTTTTCTGCTTGATTTGACAGGAGGGTTTCAGTGGCTCATCCTCCAGTCTGTCCTCCGTGTGTTTGCCTGAGTTCTTGCTGCCAGCCTTGTCTTTAGCATCGTCCACCAGCTCCTGACCTCCTGATGTCTCCTCCTCCACCTTCACCACCTGCACCTCCTCCGTCAGTCCCTCTTTGGCAGAAACCATTTGCTCCTGAGCCTCCTCCACCTTGACGTCCAGTACTTGGAATTCTGATGCAAGATTTGCCTCTTCCGCCTCGTCTGGCATCTTCTCGTCGCTATCGACATCTGTGAGACTCATGTCCTGCTCACCCTCCTCCACAAACAGCCCTGTGAGCTCTTCTGAAGCCTGACCCTTCCGACCTCTGTCTCCACTGGGGATGGCCCTCGAGCTGGCCTCCTGGTTGAGAGAGGTTATCGTGTCCAGGATTGACATGGCGCTGCGGGACGAGGAGGTGGCTGGTGTGGATGATGAGGCTGGGAGCGGGTGAATTGTGATGTTTGATTAAATGTATGCATAATTATATTATGTTTGTCAAACCACAGAAAGTAAACAGATGTGTATATCAAAAATATATTTTATTTTTATGTTGAACAGCAACCCCCCCCTACTTAAGCCCCTAAATAGGTATTATATGTGTACCCTGCTCAAGAATGATGCCGTCCGGTTTCATCTCTGCTGGAGCAAGTGGAAGAGGGGGCTCCTCACTGCAGCTGCCAGGGGACAGGAATTCCTTGACCACCCTCTCCACTTGTGGCCTGAAAATGTGATTGATTTTGGGGTCTACCACCTGGGCTACTATCCTGTCCACCCCCTGCTCCAGCATTCCAGACCTGACAAGTACAAGAGAACAGCATCTTTAGCCTTGGTTTAGTGCATTCAACCCGTAAAGAGAGGGTAAGAAGTACACCAGATAAAGGAATGCAAAGCAACACAACACAACACAACACAACACAATGTAAACAAGTTTTTTCATGAGGCGTATGTAGCCTGAGTGAGCAAAGGTGCATGGAATATGAGATGTATGTATATAATGAAGTCAATGCTCCCTTCTCACTTACTGTAGCACCAGTTGTCTGATGTTGTTCCTGAGCTGGTTCTTGTTCAAATGAGGACTCCATGTGTGGTTAGAGAGGTGGTTGGACACAAAGTTGTCCACTCTTTGTTTCAGATTCAAGTAAGCAGGCTGTAAAGGACTATGGATGTTTAATCTATAATAGACAACACTGAAAAGAACAATACAAATAGTGCAGGAACTACATTCTGATCTAATATATCTAATATGCATTTTATTAGCCCTAGAATAGCTGATACATTGCATGTTTTCCATGTAGACAGCCATAGAACACTTGATGCATTTTTCATGGAGGGATTTGTCTCAGCAGCATTCTCTGCATGTTGTGTACGCACAATAAGTAATTGCTGCGACTTGGGAGTCAGTACTTGTCAACTAGTATCATTTCCACTTGACAGTAATTTCTGGCAGAAAATATATGTATTTAGCAAAACTTCACATTTTCCTATTTAAAAAAAAAAATCTGATTATATTAAACGACGTTAAACTCACCAACATTGCAGCTGTATTAACCTCTATCTGCAAAGTTTTTGTTACATAAAAATCCACCACGGAAGACATGTTATGAGCTGCTTTCAGTCAAGAAATTCCGTGTGTTCGAGTTTGGAAGCGCTCGTTGGAAATCACTCAACGGTCCTGCGTACCACCTGTTTCGAAATTGCACATTAAGCAGGAGGCAGCGGGACGTTGCGTTTTTGAAAACGAGCGCTTCCAAACTCGAACACTTAGAAAAATGATCACCTGCACGGAATTTCTTCACAGAAAAGTGGCTCATAACATGTCTATGGTGGATTTTTGCAGATAAGCTTTCCGTACAGCTGCCTGAAATGTTGGCGAGTTTAACGTCGTTTAATACAGATAGGACTTTTCTGTTTGGATGTATGTGCTGTCAACTAAGGGTTGGTATTACAACTCTAGATTCCAGATATTAAAAATAGAATCTAGAGAGTTGCTTGCGGGCTAGCTAGAATACATACAATGTATCTGGAATATCAGCCATATTCTATGGCTAACATCTAATGTATTGTGTGTATGGAATATCAGACATTCTAGGCAGGGCTACAGTTTATGTGATCGTAAACTAGCCACAGTTGCCAAGAAGAGGCTGCGCTTGAGCAGAAATATCTACATATCTTGTGTTCATTATATTTACGTTAGGACAAGGAAACACCCTGGCTAACGTTAGTTATGGTTAACTGGTCTGGTAACTGACCTTCGTATCCACGTCTGCCAGACAATCCCTCCTGAACTGATCGAAGAGTCCCTGTGTTTTCAGATGGTTCACGATCATAGACACAAGCTGTGGATCGCCGGGAGCTAACCCTGCCATGTTCACATGCAGTTAGATAGTACTTTTTATGGATAATAACGTATCGATATATCTATTTTTTAACTATGTGATCGATACGAACAGGTCGCTGGTAAATGTCCCACATTCATCCAACACCGGGGCTTTCTGCTTCTATTATGATTCTAAAAGTCAGTGTTGCCAGATTCTGCGAGGGATATAAGCAACCAGGTCTGCAAACAAGCCCAAAAGAAGCTACACGGGCATTTTAAACCCTAAGCTATTATGCGTCGGCTATTTGAAAATAGCCGATCGGATCTACACGCTCACAACGCGTCACGATGCGACGCTTTGTGAGCTTGTAGATCTGCTATTTATTAAATAATAGGGGGGGAAAGAAGGGAAATGTGGAATATTTTGGACTCAAACTCTTGTATGGGGCATAAAATATTTTCAGGTGGTCCTTGGCATGTTTAAACAACATAGGGAACGAGCCAAAATAAGAAACTACACTTTAGAAACAAGCCCAAAAACCCGCAATCCGCAACTGCCAACCTTCCAGAAAAAGCCAAAAGTTGCTTATAATAAGTGGACATGGCAACACTGCTAAAAGTTCGAAACGTTTTCACCCGGAAGAAAATAAGCAAAATACATCCATGGCAAAATGTTGTCGCTTCGCTTCGACTACGGAACACTATCAGCGACCTCTAGTGGCACATATTACACACATGATCCTGGATCCTTTTAAAGAGAACCTGCCTAGCTGGCGCCAAGATAGACAGACACAACGGACTGTCTAAAATACAATATGAGGTGGAAAATTACATTCTGAATAATTCGAAATGAGTTTGGGCTTAAAATGTGTTTTACATACAAGTGGAAAAAAACATTGGCAGCGGTGGGATTCGAACCCACGCCTCCGAAGAGACTGGAGCCTTAATCCAGCGCCTTAGACCGCTCGGCCACGCTACCGGTGAGACCACATTGTACTCCAATGCCTACAAAAAAGTATATCCAAATGAATGCTGTGTGTAGTGATTGAAACTAGACCGGTGCCCGTTGCGTAGGTACACATTCGGGAACCAATGATACACGGGTTGGGATTGGGAATGATGCAAATAGGGAATGCATTCCCCGTCCTGTTATGCAATACCCGTTGTAACCGTCTGTCTGTCTGTCTGTGTCCCTCCCTTTTGTGCCCATATGGAAAAGTCCTTGTACAGTGGTAAACGTTTGAAGAAAATGTCCGAAGAACAAACTGTGCAACGTGGACTGACTATCTAATCAAATGGCAGGTGTGGGGAATTTGCCAAATCAAGCTTAGCATGGGTTGCCATGGCAATCAATTGGCTCAACTAGTACAGAGATTCCGTGCATTTATTGTAAGGCCTGCAGTGTAGGCACTAGTAGCCATTTTCAGAACCCTGTATACATTGTTTTGTATTTGGGATGCCATCATCCCAAATACAAAAAAAGGTATACAGGGTTCCGAAAGGGGCTAGGGCCTACACACCAGGGAGGCCCCGAAGGCCATGGCCGTTGTTGCCCCTCAGATTCTGAATTCTTAACTCCCCATCTTTAAACCAATCCAGTGACTTTGATTGGTGCAGGGCTGAGCATGGATCAGAGTGTAAATACCATCATTTATTCTCTTCACTGCTGTTGGTCTACATATTAAATTTAAAATCATCCTTAACCCTTAAGTTCAATTAATTCTTTCAATGGACTAAAATCTTGATTTGATGGCCTTCCTGCCCTCAAAAAATGGACATCAAAGGCCAAGTGGCCGTGCCCCCAAAATGACAAAATTCCAGGCATGACGGGTGTGAAAAGGCACCTAAATGGGTGACTGTCATTTTTATATTAAAAACAAGTGTCTTGGCTCTGCATACCTGTAACAGCCATATAATACCTGTGTTTCCTACAAACAATGAGGCCCAACAGCCAGAATAGCAATTTAACAAATGTTACACAAATTAGGCCAAATCTAGCCTTTGATCGAGACGGTCATAATGACAGTCTGAATCAACGCTGGGCCAAATCTAGCAAATTATGTTTCCACAATGTGCAATATATTCAAAATTAATTATGGTAAGAACCTATCAAACCACGGCCAGGAGATGGAGCAAGTACCAGGGGAGCAATCTTTACCTTCACAGATCACATGGAATGTTTTTTTTTTTTTTAGCTGTCCTAGTTTGAACCCTGGAAAGTGTCAAAGCAAGACAAGCAGGCCAATGCTTAAGTCGGGGGGGAAAAAAAAAAAGACAGACAACACTTTCAGCTACTGCCCTCAGGGCAAATGTACCCCCTGGCAAAGAAAAGGGTCTCTGGAAATTTGTCCCAGTCACTTTTTGAAGCCAGCCTGCTACACCAACCAGCACAGCAGTTTATATACATTCAGCTAACCCTGATTCAGTTCTCAGCATCTGGTGACCTGGTGCTCGTTTTTAATGTTGCTTCTGTAGGTTTTTTTCTTTTTAAATCAAATAAAAAACTAGGGGGAAAAAATTGCTCCTCGGAGCACAAGTCTCCAACAGGCCAGGTATAAGCAGTCAATCGTAGCCAATCAGGATAAATATGAAAAATCGGACAGGTCCTTCTTGATGACATGACTATAGAGATAATGTGTACCAATTTGCCTGATGTTTGGACAAAATCTGTATGAGTAATATAAAAAAATATATATGTTAGGCAAAATTCCACATCCTGGTGGCGCTATAAAAAGCCTCTGTGAAAAATGCAGGCACACACAGACATGGGGCAAAACAGTCTCGGCCACACCTTCAGCCTGGTGGAGACAATAAAAATCCAGGCCCAAGACACCCAAGTTGAATATAAAAGAAAAGCATTTTATTACAGCAGATGAACTAGTACATCATTAAAATATACACACCAACACGTTTCGGCATAACTGACACCCTGAGTAACGGTATGCCTACAATATACATTGGCGTGTATTTATTTGGGATAGAAATATAAAAACAAATATAAAAAGTTACGATTTGTAAGACACAACACTGGTTGTCTTCATGGTTTCTCAGATGCACAGACAGGGGGCAAGACCCGTCTTGAGTTTGCCCGCACCCAGGGGTGGTCGATAACGTTCTGCATGGACATTCGGTTAGCTGGATTATAGCGGAGAAGCTTGGAAATCAGGTCTCGGGGTCCTTCCTTAACAAATGCTGGGAAATGCAAGTCCACCTGAAAATCAAGAACAACATAGTCTCTGTTCAGGTGGATCCAATTATACACACACATAGTGTCAGAACTAAACAAAAAAGAAGAGGGGAAGAAAAAAAAGATGTTAACCTTTGTAATTCTTTTGTAGGTTTCTGTGTGGCTGCTGGTTTCAAAAGGTGGGCTGCCAACCAAGCATTCATAGCAGAGCACTCCGATGCACCAGAAGTCCACCTTCTCATTGTGGATTCGCCCCTCAATCATCTCCGGCGGCAGGTAGTCCAGTGTTCCACACATGGTGCGTCGCCTAAGAAGGTTAAATGTACATTTTAGCCCTTTAGGAGATACTGTCGATTACTGTTCATTAATATATTTCACAGTTATTCAAATTCACTTTAAGTTGTCAAATCACATATGTGGATTCCTTACCGTAGAGATGGTGCATGGACAGACCAGCCAAAGTCTGCAATCTTAAGCTCCCCACGAAAGCCAAGGAGTAGATTCTCTGGCTTGATGTCACGATGAATGACTTTCTTCTCGTGGCAGTAATTCAATGCATCAGACACCTCCTCCATGAACTGATAATTTAAAATGTTAGAATTAGACCGCATCTTTTACCTTAGCAACATAATATTGACTGCCTTTTAAAACACTTGACTTGTACCGTTGCAGTGCGCTGCTCATCAAATCGTCCAACTTTCTGCAGCTCTTTGTACATCTCACCACGTGGGGCGTACTCCAGAACCAAAATTACTCGCGTGCGGTCATGAAAGTAGTTGTAGAAGCGAAGGATATTGGGATGTCTGAGGAGAGGGTAGAGTGATATTTCAGGAGCTAAAACTAAGACATCAAATGACAAACAATGTCACAAATGTGTGTACCTTAAAAGCAGAGAAATACAAGCAAATACTACAATGGCAACATTCAGTCAGGAAACAAGTTTAAAAGCTTAGTTTAATGCATAGGCACACAGTAAGTTCTGCCAAGAGGGCTGAAAATGCATAGTTTGACTGCGGCTTAGGCCATAAATTAAAATACACATTTAAACCTATTTTGCAAGTGTGGATGTTCCCCATTTTTTTTAAATTCCCCATGTTCAACAATTTGCACCCGCCCAACTCTTGTGAGTCGAGCGTGCCAATCCTTTGTACTACTACAATGGCAGCCAAACCAGATGTCGTTGGCTACGTACAGGACATGGCAAAACATGCACAGCACTTTTATATTCCAGGGAAAATGGCAGTCCATGTTCATCATTTGGAAACTTTCTTTCAAGAGATAAAATGTTAAATATCACTCAAAATAAATCGACAGGGTTGATTAAAACACTTTTTGAATGAGTGGACTCACTGCCTGAGCATGGAGCCAGATGCAACTTTAGTTATCATATGCTTGGTAAACAAGGTACTGAAATTGCATTTTGATGTAGGACATAATACTAACCTGAGATGGGACTGAATCTCGATCTCCCTTCTCAGTTGATGTTCCACACCCTCTTTTTCTATCTGCGACTTAAACAACACCTTCAGCGCCACAGTGGCCTTCTGTGACTTCTCCCTTGCAAGGTAGACATTCCCAAACTTGCCCTTTCCTAGTGGTCGTCCAATTTCAAAGTCATTGAGCGTGAATTTCCTGAGAAGAGAAGGATGCACAAATGATGGAGCTCCTGTTTGACAAACACCATTCGATTTTTAGCCACCTACTTTCCTGGGGGATGCAAGCAAACGTATTTTACATAGATTATCCGTGTTAACTCGGAAGCACAGCATTACAAAGGATGCAAATATCTGTTCTATACAGTCACTTTTATGGTTTCAGTAACGTTAAGTATTGTGTGATGGGACTCCATTTGGGTGTACAGGCCAGGCCCTGACACACCGCACTGACAGGCGGCTAATATGGTGCTAAAATAGAAATTATTAAGATAACTACTGCGCTAGTTATGGGGTGCTTAGGGCATGGGCACAAGGTTATCTGTATTTAGACCATGTTGGCGCATCATATGAGTGAGAGAATTCAGACAAAATAATTTTACAGCGAGCACCGCCTTTGTCCCTTATCTACAACCTTCTCCCGCTGGGAGGTTGCTTTGAAGCTGATAGCTCAGCAGAGGTTCCACTAGACTCAACTTAAGTAGAACATTTATAACTCCTGCAGGACAATAAAGCACATTATTGTAGCACCAATTATAATCCACAGTTTGGACAATCTCTGTATTGCATTTTAGAAAAGGTCCCCGCTACCCCTCCTAGCAGCCAATCAGAGAGCTCTACTTCCTCTCCGCCAGCCCAACGGTGGCTTTCGACGCTTCCCTACAACTTTCGACCAGTCGTGACAGTATAACCACCGCCCATTCAACAGCAGATTTCAGCAACATACGCTTTCCAACACTTAACGCCGCTGGCGTCAGGTTGGTGTGGGAACACCTTTGCAACTACTGGTAACCACTAAAATGTAGGGATGCACCGAATGGGAAATTATTGGCCGAAAACGAATAAGATAGAGATAGATATATCTCTCACTTTTTTGTACCATTGCTGTGCCCTTGTTGCAGAGCTACATGATTATGGCAGAACTTATAATCACTATGGGTCCATATTGAAATCAGTTATAAAATATATGCAGTCTGTGTTAAAATCTATTCGTCCGAATACCAATTATGCTTTTTTTGGGCCATATTCGGCCGAATATATTTGGTGGCCGAATATTCGGTGCATCCCTACTAAAATGCACACACACTACAAATAAAAATGCATATACAACAAATATTTGAGTGATATTAACACACTGTTGATTAACAGCACGGTCATAATGGTCTGAATCATGCATCTATTCATTCATGATAATAAAACAGTCAATAGAAAACTAGTAGTTTACAGTGCTGTATGTATTGTATACTTCACTCACTTTGCTAATGATGTGCAGGACGAACTAACAGGGGCTCTCCCAGGCCCTAAAAACAAACAATCATATTTCTCAGTCAGCATATATCAATTTCCAACACAATAAACAATCATCTTTCTCAGCATATATTAGCTTCCAAATAATGACTAAGGAGAAGAACAGAAGGTACCTGTGATCCCAGTTGTGCGGTTCACCTGAACACGCTGAGGGCCGGGTACTGTAGTTGGGGTGGCAAACTGAAATTTGGGACCAGACATAGACACATTAGACATAGAGAAATGTAAGTGCTTCCATTTGGTAAATGAAAATTCCCATCGAAAGGAGGTGCGATTCACTGCCAACGTTTTTCCATTTTTACATAATAGTTTCTATTATTGTGTACATTTTTTATACCATGTTGTTTAATTGAATACATAGGACCACAAGGGAAACGAGTCCTCAGGACTTTTTGTGTTATGCTTTTAGCCTTAATGTACCACGTGCCGTTTACATTTCTGATTAATAAAGTATGTAATCAACCAAGAGGGTGGTTGGGCTTAGTTACAATATCAGACCAATGATACTTGGGCCGTGGGACTAATGTCACGGCACTCCGAGTCCGCACAACACCATCATAGGCCCTACAAACTGTAGGCCCTGGTGTAGCAAACGATTAGACTATAAAATGGAAGAGATAGAAAACGTACTGGTCTGATTGTTTGGAGGGGTTTTGGCTCTTTGTTTTCTTTGTTCTGTGGAAGAAACGAAAAGACGGATTAGTTGCTCATTGTGCTCAATCCAAGGCACTGGGCATACAGACACAGCATATTATGCACACAGTGTTGCCAGGTTTTGCGAGAGAAACAAGCAACCAGGTCTATGAAAACAAGCAACCAGGCCACATGAGCACTTTAAACCTGACTATTTGAAAATAGCAGATCTAAAAGCTCCCATCTACTTGAAGATCTGCCATTTCCAAAAATAATTTTTTTGAAACATTTTACACATATCTTGTAGGGGTCCATGGCACAAATATTTACAGATGGGGAGTCTGCGGCCAAATACATATTAATCTGGGGGTCCTTGACATGAAAAAGTTTCGAAAACCACTGGTTTAAACAACATTAGGAAGCAAGTCCAAATAACCAACAACACTTCAGAAACAAGCCCAAAAAACGCAACTACCTATATTTTCAAGCAACTCAACATCTTATAATAAGCGCGGACATGGCAACACTGTATGCACAGTATACATTACACACGGATGCTAAGCTACTAGCAAACCTTACTTACTCCACCACAGTGACTGTCTGTTGTTACTAGCTGCCCATCCATGAAATGCGGGCGCCGAGTTCATCACATCACCTTCCATTGCATGCCATGCCAACGTTATTATATAAATAGTTCGATGTTACTTAAGGCGTTACATTCTTTGTGTACAATGCTAATGCTAACGCTAACTATAAACGTTACTCAGGTATGTTACATTGTGATCTTCCCAGTCTTATTATTACTGCTCAATAACACGGGGACACACATCACTGGAAATGAATAAAGACGTTACCTGCATCATATTGAAGAAGATCGTAAAAATGAGATGACGAGAATAAACACGGACGGAATAAATAAAAACTCCAAGCGAAGCCACTCTTTCTTTATTTCCTTCCTAGTTCCTACAGCCGCCAATCTTTTAAAGACGCGCTCGTCGTTCCTGATTGGTCCCAATGTTCTACCGAAAATGTCCCCATTGGTCGGAATGGAACGTTGTGATTGGTGTGTTGAGGTAGTCAGAAGTCACGTGACGGCCCTATGGGGCGTAGTCAAGTCACTGATCCGGTTCAGAATCAGATGAGTGAGGCTGGGAAGTGGGAACGAAGCTAGATCCGGTTTGGTTCAAGAGCGACCATCATACCTTGGAGCGGATACGGAAGCAGTAGGCGGGCTCTAGAACGGACCAGACTCGTTCATTTGGATATCGGAATAGAAACCTCCTGTTTTCGGTACGACACCGTCATACCACGGATCATAAAATAAACCTCACATTTTTTGCTTAAGTAAAAGTATCAATACTGCAAGGCAGAAATACTCTTACAAGTAATAGTACGAAATTCAATATTTACTTGAGTAAAAGTACAAAAGTATTGGTATCAAAAAAGTAAAAGTATGCATTATGCAGGTCACAAGTTTTCAAATGCATACAAATCTTTAGAAAATAGCAGATTTACAAGCTCACAATGTTTCGCATCGCAACTTATTTTGAACTTGTAGTTGTAATTTCCAAATGGCTGAAATGTATATAGGGCTGAAGTGGTTAATGTATATTTTGTAATAATAATCAAAATCTACAAAGTAACTAGTAACTCAAGTTTGTTTTCTTGGAGTACAAGTATAATATTTGCCTCTGAGTGATGTAGTGAAGAAGAAGTAAAAGTACAGCAAATTGGAAATACTCTTTAAATAAATTAAAGTAAAAATTCCTCAAAACTGTACTTAAACTTGAGTAAATGTACTTAGTTATTTTACACCACTGAAATAAACCCAGCCAGAGGAAAGCCAAGAGATTCAATAAGGTTTATTTGTCACACACCCATACAAGTACAAGCAGCCAAATGTGTGTGTGACATGCTCTGCGAATAATGGATATAAGAAAGTACAGGATTAAGAAAATACAGGGTAAACCTAGGAGGAATGTATGTATTTGCAAAATCGAGAGCTTGTAGTAGATTTGATTTGACTGAGCACACGTAAAATGCAATCTACACATGTGTACATACATTTGAACATGTAATAAACTGTAATCCAGCAATAGGGTAAGAACATTTCTGCGCCATCTTTAAATTGTCCATTTTGAGGCATTAGCACAAATGTTTGAGCTGGACATTGTGATTGAAGATTGTGATTCACATCCCTTAAAGGGGCTACACCATGAATTTCATTTTTTTTAAGGTTTTTAGTGTTTTTTGGGCTCCCCAGTGTCTCTTGTACCCCAAAAAATATTTTTTTTTAACATTCAGTCATTCATGCTCATTTCATGGATTTCCTGAATGGGCGTGTCTGAACAGGCCATTTCAGAATGGCTGTGCAAGTGATGTCACTTGCACTGATTTTGCATTGACGATGGCCAGACAGAATTGCTCAGTAGCTCCCCCTTGTCCAATAGGATGTTTTGGTATTGCAGCTGAAAAAGCTTGGAATGACAGACAGTCAGATTGTGAGAAAAAATATCTGGATGTTTTTTAGGCTTACAACCTGTTTAAAACGTATTAGGGGGCAATATTTATATATAATATATATTTTTTAAATTCATGGTGTAGCCCCTTTAAACATGCATGTCATAAATTAACACAATTTGCCTTCTGTGTTAAAGTTAGATTCAGAACCATTGACATAGATTTGAATATGCAGCAAATAATATATAGCTACATAGTGCAAGAAAAATATGTGCAAAGTGCAACATAGTTGTTTTCCTTTTTTTTAAACTAATAAAGATAATTTATATATAATTTATGTTATACTATACTCTGTTGTGAGACATCTCACGTGGGAGAACAACTAACGCTGCTGAGAGAACGAATGCCAGAGATTGTGGGCAAGTGATGCCATCAGATACTTGCCCACATACTTATAATATCTGTATCTAATACACTAAGCTGAAGTGAGCTCTGTGTCTGCAGCTGAAAGCATTAGCCAAAGGCCTAGACATGTGTTGATTATTCTGTAATAGCATACACATTGGGTGATTCGGCTGTGACAGCCTATGCCCAAAGTTGGGCTACAGGCCTAAGTAAAGTGAGTAATCCTTCCTTTTTGCAATTTTTTTTTTTTTACAGTTGACAAGCGGGAGAATACTATCAGTACACTGAGCAAAATAACATTTTAAATTGATATAACCTTATGTGGGATAGAAAACTACAGAGACAAAGACAACAGTGGTTTCATTGTCTGTCAGACGCACAGACAGGGGGCAAAAGCCGTCTTGAATTGGCATGCACCCAGGGGTGGTCAATGACGCTCTGCAGGGACAGCCGTTTCGCCGGATTATAGCGGAGCAGGTTGGTAATCAGGTCTCGAGCTCCCTCTGATACAATTGAGGGCAAACGCAAGTCCACCTGAAAATACCAATTAGTTACAATGTCAAAAAGTTAGTTGCTAGAAAAAACAACATTATTTTGAGATATAAGTAGCAATTGTGTGAAAAAAACATAATACCGAGACTCTGATTCACTAAGCTGTTTACCCCCATTTTCTATGTAAAGGAATTTTGCAAATTCTCACGTCATGAGTCTGATTCATCAATCTTTTTTTGTCCGTGAATTTTGACGGAGGTCCGCTCTTTCTCACATCTGCTCGGCGGCAGACTTATGTGGGACCAAAGCTTGCGTATAAGTCATTATTCTTCATGCAAAATCAATTACAATAGTGCCAGACCTCAAATAAAATATGTATGTGCCCAACAGTTGTCAACACATATAAAAAAGAAAATATGTAAAACGATCTATAGCTTGGATGCAAATTATAGACATGATACAAATTCAACCAATTTTTATTTATTTTCAGTTGACGCATTTAGAGCTGAATTATTAGTTCACTCAGCGTGTTTTTGCAAGTTGCTATCCAATGTTGCTCTATTAATTCATAATATTGATCACATCACATGAACGCAGTCTTATCATCTTGATGAGGATAGTATGGATGAAATCTAGCTGTGTCCATTACTCCATTTCCAATTCCTATGTAGGACAGTGGAGGGTTCTTCCAAAGGACAGATTCCCCTCAATAATCAATAAAGCTCTGATAAACATTATAGGATATTGGCGGATTCCAGCATCATCTTTTTACCGTGGCAAAGGTGAGTGAGCAATTGTTCAGTAGAAAGGGCTTATATAAAATAACGCCACAATTTCCCTTTGGGGATTAATAAAGTATTCCTCTCTCTCTTAATATTGTGACCCCTGGGCCCCCTGGGCCTTTGCTATAGACAAATCCACAGACGCGCTGCCTGTAGGCGGCCATTGCTGCGGTGTCGCGGTGCGGAGCGTTGACACCATAGATATAGAAACCTAGATACCTCATTGGCCTCTGCAGTTCATTGGAGCGACCTGTATCGCAATACCCTTGTATTGCTTCCGCCCCTGGTCCAAGGAAGTTTTTCCCTATTCGTGTGTGTCACAGAAGGGGGCGTTCAGTAGGCCTCTGATTGGCCTACCGAACGTCCCCTTCTGTGACGCACGCGACTGAGGGCGGAAGCTGGTGCGCGCCCGAGATACAGACGCCTCAGAGCCAGAGGAGGCGTCTACCTTTATATGTCTATGGTTGACACCGCAGCTATGGCTGCCTACAGGCAGCACGTCTGTGGATTCGTCTATAGGGTTGTGTGTGTGCCTTTATCAGCTTAACAGATTCCATTGCAGTGCTGGGTTGGAGGGTGGAGTCTGAGATGATCAGTGGAAGAGGAGACACCTGGCCATTGTCTCCTCACACTATAAAACACCTGCTCTCTATCTTTAGTCCTTCCAGGCCTCAGGTGTGGCCACACAGGAGAGCTTTTCTGTTTGGTTATGTTGATTTCTTAGGTTCAGTTTGGTTACATGTCGGCTTTCCGACGACTACTAACCAACCCTATACCTAACCCTAACCGCACGCGGAAGCCACGTAGTCGGAGTGGCGGGATGTCGGAATGGAAGGCAGTTCCCGTTCAGTTCCAGTGGGCAGCATGTTTCCCTGCCTGAGTGCCTGTATAATTTGGAAACTTAAACTTATTATTGTATTGACTTATTTCACTATTGGTTAAATAAACTTTACACTTATTTATGTATTCCTCCGTGTCGTCTCCCCTTTTTTGTTATGGTCTTGGAGCCAGACTGTAACAATATCCATTCCAAGTTTTATTAGCCTTTGGTCGTGAGGTTAAACTTTGTAAATCAACTTCTTATTCTCATTACACGTGAGAGTAGGCTATTTACTTTATTAATGTTCAGCGTGAGGGACTCGCTTGCGCTGATCTACAAGTTGTCAAGTGGGTGCGTACCGCCGCGTTGTAAGCTTGTAGATCTGTCCATTTTGAAGCGTGATGACGTTTATGGTCTGACGTTGTGTTAAATGGGCTGTGGATGATCTACTCGGGAGGGCGCTGTCAGGCATAAATGAGTTACACCTGCGACACACAAATCAAGGCTGTACACTCGCTTTCGTGAATCACACGTGAGATTGTGCTCATCGAAAATACACACCCCTTAAGTCAGTTTATTTAGGCTATTTACGAACAGCTTAGTGAATGAGGCCAACTGTATCTTTTCAGGTGGATCTAATTACTGTACAATCATTTGATTCCTTTTTTTTTTCATTTTGCAGAGGCTATTACAAATAAAAACTGTATCAACTTTCACAGCCCAGAGCAATTGAACAAAAAGATAAATGTTAACCTTTGTAATTCTTTTGTATGTTTCTGTGTGGCTGCTGGTTTCAAAAGGTGGGTTGCCAACCAAGCATTCATAGCAGAGCACCCCGATGCACCACATGTCCACCTTCTCATTGTGGCATCGCCCCTCAATCATCTCTGGGGGCAGGTAGTCCAGTGTCCCACACATGGTATCTCGCCTGAAAAGGTTAAATTATACAGAAAATAAATATACAGTATAGCAACATGATATTAGGGAAATACGTAGACGTTACCCTACGTAATTCAACTCCCCCTTTTACCTTAGTTTTGCTTAGTCTTTTTACCCTTTTAACTAGTTTCCTAATAATTTTATTTGTTTTGTAAAGCGACTTTGAGTATTTATAAAAGCACTATATAAATTGCATGTGTTATTATTATTATAATATGGTGTTATCATGGTAAAACGTTATTATGGTAAAGCATTATCATGGTAACTAATTAGGAACCTATAAGACCAAAGATCTCATCCCCAGAAAGGGTGCCCACCCCTGCTTAACACATTTGGAGTTATTAATTTATCTTTAAAATAGTTGGTTTGGCTCTGTAAGCCCAACAGGGCCAGCCAGTTTCCCTGCCTTTATATACATATAGGTGAAAACAATCATGTTGCCCAAGTCATTAGATTTTCATTAAATATTCAAAAGCTTTATTTCTAATATAAGGGGTCTATGGTTTCTTTATCTATGTGTATTTTGTCTTCAATTTGAATGGCATTACTTCAAAATGGTTTAAACCCTTGTACAATATATTGTAATAGCCGAAACATATCACAGTGTAGCTTGGATTACCAGTGGATACCTTACCTTAGAGATGGTGCATGGACAGACCAGCCAAAGTCGGCAATTTTAAGCTCCCCACGAAAGCCAAGGAGTAGATTCTCTGGCTTGATGTCACGATGAATTACTTTCTTCTCGTGGCAGTACATCAATGCATCAGACAGCTCCTCCATGTACTGACAAAAAATGTTTTGAATTAGACCACATCGCTATACTTTTAGAAGTAACGATAACTGTAACATGAGCCATTCAAGTTATTTACATTTACTTGTCATTAATGTTCCCCAGCCTAGACTTTAGAAGTTATCCCCCATGTCTAAAGTGTAGGGGAACATAATATTTGTTTGAACTGATACAATAGTATCAGTTCAAACTGATACTATTAGTTTTCTATTAGTAATTTCTGCCTATTAGACCAAAATAATTATATATATATTACATAATAAAGATTCACAGCACTCTTTCCATTGTCTTACTGTGGCAGTGCGCTGTTCATCAAATCGGCCGCATTTCTGCAGCTCCTTGTACATCTCACCACGTGGTGCATACTCAAGGATCAGATAGACTCGTGAGCGGTCCTGGAAGTAGTTGTAGAAGCGGAGGATATTGGGATGTCTGAGGAGAGGGAGAAATGTATAGTGATTTTTCTGCAAGACTGGACTTTTTACTATCAGTAGCCATATTTGCACACGGTGGGAAGTATTAGACAGGGTTAGCAAAATCAACAGGGAAAAAAATGATTTTCTGTCAGGGTTTTCTCTGTGGGAAAACGCAAGTAGTACAATTTTGAATAGGTTCTTTGTCACGTCACAGGTTTACAGAAATAAAAGGGTGAAATTCTTTATTGTAGAAGCTCCATAAAAAGGTTGAAATATAAATTACCTCAACCACAATTTTAGGTTCCTACAAGTTAGAAAGTTTATTCAGAATCAAACTGGTTGTGAATTTAATGTGGAAATGTCTCCAACTAAGCAATTACTTATAGGATTGCTAAATAACATTATATTAGATAATACAAACCTGAGATGGGACTGAATCTCAATCTCCCTTCTCAGCTGATGCTCCATGCCCTCTTTTTCTATCTGAGACTTGAATAACACCTTCAGCGCCACAGTGGCTTTCAGTGACTTCTCCCTCGCAAGGTAGACATTTCCATACTTGCCCTTCCCCAGCGGTCGACCAATGTCAAAGTCATTGAGGGTGAATGTCCTGGTGAGAAGACAAGGATGCTGTTACGTGTATGGTTATGGGGAGACTGTGTATGTTGTTTTTCTCCCTGCAACTCTTTGCCTGCTGCTCTCTGTCACTCACTCCCAGGTCCAGCCCATTCACTCAACTCAACTCCGCCTCTCACCACCAGTTGGTCCCTTATCAGTCCACCAATCACCTCCAGCCATCATCAGATATAAAGCACCTGTGACGGCAGCCATCTTTCTCTTTCCCCCACCAGCTCATTTGTTTGCTCAATGTCCAAACCAGGTCACCTTCAGTCTTATAAAGACTTATTGATTTTTGCCAAATGTTTATTACAGCGGCGGGTAGTTTATCTCTGGGGTACCCTGTACATCCTGCACGTAGGTAATTTACGTGTTTAATCCCTCTAGTCTAGAGGTGAGTGCCACCCATTGTAATTTCTGTTTATTGTTCGAGTAGAAAGGATTTTGTTTCTTTTTGAGTAGGTAAGATCTTTATTTTATTTAGACAGTGAGTTTTGGTTTTATTACATTCTTTCCTTTGGCACCACCAGACCCTCCCTGTATTGTTACTTGGCTTTCATTTATTTTTGTTGACCTTAGTTTGGTCAACAAAAACAACTTTTCAGTTCACCTTAACCTCTGTCTCAAGTATGTAATTTGGGTATATATTACCGTCCCTTCCTCCTAGACCAACAAATGGGACGTAACAGATGCACAAAGGACGGAATCACTAGCCTGGTTCCAGACCATAGACCCCGCTCACTCTCTGAGTGGGGCTCCTCTTGGTCTGGTGTCATAATGTTAGCCTATGGCTTTTCACGGTAGAAGAAATACCTGTCAAATCAGAGTCTGAGGTGAGGGTGGGTCTAACGACAAGCCAATCAGCGCCACGGGGCGTTCTTAAGTTGTGCGACACTAGCCTGCGACGTCACATGTAGGCGGATCCTTGGATCTCTTGTGATTGGTTTAGGGAAATGCTAATCCCCTCCCCCAAGTAATCGAATACAGTGCAGCCAATTTCAGACTGAAGCTCCACGCAGCTTCAGTCTGATAATCAGGCTACGGAATCACTGCTTAAGAAACAAAAAGGCATATCAGGCATTTGGATCACCCTGCTCTGTGTGCTCTCAGTGGAAAACAGTCATCTGGCTGCTCCAAACAAACAAATTACACTGCCTTTATAAGCCTGATTACTTATGTTCATACACATGCATATCCTCCAGACTTGGAAATGAACTAAATCAGATTCCATAAGTTTCCAGACAGCATAGGAACCCCAAACAGACCATGGCAAGGTCTGTAGTACAAGCTGTTTCAGGGAATACAAGAACGCTCGCCCCAAAACATGTTCACCCGTGTCAAATCCGGCGACCTCGGAACGAATTTCAGATAAATCTCAAGTGTACAGTTTTTCTTCACAGTGGTAAGAGCAGATTGTAAGCCACTTGTTGTTTATAATTGGTCAATATTAAGTTTCTTCATTTCCTGTTTATAAAAACTGATGTGTAATCAAATTCAGTTCTTAAAGTTAATCAAACGCTGCCTACTGCATTAGCCTCTAATACAGCACAGTTGGACCTACTATTCTAGTCTCTGAAGAAATGGTGGTGCACTACCCTTTCAGTTATATTGTGAAATGCAATGATTACTTTTTTCTCTTCCAGATCAGAATGCTTGTAAACAAACACGTAGAGTGGTATTTCCATGTAGAATGTCTAGTATCTATTCAATATAAATTAAAGTGTCCAGAACGTTAGTTATGTCTAGTTTGTCAATCTGTGGATATTTAGAACAAAAATAATGTCTAATAGTCAGTAACAAATGTCATAAGTGTCCCATTCTTCTAGAAATAAGCCTTATAAGGTTAATGAATGAATAATACTGTTCCACTGCAACGCTGCTGATGTCATCTACCTGGAAATATTTTTTAGTTTTTGATGATTTCATGATGATTTGGTCTATACTTTTTGAAATATTTAACTTTTAACTGTATAATGGAAGTCAAGGGGGCCCGCCCCAGACTGAAACCTTGCCCAAATTTGTCATACATCATACTGTAGATACATATATAGATGACTGACTTCACAGGCGCTGACCACATGAAGTCCATGTCATGTACATGTGTATATAGTGTAATCATGTACATACCACTATATACACTCAGTTAGTGGTAATGTGGGTGTTTCAGTTCTACTTAGAATTATACAGTGGTAAATATATCAGAGGAAGAAACAATAACATTCAAATGTTTTCAAAACAATGGTCAGAGTTCAATCCCCCGGTCAGGTCATACCAAACCAAAAACTATTAAAATGGGACCCAATGCCTCCCAGTCCCTGTGACATACAGTACTAGCATCATGTCCAGGGGGTGCTCTTGTACATCATGGCTGGGGGACAGAGGACAGAAACAGGAGACAGGCTCCTGCCCAATGGGCTACATGGCTCAGGAACTGTTGGCTATATCCTTTAAACTACTGGTACGTGGTACCACTCGGCAAACTTGACTTACTAGCTCCAATAAACTGATGATCAACAGTGCTGATGTAATGCATTTCTGAATCTTAAATGGCAAATGATGATAATAAAAAAATAATCATTAGTAAAGCACTTTTACAAACAGTTTACAGTGCTCTAACGTTATGTGCCATATAAGTTGAGTCAATTCAAGCACATTTTATACAAAGTAATAGTAAACTTCACATAAAGAACATACTGACAAAGCTAATGTACAGCGTGCGCACACACATGATAAAGTAAGTAAACGGTCATGTATCACTCACTTTGCTGCTGAGGTAGAAGATGAATCCATCATCATATGCCCTAAAATTAACAGTAAGGAAAATAATTGTAAGGAAAACATGCATTTTTATGAATGATTATATAGCTCAATGTGTTCTAAGGGGAGGAGCAGCTGTAGTCTACCTATGATTGCAGTTTTGTCTTTGGCGTCAGGAACCACTTGAACACGCTGTGTGCCAGTTACTGCATGCTATTTGGGAACACACACACACACACACACACACACACACACACACACACACACACACACACACACACACACACACACACACACACACACACACACACACACACACACACACACACACACACACACACACACACACACACACACACACACACACACACACACACACACACACACACACACACACACACACACACACACACACACACACACACACACGGTTATTAACAGGTAACAGCTTGCAATGGGCGAGGTAACTGTTGGCCCCAGTGGTGGAAGAAGTACTCAAATGCTTTACTTAAGTAAAAGTATCAATACCACAATGTAGAAACACTCTGTTAGTTACTTACTCACTCTGTAAGTAAAAGTCTGGTATAAAAAATGTACTTGAGTAAAAGAGCAAAAGTATCGGCATCAGAATATACTTACCAAACGTACCAAAATAAAAGTACTCATTCAAAATGTCAAGTTTAATATGTATAAAACATCTTTTGAAAATTGCCAAAGTAGGGCTGGTTTATGTACGTTTAAGTTAGTTACTTCAAAGAAACTAAAGTTTCAAAGAATTGTAGAAGAGTAAAAAGTACAACATTTGCCTCTGAGATGTCGTGGAGTAGAAGTAAAAGTACTGAAAATTGGAAATACTCCACTAAAATAAAAAATACCTCAAAATTGTACTTATAACTAAGTGCAGTACTTGAGTAAATCTGTACTTTACACCACTGGTCGGCCCTTCCGCTACTGACACCACCACAAGAACATGATTGAGTTTATAATGTCAAATCATTGACAACAGCACCTTTTTGATAATATATTTACATTACATTAAAGCTAGCTAATGAAAATAACTATGACATTTTAAGTCGCTGATCTAAAGCTCGATGACATGAATAATACAGCTATCATTTATCACTGGAAATATATTAAAAAAGAACGTTACCCGCATCATACTGAAGAGTGTCTGATCAGCGCGATCGTATATTCCTGTAAAACACACTTATTACACTTATTTCAAGCTAGTGTTGGTTTATACCCGCCACTGGCCGCCAGTGTTTTGAAGTCACTGGTTGTTCCTGATTGGTCTCTATGCAATGTTGCCATATTTTGTGAGAGAAATAAGCAACTAGGTCTATGAAAACAAGCCCAAAGTCGCTTATAAAAAGCAGACATTGTGCTCACATGCGACGCGTTGTGAGCTTGTAGGTAGGCTATTTTCAATAGCCGATGCATGGGTCTAAAGTGCCCATGTGGCCTAGTTGCTTGCTTCTTTTGGGCTTGTTTTCCTAGACCTAGTTGCTTATTTCTCCCACAAGATATGGCAACATTGCCAGTCTACCATTGGTCGGAATCGTTCCAAATCACCAGTGTGATTGGTGCACACTTGCTTAGCACCGCCTGCTGTGCTATGAAAAACAAACTGCAGTGAAAAGCATTGTTTTAAATAACAAATCACAAGAGTCATAGGTTATACTGGGAAATGGCTTATTATTATTCAATGTAGCTGCCATGCAGATACAAACATTCGCTCCATGTTTGACTGTCTCAGAGCCAGAGTACCTAAATCAAAAAAATATATAGGACTATCTGATTATTTATTTATTTATTTATTATATTTTATAACAACAAAGGTGCATTGAGGTGTGCACAAGATGCGTTCACTGTTCGGCTCCCACCACGAAACCAACACCTAGAGGAACAGAACCTATAGCCTACATACAGGACAGGGGACAGTTATGCAACAACAGTCCTTGAAGCCACAGAGCAGCTGGTATGTGCATTTATTATGCTTCTCTGTCTTGAAACATTGTTGTTGTGTGTTTTGGCCATGTGTCTGACAAGTTAGGTATTAGCTGAGCTCTCAATGTCACAGATCACGATGTCATTAATGTCACAGCTATCCATTGCATAGTAGTGTAAAGTCCTGCTAATGTTAGCCTGCCTGGCTAACCTGGATAGCATTAACTTGACTGCTAGCCTGGGCAGCATTCCATTTTCGGGTATATGATCCGGTGTAAAAAAAAGAAAAAGTGGCCGGATAGGCAGAACCGGAAAGACGTCTCACCCCAAAATAGGTCCGTGCTAATAAAATCCTTGATACGGCATTGTTTAGCTTATTTTTTAAATGTAAATGTGCGTGCACTATCCGGAGACTATTTAGCGTCGGTATTATCCCACGGGGAAATTCTATTCCATTTAAACCGCAAAACCGGATAGGCAGAACCGGAAAGAGGATTCTTTTTTCTTTTTTTTTTTCAGTAGGCGTGGTCTAGACCGGATCATATGTTGTCTTCTGGAACGCAGACCAGGCTTTCCTCCGAGGTGGAAAGACTGGTGATGCGAGGTTACTTGACTGCTCAGGAGTACGCTCGCCCCAAAACACGGTCGCCCCGGGGCGAATCCGGCGCCCTCGGAACGGTCGCCAGCTGGTATTCATAAAGGTAACCTCAGTAAACGGTGCCTAAACCTAACCTTATTCCTAAAATTAACCTCAGTAAAACTATGCATAACCCCAAACTTATTTCTAATCTAACCTTATCCTTAGTAAAACAAATTGCGAAGAAAGATTGGGGGTGAGCGTGTTTTGGGGCGAGTCTTCCGGTTACCCTCAGGACAGATAGCAGAACAGTTTGTTCTGATTGAAAATGAATGCAACTGCCTTGTTTATAACTTGATAATATGGCAGCTATTCATTGCATTCCGTGGACACAACTGTAGGAACCCATATAGCGTATACTTTGTTTGATGCTCCGAGGATATGGAAGTCCATAGGTCAAAAAATAAAAAAATAAATATGCAATGTAATAAAGAAAATCCACAATGAAATAAATAGAAAATGCAAGGAAATAAAAAAAAACATAATGCAATAAACAAATACATTTGTTTATTTATTTCATTGTATTTTTGTATTTATATCATTGTTTTTTTTATTTATTTCATTGTGGATTTTATTTATTTCATTATGCCTGTATATTATCACATGTAAAATGTTTAAAAGCATGGTGAGACAGGTTGACCAAATATTGTATTACAACTCAAACATGTGCATTGTCTGCATTTTTGCACCTTGTTCTAAAGCAGACAATACGACGAGAACTAGAACCAACTAGCAGCATGGGTCAAAGTCCATTCCAAAACATCTCATTCATACCTATGGCATCCTCTGTTGTGTTTCAGTGACGTAGCGTGTGGATGTTGCTGAAGGGACAGTGTGTCCCTCTTTTCGCAGCTGCTGACACACATGTTTCCCAGGGAGACACATTGAAGGTGGGGGTCAGAAAATCTCACTAAAATGTTGCCATCGAAACAAATTCCACGTTCCAAATATCTATAATCAGTTGTAGACCTAGTACAATCAGTGCTAAAAGGTGGTAAAGCTGCACAATCTTAGGTTGAGAACTGCACCCTGTACTGTACTATTTTGTTCCCTTATAACGCTCTGTATCTCTGCTTCTCCCACCATGGCCTGACCTATAGTTGTCGGTGTCATATCTCTTGGCACACGTCCTCTGTTTTGGGAAGCAATGCCATTTTCCATCATGCAGTTGGAGGCCCAGCTGCGTCTGTGCCAGAGTTGTCTGTGGTGCTACAGGAGTGGCTCACGGCTACTCTCCCAGAGTTCAGCACATAGGTAAAGTGTGTGTGCATGTGTATCTGTGTGTATGCATGCATGTCTGTGTGCATATCTATAGATGTTGTGTTGTCCTCATTCTTTGTTTAAAGGCAGTGTATGGAATTTTATTTTGGTTAAAACAAAAGTGTTTTTGTTAAAACATTAAAGCTCTATATTCTGATAGCAATCATTGCTATAGTGTTTGTTCAACAGGGGTCTCCCCAGTTCTTTAATAAACATCAGGTGGGTTGCCTATTTCAGCCAATCAGGAAAGAGTACCCATTTATCAGCTTACATTTGATCGTGTTCCAATTTTGTCTGCTCATTTCTGTGTGTCATCACTTCCAATTTCACTTGTTTATCCTGTTTGAGTTATCTCTCCTGACTGGATAAAATTGGTATCCTGACCTGAAAATGCATTTTCTGTTTACTAAACAGCTGCGGAGACACGGAGACACGTGGGTCGTTTCCCTACCCCATTGTAGTAACTTGGCTACGCCCCCTTATGTGACGCACGCAGAACTCCTTCGCCCCTAGTTACTGCATAAGTCATTCCAAGAGGATAGCACTGGCAGGCTTTCCTCTGTGGTCGGTGCTGGCACTGCCTGGGGGGGGGCGATAACTTACGATTCTGTCCCTATTGATACATAACTCTTCCTGCTCCTTTTCCCTCATTTGATAAAATGAAATTATTATCCTCTGATAGGAATTGTATGTACTGTAATACACTACCATGTGCGAAACAAAATAAAATGAAATGAAATCTTCAGCACGGTCCACTAGAGACGGCACGCCTCCGTCATTGAAACAGTTTTTTGCCTAACTACTTCTTAACTTGTGTTGTTGTTAGGTGCTGTAGTCTGTTCTCACCAAGTGGGCCGAGTGGTCCTCTTCGCTGGGGGGCGACAAAAACTATGCCTAAACCTAACAAAATCATTTGCAACACATTTTAGAATAGACAAATAAACATCAGTGGGAGAGGGATTTGTTCCCGAGCCGCTGGGATAGAAAGTCTAATGCTTAACGTTGCACACCATGCCACGGAACCATGTGGTATTGCAGGGGTTTGGGTGTTATTTAAAGCGTCCCACTCATGTGAGAGGCAGAAGTAAGAGAGACCACCAACTATTTGCCCTTCAAATTCAACCTTAAGAGATGGCTTAAAGCAAACCGAATTTGTAATCATGGGTAATTATCAGCTTCATACTTTACTGTAATTGTTCTGTCTCCTGTACTATGTCTACTTGTTTTATCACCACTTTTTAACAGCCTGCTCAGGGACTACAGTACAGATGAAAATTAGCTTCTGGCTAACTCTGGCTCATTTACGTGGACGTGAAAACTGACATGTTGATTAATGTGCACTGTCCCTGGTAAATAAATACATATCAATGATTGCTACCAGAATATAGAGCTATTTAACAGTTATCTAAACAAAATAACTGTTATCTGCACCTTTTAATGTCACTGCAATTTGTGGGAATCTTACACCAATTAATTTCACCCACTCCTGCTGTGAACTTGTGATGTTGAAGTTGTTCAGTACTATTATGTGTGACCTTTTCTTGTGCTGCATTTGTTTTCTCATTGCAGATCGAATTTGAACTACTACGAAATCTTGGGTGTCAGACCTAATGCCAACTTGGAGGAAATAAAAAATGCATTTTTTGATAAATCAAAAAAGGTAAGGTTCCAACTTCATCAGTGAACTACATGTGACACAATTTGCCTGCTAAAAAAAAAGAGGCATGACCATGCAGCTTCTCTATATGGCCACATGAGGGCGCCTTTGTTCAATTCATTTTCTTAATTGTCTATTTATGTTTGCCCTCATCATTTCCTTCAGTGGGCTTTTGGGAGCCTGGATATGGATGTCACATTTGTTTTGTTGTTATATTAACTGTTTGCACATTGTGGTTTTGGCTTAAAGGAGACCCCCAGCTTGCAAACATGTGCATCATACACAGTTCTGATAATAGTAATAATCTATGCATTTAATGTATTATCTCGTATTTACCTGCTTACTGCAAATCGCTCTGGATTAAGAGCGTCTGCTAAATGCCAAAACATTTTTATTGTAAATGTAATTAGCATAGAACCATTCATGCATAGAATGTAACTCAAAAGTGCCTTACAATATTGAGATGTACAATATACATTTGACAAATTATTAAATAATATGAGCAGGCGCTTTACATAATTACAGTGGCTTATACTTAACACCAGGAACGTCAGTTGGAGGGTACAGGATGAAAATGATTTTGTACGCACAAGTCGCACACGTGCATGCAATTGGATGATATTTGTCGATGATAGAGATCACAGCAAGTTGCATCTGTGTCTGTGTACATATCCTCATTCTTGATTTATAATTTTGGGTGTATTAGATGTTTCGATTAGATACAGTGTATGCATGTAGGGGTGCAACAGTTAATTGTCTAATATTTAATCCATATTTGCAGCCCTTTATACCTTTACTACTGACTCATGACACATCCACCCTTCCACATGTTGCTATAGCTACACCCAGACAGTGATCCATCTAATCCAAGCCTCCACGGCCAGTTTGTGGAGTTGAATGATGCATACCGGGTGCTGAGTAAGGAGCTGAGCAGGAAGGAGTATGACCTAAAGCTCAATCGGCACTACACTGGTAGCCAGGCATTTAGGTCCACCTCCAGCACTTCCAGGTGGGTACATGCACAATTATGTTGTACGTATGTTGTATTTTTGAGTGGTGCCAACCACTCCTATATCTGACTTTGTCCGTGTGTCCGTCCGTATGTATGTATGTATGTATGTCCATAAACAAACATTGATGACAACATCAATACGGAGCTCATCAAAGGCACCACTCTCTTCACACAGGGTGTGATTTTTTATTGTAGCCTCACATACAACTAGAACTGTCACAACTAAGGGGAATGTTAGACCTTTTTGGTGAGTAAGCTGGTTGTGGGAGTGTAAAGGTATGGTCAGAAAAACGGATCAGTGTGTCTCTGCCAGCAGAAGAAGACAAGTACTGTTAGTGCTCCATATAATATATCTAGGAACTTCTGTAAGTTTTCTGAAAAACCTACAAATATGTATTAAAAAATTACCAAAAAATTATGTTGCTATATACTGTACGTAGCAACAGGAACCCCAAAAGGGTTCCCGTCTTGAAAGGTATAGTTACAAATAGGGGTTCCCGCCCAAAATGGGTTAAAGGAACGTTGGGTGGGACATCAATGCAGTGTTGGGTTTGTACATAGATAATAGTGGGGTGGCTCTTGTGATACGTGCTGTTCGCAGCCAGTAGTCTACTTCCTTAGTCTGGACCAGAATGTTGTTTTGATAAACTGTTTATTTTTTCACCAATTCTATTCCTTCACCTTCCTAGTTCTTACATGGACCAATATCAAGCGGCTCAAATGTCACGTGATTCAATTATTGATCCAAGTCCAAATATCTACCTCTATTGCCTTCTACATCAGAAACCATTGAGTCCTGTCTGGTTATTTTGGTTCATGGTTGTGGTACATATTTTGAGCTTCAGCGTATATCAGAGAATCTTTTTTTACTACTAGAGGTTTTCCGCTATGCGGCCCTCACACCTATGTCGCACCGCCGATCAGACCAATATGCCCATATATGGAGATATCTGTATCTGTTAGTCCTTGTCCCTTTTAGGCCAATATATGGAGATTCCTGATGTCATCAATATATGCCCATATATGGACATATATGGGCATATACTCATGGCATGTTTGCTCCTGATGCCATGACACATTGAGGTTAGACAACAGACTCCATATTTGGTTGTAGCAACATTGGGTACTCCTTATATGGTTATGGCCGAGTCATAGTGACATGAGCGTGACAACGTGGTCGTCGCGCTCAAAAAAGATGCACTATATAGTGGTCTCCCACCTCATCTTTCCTAAATTGTGGTTATATATGAATATCTGAATTTAAATATGAAACACAATGTTTGTTTTTGTCAAAAAACCACAGACACTAGAATAGGCCACTTTTAATGTAGTATGGTTTGGATTATCTGCCAAAGTAAAAGAAAATGCAGATATAGTGAGAGGTAAGATATAGAGGGAAAAGAAGAAATTAAAGTTATTACCACAGTACCATTTGTATTTGGTCTACACAAGGGTTCAATTGGGACTTTTACAGCACCTAAGACAAACTGAACTAGTGGGGTAAATGCTGCAGACTTTGATTAAACCAGACTCAACAGGGCTGGTGTGATTGCACCCATCTCAACTTTACCCTTCAACAGTTTCTTACAGCCTTCTTCATTTAAGGGCCCCTACACACTGTACGATATAGGGCCCCTACACACTGTACGATATTTACTCTTTGTTCTTCTGTCCCACCGTTTCCCCCACTTCTGCTCTTTGCTCCGTCTACCTCACACACCTTCATCAGCAACTCGCCTCACAGCACCGATGCCTGGGAGAGCATACGTTACTGGGAGCAGTTCCGAAAATCCCAGCCCCAAGAGATGACGGCAGAGGACTGGCAGAAGCGAAGAAGAAAGAACTTTCGCATGGTGGGATATTGTGTTCTCACCATATTACTTAGCATTGGAGCCCATGCTGTCTTCTTCAGGTAACAAATAAATGAATGCCAGGGGAATATGGCACCTCTCTTCTTCAGTAGTAGTTGAGAATGTTCCTGTGTGCAGGTTGTCTAACTCTAGCGGTTGCCCTACCCTCACAGGAAACTAGAAGAAGTCCATACTAACTTTATGGACGAGAAAGACCGAGTCATCACAGAAATTTACAAGGACTCTAAAGAGAGGGCCAGGTGTGTAAAATAATTACTTTTCATGCATTTAATTAGATATGCTGTTAATAAAAGTAGTAAATGTTGGTCCTGCTTTGCCATGTCAAGGTTTATTTTTGATGAAAGACCACAAAATATTGATTTTTAAAAAGCAGAGCAGCAGTCTGGTACTGAGAACATTGGTCTGCTATCAGGAAATAATAGACCACAGAATGCCTTGGTTGACCTGTCAGAATCGAGTATTCAACAAAGCCATCATCTATTAATAATCATTTGTATATACATATGTACCACAGGTGGTAACAGTAGATTTGATTGGTTCTATGCTTGCTCTTTCCCAGAGTCAACGGTTTTAAGAAGCAGACAGAAATCCTGCGTCAGAAACATGCAGAGTTTCTGGAGAAATACAAAATCCAACCCAACGGAGGAGAAGACAAGTAGCAGCTCCCAAATCTTGGTGTGGAATAACTGGGACAATTGGGTTCAGTTGACCAAATTATATTTATATGCTAATCATATGAATGGACTTACTCACTGTGTTGAAATTGTTAGTACTTTAATGGAAATGTTTATGTGTGTGAGTGTGTTTTAATGCACTCGTGCTTGGGTCCTCGGGTAGGAGGCCAAGGCTTTCAAGATGCACAGAACCTTCCCATAATACAGGATACAGGGATACACAGTGTTGAACTCCTAACCAAGCTGAGCTGTACTGAACAGGACCGGGTCCCCTCACTTAGGACAGCCAGGACAATGTAAATGGAGTAATCTGCGCCAGGGACATACAGTAATGCAAACCGTTTGACCGTCATGTTGTGAAAAGGTGATGTATTTCATCCATGTTTGAACACATACCTCTCCAAAGTAACAAAGGGCCTTTCCATATTCAGTACACCAGCGCATCCAACAGTAGGTGTCAACAGCAACATAATACTACTACTGTAAGGCCTACATCCTTCATAGGAAAGAAACCAAGACATTAGCAATTTAATAAGCCTCACAGAGGGCACTCTACATTCAGTAGCTGCTTTGCTTCTGTGTCATTATTCTGAAGAAGAATCATGGGATCAGGGCACTAGTGTCACAAGAATCTTTTTTAAGCCAATTTCTTTTCCTCTTTAGCATTTCTGCTTTATTTCTGATAATGACCGTGCAAAGGTGGGAGAGAGAGGGAATGACGTGCATCTAAGAGACTTGGGTCAGATTCAAACCTGAGCCAGCTGCAGGAGGGAATATTCTATTAGGACTTATTCATGTGGTACACGTTCTTACCAAGTGGGCCACCTGTCACCCGTGTTACTAGGATCTTTGGATTATAACACATGCACAGTAGAAAATGTTCAGGAACCTGGTCTCTTCTTTCAGACAAAGTAGCTGAAACATGCTATCGTACATTTAGTGTCCTGCCAGTTCTCTGCTCTCTTGAACTCACTGATTGTCATCACCTATATTTTCATTTATGTGCCTCTGAGTTTTAGTGTGGAACTAATCAGCTATTTCCTCATGATAAAAGTGTTTTTTAATATAAGCTTTACCCCCTTTGCAGGGTCTAGACTAGAATCAAGTTAGGTAATTCAAAGGGTGTCTTTGAATACTTTTGTCTTTCAATTCAGCAGATATTTGGATAGATTCAAAGGTTCAAACTCAAAGACTGTATTTATCATATACTCATCATACATGTATGGGCAGTGAAATGTTGGTGCAGCCCACTCTGCCAGATTGCTTCAAGTAACGTCCAACAGTACATAATACGTATATGCTGGTTATTTGAGTATTCACTGCCAACAATTACCACAATGCCTTTTGATTGTTTATAAAATAACCTCCCTGGGAGGATGCAGGATGCAACAATATCATTAAACACTCATCTTGGGTCAACATTTATTTTATTTCTTTGCTTTTAAGTCTGTCATTCTCAGAAACACTTTGTGTATGGTTTGGCTGTTGGTTTTAGCAGGGTGTAGGGGAAACGCAGAACAGACTTACTGTCGTTGACATAGTCTGGAATGACCTAGTGGAGTCCCATTATGTATGTTGCTGGCCGAAAATAATTGATTTTTGGTGGCGATACAGTTGCACAAGAAAATACTGTATAAATTAGCCATAATGGTGAGGTCGTATAGGTTCAGTCCATGCTGCAGCCATGTATTCTGTTGATATGTCCTTCAGCATGATGCTGCTTACTCACTGTTATAAATAGTAGCTTAATTCTCTGGTTTTCTAGTTTTGGGAAAGATAAGCTAAAATCCACAACCGATTATACAGTCTGAGCTCATAAGAGTATCATGTGAATTCTGTTTCATGGCGGATTTTGGCATTGTTCTTGCAGTGAGCTTTTCTCTTGTCATCAGCAGCTGAGACCTCAGCAGGAGATAACATTTTCCCCGCATAGAACCCCACCACCTTCACCCTCATGACTGTGTGCTGTGTGAGTGCCCTCTTATAACCCAAACACACTTCACTGACAGAGACTGGTGGCGGCTTGCCTCCCCACACACACACAGACACACACACACACACAAGGTTAATGGAACACAAGGTTCGGTAACCGGAAGACTCGACCCAAAACACGCTCGCCCCCATTCTTTTTGCGGACCAGCGGTTCTTGTGTTCTTATATTTGTTTTACTGAGAATAAGGTTAGAAATAAGTTTAGGGTTATGCATAGTTTTACTCAGGTTAAGTTTAGGAATAAGGTTAGGTTTTGGTACAGTTTTACTGAGGTTACGTTTAGGAATAGGGTCAGGTTTAGGCATTGTTTACTGAGGTTACATGTAGGAATACCAGGTGAATACAGCTGGATTTGCCCAGGGGCGACTGTGTATTGGGGCGAGCGTTTTGGTATTCCAAGGTTTACTTTATACTCATGGGAATTGGAGCAGCATTACAATCTGACTGATTTTAAAACTTTAAATTTTTTTAATATGATTGCAGTTCAAGTTAAAACTAGAAAAAGTGCTCCTCGGAGCACAGGTTCTCCGCCAGGTCAGGTAGGTTATTGTGGGCCAGCAATGTTCGGAATTCGCCAAACAGGATGGAATATGAAAAATAGGACGGATCCGTCTTGATCACTTGACTATAGAGATGTGTGTACCGATTTGCGTGATGTTTGGACAAGATTTGTAGGAGTCCATAGGCTAAAAAAGCCCATAGGCTAAAACAAAATCACACCCAGTGTGAAGTGAGCGGTGATATTTATGAGTTATTAATTTCATCATGCATCTCGGTAGCCAATCACAGCACGTCCTGCGAAGTGACGCGCTTACATTTTTTACATTATTATTAATTTCATAATGCGTCTCGCTAGCCAATCAGCGCGTCTGCGAAGTTTGAAGTTAATTTCATCATGTGTCTCGCTAGCCAATCACACTGGGTGTGATTTTTTTTCAGCCTATGGGCGTGTTTTCCACAGCATGGCGTCACAGCGAAAGACAAATTTTCACAACGGAAAGAAAAACTTTCACCACGGATGGTCCTAAACCCTCTTATAGGAGCGGTTGCACCGCTCAAAAATAGGACGGATCCGTCTTGATCACTTGACTATAGAGATGTGTGTACCAATTTGCGTGATGTTTGGACAAGATTTGTAGGAGTCAAAAATTGGCCTCCTGGTGGCGCTATAATAGGGCGATGTTAAAATGGTGGCATTTGTTCCTCAACATAGTGCGAATGTGCGTGCAAAGTTTCACCGCACTCGGATGCTGTGTTCATGATGTTTGGCATTTTGTTCAAAACGGGCCACTCCTGCAAACTTTAGATGTCAATCTTAGCCAATCAGGATGGAATGTGAAAAGTCAAACAGATCCGTCTTGATCACATGACTATAGAGATCATGTGTACCGATTTGCGTGAAATTTGCATACAATCTGAAGGAGTAATATCAAAAATATTGTTTTACACAAGTCGGCCTCCTGGTGGTGCTATAAGTGGCAGATGTGAAAAATGCAGGTCAAAGGTTTTTCCTTGGCCTCTAGGGAGTGGGCCTACAAAGCTTTACACTAGATTGGTGCAGTTATAGGTAAAAACGCAAATCGGCCTGTTATAGCGCCACCATGAGGCTGATTTCGAGGTATTTCTTCCTCAGCCTAGTGGGAATGTGCTACAAGATTTCACTGAAATCGCAAGCTGTTTTCATGATTTGAGACATTTTGTTCAAAACAAAGCACTCCTGCAAACTTTGGAAGCCAATCTTAGCCAATCAGGATAGAATATGAAAAATCTGGAAGTCCTGTTTCGTTTAATGACTATAGAGATACTCTACCGATTTGCGTGATGTTTGGACAACATCTGTAGTAGTACTGTCATTTATTTTATTTTATTTTTTCACAAATCAGCCTCCTGGTGGCGCTATGACAGGTCAATTTGAAACATTTGGGGCAGAGGTTCTGCTCTGGCATCCAGGGAGTATGTGCACAGTTTCGTTGCGATCAAGCCAAAGGTGCCGGAGATTAGCTGTCCACAGATGGAATATACACACACGGACAGACGGACCGGACGGACAGGGTGCAAAACATAGTCTCGGCCGTGCCTTTCGGCCTGGCGGAGACAAGAGCTGTGCAAATAAAGTGTGACAAGTGATAACCTACTGGATGACATTGAGATAGGTATGGTCTAAATGAGCTCTGATGTAGTAGCCTACCTCATTAATATGTTTGATATTATCTACAATGTGCAGTTAGTTGCAGAGGTAAATCATTGACCTGCTGAATAATGAACTGAAAGGAGGTCCTATGACAGACTATATACACACAGTACACCTGTGCTGTGGCCGTCCCATTTTGAAAAAGTTGGCAGTGAAGCGGTTGCGCGGAATTGCGGAGAGTGTCTCATGATTTGTGTTCTGATCTGAAGGGCAAACGAAACGAGGAGACCGACCCACCACAACAACTAAAACGAGGACCCCTTTCTTTCTTTCTACACGCCCTCTGTATCCGCGGACACTCATTTCACGGGGGGCATGAATGATGACTGATGATGAGTAATGTGATGTCAACGGTGGATTACATTGTTACAGGATAATTCATGAAGGGGGATCATACCTACATCTGGGAAGATGCGCCTCGAGAGGAAACGTCATGCATTTTGCCGTGGCGTGACAACGTGCGACAGTGGCTGCCCCGGCTGGGATTCTAAGCGTTTTGGGTCTTTTTGGGAATGAACGTGTCATTTAGATGATTCCAAACAGCACCAGGATTTAATGATCGCACCACGCAGTGAGACTAGCCACGGACCTGTAGTCACGCCACCCGAATGAATCCCTGGATGCCTGGACCGTTGGACGGGATTCTGACCAATAAGACTGACTGGCGTTAGAAATAGTGACTAGAGGAAAGGGGGGGTCATTAGAAATAGAGACTAGAGGAGGGGGGTCCGGTCACTCAAAGTTGCTTTAAGTCTAACCAAAATGTCCACGGAATATTGATTTGCCATGTCCGCAACAAACAGGTGTTACAATTATAGGATTGCGTGCGTTATTAAAACTTCTCTTTGAGGTAAGCTGTCAAAACACTTACAATTATAGCTACAGCTATATTACAGCCTATTTAGATATTATCCTAATATTATCAGGAAACAGGCTGCTTCTTGGCCTTTAAAATAGGCTAAGATACCATATATGTTTTAGCCCAAATGAAACATTCAAGACATTGTAAAGTTTATGGGATTGAGAATGCCACTTATTAAGGTGTCCCACCAAGCCAGGGGCACCGTGGAATGACATTGGAATATCTGCGTGTTTGAAGGAGACAGACACAATAAATCACCTTTTTGGATCATTGGTCCACATCTTGGACTATACTGCACAATGGGGATTATGCTGCAAGTTATTCTTGGAATGTTTCAATTCCTGCTGCTCACCCGAATACCCTCGTCCCACGCCAAGGTATGTATGTAGCCTATGTGTATAGCTAAGGCTATTTAACCCCAACTGTCTGAATTATGTTCAAATCTCACACAGGATAGTTAAGTTAATCGTGTATGTTTTTCTTTTGCCATATTGTTGCAACGATGACACAGTACGTGAATGACACATGTGTCTGGCTATGTTTCCTCATGCCATTGTCATGCATTGCATGCTTGTGTAGATAATGTACACCGTTGTGGTCGTGGAACAGAACTTATCCCCTAGGTCATTGACGCCACTTTGCAGGCTGGTGGTGGAATGGTTCAGTCATTTCACTGTAGTCTCCTGTGATGCGTAGCGTCCTACATGGGCAGCAGGGTATGGCTGGCATACAGTAGGCCTAGCCTAGGGCACATTTTGTAACACTAAATACAGTAGTACTAGTGACATATGAGCTGTTTGATAATAATTTGCCAAGAGAACAGCCTCTTTCTTTTCTCTCTCTCTCTCTCTCTCTCTCTCCCTCTTTCCATTTCTCTCCCCCACCTCTCTCTCTCTCTCTCTCTTTCTCTCTCTCTCACACACACACACACACACACACACACACACACACACACACACACACACACACACACACACACACACACACACACACACACACACACACACACACACACACACACTCAGAGGTAGACCTATATATGTGCCTGATTTCTTATTTATGTATTGGGAGACTATCATGAAGTGATGCCCTAAGGAGGCAGCATGGGATCCAGTGGTGACGTTGTTGAGCTGCATGTTGTATCTGTTTCATCATCATACAGCACTCAGCAATGCATGTTTTCCTCCTGTTCTATGGGTCCTCCTTCTATAATGGTGAATGCATGATGCATATTGTATCATCACTACTATAATTATGGTCTCTCTCTCAGTCTGACACACACCCCCTGTCTCACATAGGGATCTTGATCCATCTGCGGTGTGTTTTCTGGGACTGGCTAAAGAGGGTGTCAGACAGATAGAAACACAACTGCAGATGGTTCGGGCCTGGCACTGTGATAGTGTGTGTGTGTGTGTGTGTGTGTGTGTGTGTGTGTGTGTGTGTGTGTGTGTGTGTGTGTGTGTGTGTGTGTGTGTGTGTGTGTGTGTGTGTGTGTGTGTGTGTGTGTGTGTGTGTGTGTGTGAGAGAGAGAGATACAGCTCCTAGCAGATGTCCCCTAGCGATCTGACAGAGAAATAAAAATACCCCTAGGGTTGATATTATATCGATATCGTGATATGAGACTAGATATCGTCTGGGATAGGCGTATCCTAATATTGTGAATGGCAAAAGTGTTCTTTTTCTGGTT
Organism: Gymnoscopelus microlampas; assembly: GCF_963454915.1. Lineage (NCBI taxonomy): Eukaryota > Metazoa > Chordata > Actinopteri > Myctophiformes > Myctophidae > Gymnoscopelus > Gymnoscopelus microlampas. Next base: position 21,200,719 of record NC_139955.1, on the reverse strand, counting down.
TTAGTCACTTAAGCCTTATTTTACACAGAAATTGTCAAAAATAACAAAAATAGCGATGCACAAGCTCACACCGTGTATCGATGGGACGCGTTTTTTTTTGCTATTTTTGAAAAATAGAATTTATATTATCGTCACAATGCAATATTATCATCACAGTATATCAATATTAAGATATTTGGTCAAAAATATTATTGATATTTGATTTTGTCCTACACAGCTACTATCAGAGGATGACATTAGGAAAGAGGAATATAATGTTACCTGTTGTTAACTTCTCACATCTAATTATTTAATACCTCCAATCATGTCATTGCTACTACTCACAAAATGGCCACAGTCCTATAGCTGAACTACTATCAATGTGGGCCAAACAACTGTGTGTTGTGTGCTGGTGAAGGGGGTGGAGCGGGGATGTTGGGCAAAGTCTACATTCCCTTACAGGTGGCCTTGGTCCCCACAAACACTGGCTGTGTGTGTGTGTGTGTGTGTGTGTGTGTGTGTGTGTGTGTGTGTGTGTGTGTGTGTGTGTGTGTGTGTGAGTGTGAGTGTGAGTGAGAGAGAGAAAGAACTATACAATATAGTTTCTATTTTCCAAGCCATGATACCTTATGCATTTGTTATAAGAGTAACAGTTAAAGTACATTAAAGCCCTGACATATCAAAACATAATTAAAGAAATCATATTGGAAAGTAGGAATTTGATCAATGAGGGGAGCCAGACATTATATGGACATAATAATATACAGTACTATATTATACACCTATGCTGTATTCTTTACCAGGTTCTCCATCTTTTTTATTGTCAGTACCCTCTTTCCCTGATTTCCCTTTAACTAACTAAACATTTTGCTTAGAAAACCGAGAGAGAAATCAGTTGTTTGCATATGATAACCCAACCCACCTTTTGAAGAATATAACTTGAGAAATGGAGTGAAAGAGTTGCAATTAGTGCCTTCTGAGCAGATTTATTTTAAACGGTGGGCATAATGTTTCAGTAAGTCCAGTTGTTACATTACATTACATTACAGTCATTTAGCAGACGCTTTTATCCAAAGCGACTTACAATAAGTGCATTCAACATAGGTAGGGAACGAAACTACTAATCACCAGAAGTCTTAAGTGCATTTCCCGTAAAAACAAGCAACCAAGAGTATACCTAGCGTTGTGATGTCAATGTGTTCAAAATAAAACAGCAACAACAAGTATTGCTTTCAATTCAGTTGTGCTAGTCAAGGTTTTGATTTAATTTGGTTTACACGTCAGCAGATTAAACCTAACAGTAAAATAACAAGACTTGTTCCAATAACGGCGAATCTCGGACTTCATGCGGCCAATCTATGACACCTGTCGTCTATGACGTGCAGTATCTATGACGTATGACTTAGTCCGATTCAACCGTCATTCACTTCAAAATTTGGACCGTCCAAGCCCCTTTGACTTCCATTCTAAAAAGTGATTTAAAAACAAAAGTTAAAGTTAAATATTTCAAAAAGTATAGATTTGAACAAACGATTGTGGTACTCTATGTTAACCAATATGCCAATATGTACAAGACATGTGGCACTGAGTTTGCAGTTTGCAAGACTACTGAAGTCCCAACGTCTTTCCTACATTGAAAATCCCATAGGGAAATCTTAGAATCTTAGGAAATCGCGTCATATAAGAACTGTGTTCCAAACAGTGTTGGGCCCCTTACTCAAAATATATATTGCTCATTATTCGTTTCGAAAATAATATTATTACTTTACTCCCTGCCAAAAGTAACTTGTTACACTACTCATCATTACCTTACTTTTCCGTTACACCCACACAATTAGTAATTGCATCCTTTCAACTCAAAATTGGGACTTTTCATGTACAACAAGGGTTCCCAAACTTTTCAGGCGTGACCCCCCAAAATAATCATAATTTGAAATGGGGACCCCCCACCATAACAAGCACTTGGAATTGTAGGAGTTGAGGCTTTAAATTTAGTTTGACTCGATTCCACAGATCAGCTATTTTCACAACGCCTCTTTCTTAGGTCATATTTGTCAATTTGGCCAATGTTTGACCATTTTTATAGCATAATTTGTTGGTTACTTTTAGAGGTATTAAAACACTCTTAAAAGTCCTTAAATTGTCTCTTTAGAAATGTATACACTTATACTGTATGTTGGTTTGTTTACTGTTGAGTGAGAAAACAATGTTGCACATTAAGCTAATAATCTGGGGACCCCCCTGACCCTCGCAGTTTGAGAACCCTTGCTCTATAACACAAGGCATTAAGAAAGAGCTATAAGTGAGTGCAAAAGAAACATTAAAGGACATTTGAATACAATAAAAACAAGAAATAAAAATAAATGCAAATAAAACAGAACATTTTAGAATAAAATTACAAATTATTAAAAAAACATAGTAAATGTCAGCATTAAACAGAAAAGGCTCCAGCTTTGATTTAAAACAACTGAGAGTTGTAGCAGACCTGCAGGTTTATGTGAGTTTGTTTGAGATATGTGGTGACTGAATGCTGCTTCTCCATGTTTAGTTCATCTAGTTGCAAGATTAGCTCCAGACAGACAGACAGACCCACTTACAGTCCTGTTTTAGAGCCATGCATACCCTTAGGAATACATGTACCCCATTTTCGAAACACTATACTAGACCACTTAAATGAGGGCAAGTCAACACTGAGACTGGGGGGGTGGTGCAAGACAGAATCAAGACAGAGACCAGAAGAATTAGATTTTTGTGAATTTAAGTAAAGCACAAATGACAAGCTGAGATGATCTGAATAGATAAAAAAAATAGCACTACTCACTTTTGAAATGCTCATAATTGGGTATAATGGGAAGAGATACTGGTTACTATGACAAAATTAGACCTACTACATTTATCATGTTCTGTATTCTGTAAATAAATTACACCATTACTATGTAACTAATACTTACCGTAGATAGATTGTTCTCGCAAAAGTTTTTTGTCTGTATTTTTCAAATTACATTGATTGATTTATTGATTGAATACTTTATTTGCAGTTTGCAAAAAGTACACAGAGGTACAGTTATACAATAATGCTAAAGGATAATAACACAAAAAGCCCTGAGGGCTTGTTTCCATTGTGGTCCTACGTATTCAATTCATCAAGACATATAAAGATATACAATACTATACAATACTAAATCATCAATACTAGAGGCATTTAATGTATATTTACAGAAAAACAGTGGGGGGTCATTTCTTTTGGCAAGCTAGAAGACTTGTCTAGGTCCAGTTTCAAATTGCAGACACACAAAGTCAATGGGACAAAATACAAACAAACATGTATGTCACCCCTAAAAAGCATTTTCAATAAGCAAAACATGTTTACGCATACATTACATAATAGTAATGAACTATTCAATAATGACATAGTTAATTCAATAATACATCTGAGAATGCACTAAACCAAAATGACACCCCTATATTGATAATTAATCTCTTTCGCTGTAGTAGCCAACTTTGGAGAAATTAGAAGAAAAAGCATCCAGAGTCCAAATCAAGTAAAGTTGCAGCCGAGACCATCGAAATGTGGTCTTGAGACCAGACTTGACAGCTGTAGTAGCAGTATGGTAGAATTCAACTGTAGAATTTACAGGTATTTTTTTTCAGTCTCAGAGTTATTAAAGCTTAACATTCAATACAAGGTAAAAGAGTGTTAGTTAGATCCCAGTGTGGATGGGGCCCCACCAGGGGGACCTGCCCCCCAATGTGTGTGTGTGTGTGTGTGTGTGTGTGTGTGTGTGTGTGTGTGTGCGTGCGTGCGTGCGTGCGTGCGTGCGTGCGTGCGTGCGTGCGTGCGTGCGTGCGTGCGTGCGTGCGTGCGTGCGTGGAAAAAAAACGAGGAATTCTTGGTCTTGTCAGCAAAGTGCTTTGCAAATACATAATACCAGTCGTTACTTTTATCCCTTCAGCTTGCTCACTGGCGACCAGCAGACTCCCCAAAGTCCAGAGAGGGACGTGAAGGTACGGTTCCATCTCTTCTTCAAAGATCTCAGAGTTAAAGATGTGGTATCTTCATCTTCCTCTCCTTTGTTTTCCCCTTTCTTATCATCCTCACCTTGTCCAATGGCCCCCTTTCTCAATCAGCCTATTGCTCACTCTCCATGCTATCGACTTCTTTCTTTCTTTCTTTCTTTCTTTCTTCTTTCTTTCGTCATCCTTCTTTGTTTTTTGTTTTTTTGTTTTCCTTTTTTTTTAAATTCCATCCTTTCTCTCTCTTTCTTTATCCATGTCTCTGTCTAATCCTCTCTCTCTCCCCCTCTCTCTCCCCCTCTCTCTCTCTCTCTCTCTCTCTCTCTCTCTCTCTCTCTCTCTCTCTCTCTCTCTCTCTCTCTCTCTCTCTCTCTCTCTCTCTCTCTCTCTCTCTCTCTCTCTCTCCCCTCTCTCTCCCCCTCTCTCTCCCCCTCTCTCTCTCTCTCTCTCTCCCCCTCTCTCTCCCCCTCTCTCTCCCCCTCTCTCTCTCTCTCTCTCTCTCTCTCTCTCTCTCTCTCTCTCTCTCTCTCTCTCACTCTCTCTCTCTCTCTCTCTCTCTCTCTCAGTGCGTCGGTGGTTGGAGGTATACTCTCGGAGTGGCTGTGAGCCACGGGACACTCTGGTGGAGGTGTGGCAAGAGTTGCCGGGGGAAACACACCACCTTTTTGTTCCGGCCTGTGTGTCGGTGAGACGCTGCGGAGGCTGCTGTGCCGATGAGGCCCTGGAGTGTGTGCCCTCACTCACACACACACTCACCATGGAGGTGCGTACAGACAAAGAGATGGATGTTCATACATGCTCGCATACACACAAATATGGATGTTCATGCATATGACCTCACCTTTTATAGTGCATCGATATACTTATACATAATCCATTCCTGAGATATAACTTTCAACCTGAAAGTTAATCATCTCTAAGTAGCCTACTGATCATTCTCAACAAATTGCATGAGAATATGCCCATTGGCCGTTGACATTTTCAATTCGAAGTAAATCTCTTCGGGCAGCCTACTGATCATTTCCAAAACGTTTTATGAAAATCGAGTTATCTAGGAGTTCAAACACATTCATACCCTGTCGTGCACTGCAGTGGGCAGAGTAATAAAGCGAAGAACAGAAAAGCTAATGTATAAACACTGTAATAATGGTGAACGCTGAGAGGATGTTTGAATCTATGTAATTATTTCTGGCTTTCTACAGCTAATGAGGACCTCCTTCATGAAGCATGAACTCATTGAACTGCCCTTCATTGAGCATAGCCAGTGTGAGTGTAGGTGAGTACCCATTAAAGCGCATGCCCACACTGTATACTGTACATGTTGTTTGCCATCTACTATGTACTGTATGTGTGTACACAGTAAGAGTGTTAATTTAACTTTATGTAAAAATGGAACCTTACAGGTCCATTTTTAACACTGGACCTTACTGTGCATCCTGACACAGTTGTCTTTATGTGTAGAGTAAAAGAAGAGCTCCAGTCACCAACCACTACAAGGTAAAGCTTTACCCCTTAAACGCATCTCGATCAATGTGTGTGTGTGTGTGTGTGTGTGTGTGTGTGTGTGTGTGTGTGTGTGTGTGTGTGTGTGTGTGTGTGTGTGTGTGTGTGTGTGTGTGTGTGTGTGTGTGTGTGTGTGTGTGTGTGTGTGTGTGTGTGTGTGTGTGTGTGAGAGAGTGACATTGCATCCCTGTTGCAGTTGTTTGTAGTTATGTCAAATCACATTCAACCCCGTAGTGGGGATTCTGACACTGATGTTGATGATGACAGGGCGACCAGGGGAGTGTTCATTTTATAGGCATATGGCACTTGTGATTAGAGTCAACGACAAACTGAACAACACCACAGCTCTCATGTAGCTCAAGGGAACTCATGAACAATTAGTTACATGTGCCAGCAGCTGGCCATGGTATTCCACTGGTTCCCAAATTTGGTTCCAAGGATGCCAAGGGGTCCTTGAGACTGAGAGTTAATGGTTGTTATAAGCAACAGGATGAATAATGTAGTTTAATTCATGCAAGTTTGGCGAAAATATATAGACTTTGTTGACAAAAAAGGTTAGGCACTAGTCGTCGCAATTTATATATTTATGAATTAAGTTGCTTGTAGATATGTGGTTAGGCCAGTAGTATTGTTTATGTGTGAAATTACTTTTGTGATGTTATCAGCTATTATGATTTTAACGACAGCTAAGGTTTCATGTCAAATCTTTATTTTTGAGTACCCACAAACTGCTTGCCATGCCTTGGTGTATCATGTCGTAGATAGCCACAAGGAAATAAAAAAGATAAAAGCCAGATACCTGACCTGTCATGACAGAGGCTTTCTCTCCCTGGATGTTTGTGGGGATGATTTATCTTGTGTGCCTCAATGCACAACAGAGTTTTACACCTACAGTAGCTCTGAGTCCAACCTGTTTGACTCAGGCCAGGTGTGACTGCTTAAATCAGCTGTCCCCCATCTCACAGTGCTAAACAGTTTACATTATCACTATTTAATATCACATATACCGTCATAGTAATGCTGGTAGTGCAAGCTTTTCTTCACACTGTTGAGGTAAGCTCGGAGAGTACAAGCATTTCACTGCCTGCAGACAGTGTTACTACTGGCTGTATTATTTGCATGTGAAAAATAAATAAAGGACTTAAACTTGAACTCGAACTACCCTTACACCCTATCAACCCACAGCTTATGGGATGTAAGTAGACCTGCCCTGTCACTGAGGAAGTAGACATTAACGCTTAAGTGCAGAGTCTGGAGTGCAGAGTGTTCAATCAACCAAGGAATGGAAAGATCAGCAGACAGAAACCCAGGGTAAAATGGTCTAGGTCTAGGTCAACTGAAAAGAGGAAATGGGAATCTGACAACGCTTATTTGAAAATAGCATTAGATGGGCTGTTTTGTCTGTTGGCTGTCTATGTGCTTTGCACAGCTCACTGTGCAATAATGAAACAATGCATACATAATTATGTATGCAAGGAAGGTGTTATTATACACTGACCCATCAGCTAAAGTTTAGCAGCAAGGCTGGAAATCAAGCCCCCTGGAAGTAGATTATTGTGTTCTTGTAAATGTTTGACACATCCACCATCAGTTTATTCAGAGAGAGGGTTTGTCATCAAGGCTAATGTCAGGTCAGAGGTGAAGTGCCTCTGTCATGTTGTTGTTTCTAAGATAGGGGTTTGTTTGTGTATCATATGATGGCATAGATAAGGTAGAAGAGGTGGGTGGTCATGTTGAACTGCTAAGCAAGCCATTTCAACCCAAACAGGGTCAGTCATCATGTCAGCTTTTTGTGTTTTTGGTGTTTGGTGATGGTGACCAGTGGACGAGTGTTTGAGAACCCCTTGCAGAAGCCATCATGTGAAGGATAATGGTAAAGGAAGTCTACTGTCTTTAGAGATGGCCACACACTGTCCAGTGTCAGCTAGTGTTAGCTGAACAGTGCAAGACGGGCATCATTTTCAGGATCTCTAATGTTTGTTTGTGTGATACATTCTGGCAGGTCCAGCAAAACATCTGATTGCATCTTTAATGTTTATGTCCCCGGGCTTCCTGTTATGATGTGGACGTAAATGACTGAAATGTGTGTGCTTGTGCGTGTACATGCTTACAGTACGTGTGTGTGTGTGTGTGTGTGTGTGTGTGTGTGTGTGTGTGTGTGTGTGTGTGTGTGTGTGTGTGTGTGTGTGTGTGTGTGTGTGCGTGCGTGCGTGCGTGCGTGCGTGCGTGCGTGCGTGCGTGCGTGCGTGCGTGCGTGCGTGCGTGCGTGCGTGCGTGCGTGCGTGCGTGCGTGCGTGCGTGTGTGTGTACCTCTCAAAGAGTTGTCATCTGTGTGACTCCAACCCAGTATCCCCTGGGTCATCTCACATCCTGTTGTCGCCATAGAGACGGTATTATCTTCCCTGCCAGGTGCTCTCTACTGATTGATGACACAGACTCATGCACCCATGATAACACATTAGAAGTCCACGCAAATTAGTCCACAATACATGGTGAAAGACAAGACATGAGCAGAGTCGGACACTCTGTGTTCAAAGCCAGAAAGAGAGAGAGAGTGATACTTTTTTAACCTATTAAGACCTGAAAGACCTACAGAAGCTTTACTGGTTTTAATGGGTACAAGTATTGATATTGTACTGGAAATTGATATTCTACTGGAAAGGTTCAGCTGGTGTGTGTGTGTGTGTGTGTGTGTGTGTGTGTGTGTGTGTGTGTGTGTGTGTGTGTGTGTGTGTGTGTGTGTGTGTGTGTGTGTGTGTGTGTGTGTGTGTGTGTGTGTGTGTGTGTGTGTGTGTGTGTGTGTGTGTGTGTGTGTGTGTGTGCGTGCGTGCGTGGGTGGGTGGGTGGGTGCGTGCGTGCGTGTGTGTGTTATGATTGTTGATTGATTTGATCTTTCCGTTTTCAGATGTTCTGTACAGCATTTATTATTTAGATGTGCATGGCTTTGTAACCTTTTTGCATGTACAATCTTAATATTTTATTGTCTAACCTTCCTCTGTTTCTGACTTCCAGGCCCGATCCCAAGCCAACAACGAAAGGCAGGAAAAGGGAGAGGGGAAAATCCAAACGGAAGAAAACAAAAACCATCAGAAAGATGTAGGTTGAGACCCCTTACGTACCATGCAAAAATGTAGGCTTTTTGAGCCATTTGGAAGCTAACAATCAATGGGAGGGAACTTATTTAAGTGACTACTATTATACTTTGGAATTTCATGCCTGTAGTGTAGAGAATGGGAACACAGGCATTGAACACAGGCATTTAACTTTGATAGTTCAACCCGTTAGGGTCCATTTGGTTCCATTTGTACACTCTCTGAGTTAAAATTTACTATTTTACTGTGAATAATTGGGACTGCAAAGGGGGGGGCATAATATAATTATAATTGTGTGTTCTGACATTCCCATGACCAATGCAGAACATGGAGAATAACAGCTAATTTTTACTTGTCCTACGATAGTGTCGCTCGATGAAAAAGAGATGGATAAAATCGTTGCTTTCCCTTTCTCTTTTTCATCTGCTCCGGTCATAACTATTATGTCAGTTCATTTCCGGCCCCAGCAGTCAGACCTCACCCCGTTTGGAAGCAGCATCTCTCATAGCCCATCCATCACTCAGACCCGGCTCCATTCAGGCCCTGGCAGGTGTGAAATCTGCGGCTAATTTGCTGCGGTCACTGGGACCTGAACAAAGATGGCCTCTCTCTGCCTCATTAAGTAACTTTATTAAAGGCACTGGCCTCCCAGGCCTCCCAGAAGGACTGAGGCAGGACCAGGCCCGTTTAATGAACTCACTGACGCAGGCACCTTTCTCAGCCTCACAGAGAATTAAGGACTTCTAGGGGGCGGGGTCATAGGCCTCATGGGTATCTTTACAGTCTACACAGCCATAGCAACTGACAGAGGCTGCGTCTCAGGTCTAGGGATGGGACTATTAACCGGTTTCACTATTAACTGAGATTTAAAAGTCACAATGAATTAACTGTATGGCTCAGTATAATTGTGTAAAAAAAGAATAAACAACTACTAATTTCCAAAAGAAATGTATAGGAGCACCTGCAGCCTTCATGGATATTTAAACATGTAGCCTTTATTTACTTCTAAAGAGATGCATCCATGGAGGGACTGAGACTAAGACTAAGACGGAAAGAACACAAGTGAGGGAAACAAGGATGTTTTTTAAGGACCTGAGATGCAGCCAGATAGAGAGACGCACAGTGCTAGCTCTGTTACAGGTTACAAAAAGAGTTTGTCTACATTGAGGAAAGGAAAGGGAATATTTTCGGGTCCCCGGCGGAGGTGAAATTGCTTTTTTCTGCTTCACCCAGCAGATGGCTGCTCAGATGGCTCAGATAAGCACCCAGGAGGGGATCGCTGTTAGGGTTAAGTATGTTGCTCAGGGACACTTCGACACTTCCCCTTGGTGAGCCGAGGGTCGAACTGGAAACCTTCCAAATTCCCAGAAGCCTAATTTATACTCCATAGTTGCCTAAAATAACAGATTTCATCTGGTCACTTTATTCCAAAGCTGCATTACCAGGTTGCATTAATAAGCTGTTGAATTTCATATTTAATGAAAGTGCTCCACCGCTAACCAAACCTTTCTTAACCCCCAACCAGGACCCCTGCTCTTCTGAGCCCTCCTCCCCCAACCCTCCTCCCTCCAACACCACCTCCCCCCACCCCATCTCCGTCACAGGGGCCTCGCTGCCCACCTTGCCCGGGGAGGAAGTGGGTGCTAGAGGTGGGTTCATGTCGGTGCCGCTGTACCATCACCCCTGAGCATTGCAGCCAAAAAGGCAGGATGCTCAACCCTCACCGTTGCAGGTCTGTTCAAATCAAAAGTCACACTTTTTGTGTTTTGAGACATCTGGAAGAATGATTACAAGCTAACTTGTGATGTTGTAGTGCATTGGTACTCAAGGTGGGGTCCGGCGACCCCCAGGGGTCCTTGGAGGGTTACCAGGGGGTCCGCAGCATTTTCATTAAATATAGTTTCACAATCATTTCAACCACTGTAACCATATTTCATAGTTTGGCTATTCAAAGACAGCAGATATACAAGCTCATAGCGTGGCACTGAGTGTCGTGCTTGTAGTTCTGCTATTTTTGAAAACTTGTGAAAGTGCAAATCTTTGAATATATTTTTGAATCGAAACATTTGTAACTCAAATCTTAACTTCTGGGGGCCCCTGGAACAAAATATTTTGAGATGGGGGTCCACGGCCAAATACATATCATTTTGGGGGTCCTTGACATGAAAAGGTTTGAGAACCACTGTTCTAGTGGTTAAAAAGTCAATTGTCTATGGACCCACATCACCCCCTGTGTCGGATAAACCCTGCCAGAATGTTATTCTCTGTGTCTCACATCCAGCCTTCCTACTTCCTCATCATTTTGTTTTTCACTGAGGCCAGTGTAAAATAACGGGAAACAGAGCCTCTATTACCAATGAACAATGAACTAGCGGCCAAGTCTGGTATTGCAAGCTTAGTGCATAAAGGACATGCTTCTATGGCCTGAAACCTTTGTACGCATGCTCTATTGGCACCAGTGTTGGTGTCAACTCCGGAAGAGAGTGTACTCCGAGAGGAGCATGCGTTGGGTGAGCAACCTTCATTGAAATGAATGGCCGGGGATTTTACATCAGTCCTCTAGTTTTTATACATAGCTCTAATGTCCATTATACAGGGAGATTGAAAATGTTGACTTCAAAATTGGCCACGTGCTGTGCTGCACTGTATCAGCCAAAATCATCAAATGTTCAAAGAATGTTCATGGTATTTTACTCCTTTTTTGCCTTCATTTGTATAGGACATTGTGTTGACTGGTTCGGTCCCCGAAATGATCTAAACCTTTTCTTTTACTGGTTCCAGATGTGATGCCATGAGACGGTGATATATCAGTCCACTTCACCTCTTGCTGATTCATCATCCATCCTCTGCAGCAGTGTTATGGATCATATAGACTTTTGGACATTCAGAACCTCAAACTAAAGGACGTACTGGGGATGAGCCCTGAATAACCCATAATGCTACACCTGCAGCTTTACAAGCTGAATATAATTGTACATGTATAGTGTGTACACACAGTACACAGTGTTAATGGCCGTGTTTGTGTATGTGCAGTCAAAAACCGTATCGTCACATATAGCTTCTCTGCTGCTTCTGTCAATCCACACACACTGTATGCATGTAAAGTCACACTCGTATTCCAGAAGTGGAGTGACTGTTGGGCAGCATATTGATGACTTTGACAAATATATGGAAGTGGGTGGCATCTGTGAGCAAGGCAAGAGCTGGCCTCTGGACTAAAATATCCACAACACCGTCTGATGTTGCTTGGAGATATGCTAGGGAATATGTACGGAGCCATGGAATTTGTGAGAATTCAAAAATGGATACAATGATGACTATGCCATGCAAGAATAATGTGGATAATGATCACCTGGCTGGGTGACAATGAGGGAAGACGGCCATATGGAGGGATCCAGAATGTTTCATTCTTTAAAAGGAGCCTGTTGAGAAGTGTTTTTGGGGAAAAGAACTATGCTGAAGCGAGGGGGGACATAACAGTATATGGAGTGAACATGGATGGATTTGAAAGACTAGAGCTAACAGATCATGTGGCGATTGGACACACATACAGTATATGGATGTTCATATACAGACACAGACACACATGCACTCATAGGGCATGCGTGTTTAGCATGATGGGGGGTCAACTTGCATCCTTGTGTGTGTGGACCTATAGTTGAGCTGAATACAGGACTGGGGTATATCTGTGTGGTCCCCAATTCACTGAAAGGCCCACATGGGTTATCCCGGCCGCCAGTCTCCTCAGTTTCATTCAGCACATATGGCCATAGGCTGGCTCTCCGATCCGCTTTCTGTCGTTTGTTTTACTTGGGCCTTTTGTCTCCATCTTCTCCTCAGCTCCCCGATTGAAAAGCAGCCGTTTGCCTCGTCAGGGCAGTGAGGGGAATGACAATAATGAGGCCTGGCGCCTGTCCACTGCTTCTCACGCACACACACACACACACACACACACACACACACACACACACACAAACCTTCACACTTACAAAGACACACAGCCAATATTGCAAGTGTGACTGTGAACATACGCAAAGACACAATCTCTCACTTTCTCTTCGAGAGCAGGCACAGGCACATACATATTTACCCAGTACATACAATCACTCGTAATGTGAATTGAATGCAAGTAAACATAAGCTTTTCTTTTCCATACCACATCACGTGTGCAAATATGCCAGGTGTTTGTATTCTGTTTTTCTTTGTGACGTTGTAAAGCAATAGCTATTGTACACTTGGTTTTCTATTTTGTATTTCATTATAATTATGTCCTGTTGATTGAAAGATGTTTTATAATGCAGAATGTTTCTTTGTTTTGTTTTTGTTTATCTCTAATCCATTCGCATAAAGAGTCACACTGGGTGGCCGACTATGTACACACTGGCCGTCTAAACCTATACCCAAATGAATTGGATTTAAACAGAGACGGCTCTCATAAGCTACAGAATGGGAGACTATATACATTTTAATGTGTAATTCAAATAATCAGCCGAGCAGTGTTGTCTGTGGTGCACGGAATCTAAGCAAATACCCGTTCCCAGTGAAGCTGAAGGAAAACATGGCTGTTTTTGCTGTTGGTAGGGCCGGGATGGAAAGAGCGTTGTTCATTTGGAACATGACTTGTTTATATTCTGACTGGATCTCTTTTTTTTTACTCCATGTCAGTTCATGACTGGAGGGCTGCTGGGTGGGAGGTGGGGATTTGAACCATGAGGTGAGGGCTTGGAACTGATTGCCGGTCAGCAGAATTAGCTACATCCAGAGGTTAATTGATGTGAACACATCATAATGACAGATTGAGGAGGTGAAATCCTGTTGTGACACTCATTTAGTTTAGGTATCTCAGCATTAAGAGTCCTGCACCAAGGCAAACAAAGGGCCATGCTTCATTTTAGGGCTCCGAACACTTCAGGGAATCTCGAGTGCAGTCCATAGTCTGAAAAGCAGTATCTCAGTCATAAATATTTCTTTCGGTGACCTGTATGTTAAACTCAGTTCCTAAACTCTATCGTGATTAGTTTATTTTTTTTCCCGCGCTGAAGTTCATTGATGTCAAGAGAATCGAGGGGGATTTATTTTTGTCACTTACTCATACAGGTACAAGCAGCGAAATGTTGGTGGGACACAGAGACAAACAATACAAAATAGAAAATAAATAATTCTGGATGTAATGAAGTAAAAAATGTATAGATAAGATAGAAACTAAGTTAAAGTAAAGGTAGAGCAGCAGGTAATGATAAACCTCTTAAGACAGGCATAGATATAGCTTTAGCAGCAGTGTAAAATGTGCCAGATCCAGGAAGGAATGCAAGAAGCCTTGATCATTCCTGGTGGGGCATTGAACATATTGGTAAATATTTGGCATTACTTTTTTTGGACCTGATTAAAATCTCCCATTACCATCAATGCAGCATTTGAATGCTTGATTTGTATTCTGTTTATTTCGTCATGCAGTAGGGACAGAGCTGTATCTGTGTTTGCCTGCGGGTGAATGTAAACAGCGATGCAGATTACTGTTGTGAATTCTCGCAGGGGGTAATGGGGCGACATAGGATGGGGAGGTATTCCAGGTCTGCTTTGCATGATCGCGAGAAATGTTTAATTCCCCCAGGATTACACAAATTATTATTTGTCATATAGACTCCACCACCTCTCTCTACCGGATTCTTCTTGTCGTAAAACAGAGAAGTGATGATTGGTGTTTGATATTTGATGTTTGATGTAACTTTGTCAATCAATTCTTCAATCACTACCTCTTTCTTACACATTAATACCCAAGTATTAGAGCACTGTTGTTACGTTCCTTTGTTGATTTCAGACCTCTCTATGATTATAGCAGTTTTTTATTGACATTTGGCAATAAGCACAGGCCCTGGCATATAGAGGTGAGTCTACTCTAGTTGAGCAGCAGCAGACTTGTGGTCAGGTATCATCAGTTGGACTATTAAGATTACACAGAAGCCCTGTAAATATATTTTCTCAACAATCTGAAGGAAAACGTTTATTCTTTTTGGTGAATTGAATTTGTCCTCTGACCAGACACTGTGTGTGAGCCTGGAACAGGAGTTGGTTTCCCAAAGCCTTTGTAGCCTTAAACCTGAAGATTAAGACAATTTGATGTTTGGGGTATGTTCCTCTTGCTGATTCATAAACACCTGTCCTTGTACAAACTGTTTCATTTATAGAATCATCTATATTTACATAACCTCTTAAACCCCTTAAACCCTACATTCTTAGTCGACCGAGGTCCCCCAGGGTCTTCTGCTCCTATTTTACTTTAAACCAAACACCTTCGCCGAAAATAGCCAATCTACAAGCTCTCAATGCATTGTGAGCTTGTAGATCTGCAATTTTCATTGAACGTTTTCCCCAGAATAGGGACACTGGGTTTCAAGTGATTAAAAATCTCAATTAACATGCCTTTTACCACAGTATATAGTTTTCATTAGGTAAAGACGTACTTTGGTTGGAAATGTTTTGGGAGACCACAGTCCCTGAAATTCAAGTTGAGATTGCACTGTTTGAGATTGCAAAGCACATATTGGTCCATGGGAGAACCTTTAGTTGAATACAGACTCAAAGGAGCAAATAAACTGCAATTGCGAAGCTCTATTTATTCAGTACACTGTACATGACATATCAACAACATTCCATCTAAAGGAATTGTGACATTGAGCAGTCTGGAACCTTTTTCAACCCCCTGGGAAACCAGCCATTACTTCCTGGAACACATTTTGTATTACTAAATAATGTTTGCCAAAAAACACTGCTCCTTGGTTGTTCCCAACAATATTAACCACATCAGATTATTCAACATTCGGTCAGGAAGCCTTAGGAGCTAATGAGGCCACCAGATTGATTTGAGATTCTCAAAGTCACAACTCTTTGAGATACATGGCTCTGGAGATATTAATCTATCTTCATATACCGTTTGAGTATCTATTATCGATGTGCTTTGTTTCTACATACACAGTAAAATCCCAGTTTTCATTTAACTCTGAAGAGTGTACAAATGGAACCAACTGGACCTTTAAGGGTCTTTCATTCCGTTTGTACACTCTTCAGAGTTAGATTAATATGAAGGATTTTACTGTGTACACATTGTACTGTAATGGTAGTGCTATGCTAGCCTCCAGTGTCTTAGTAGATTTTAGACACCCCCTATTAAAGTGTATAGCATTTTATAATATATAATAACCATCTTGTATATAAAAGTGTATTTGTAACTTCATTTCAAATGTACATTCTAAACAAATATTTTTTTCTACAAATACACTGTACTACTGTAACCCATGTATAAAGAGACAGACTACACTCTTTTTTGCTGCTATACCATTTGTGCCCAATATGACATGTATACGTGTACAACCATGCAGTTTTATGTTATATTGTAATCATGGTAATTAATCAGTTCATTGCCCATGTAAACCTGTTTCCTGCACCGTCAAAGATTTCAAGAATGATAACAAGGCACAATCGTGATGTCACAAATGATAATAAAGGAAATTACTTATTTTTCATAGAAACTTCTTGTTTGCTCATTACGGCTGCTCGTGCATCATCCATGAAAAACATTGTGCCCTACCAGAGGCATAATTTCATAAAAAACTAGGGGACAGCAAAAAAGTGACAACTTAAGCCTGATTTCGAAAATAGCACAAATTGCTGATCTACAAGCTCACATACATCGCGGTGTGATGCGCTGTCAGCTTGTAGATCTGCAATTTCTTTCTATTTTTGAAAAAAGAAAAAGAACATTTTTAAAACCTTTGCCTGTAACAACATGCCCAAAATAGGAAAGCCAATTTTAAAGTGGTTAATGAATGTATGGTTGCAGAAAGAAACTGTCTATACAGTAAGTGTCAATCTAAAATCTGATTAATCTGCAAAAGAACATTCAGAGGTGGAGGAAATAAGACCTGCATTTTTAGGTTAAATACTAAAACCAGGGGGTGGTAATTACCATCACCTAGAACCCCTGGAACCTGGAACCCCTGTGCCCTATGCAGTAAAATTGTGTTAACATAACTAACTAACACTCAGCATTTTATGCTTAGGATGTTTCTGTGTATCGTTCTAGGCCGATGTCTTGCTAACCCCCCCTGCCCAGACCCATCTATCTCTCTTTTTTTAATTTCCCATTTGACGGTAATGAAAGATAAACAGGCGTTCTGATTAGAGTGCCACCCTGGGAGTTTGGGGACAGTGAGTGCGTGCGTGACTGACGTGGTGTTATGAGACATAATATTGTTTCTCCTCCTCTGCTCGATTCTGCTGAGTCATGAGCGTCAAGTACAGACCATGTTACCAATGTGTGTGAAAGCGAGGAAATAAGAGAGAACATATTGTCTCAGTGCCTACCTGTCTGTGTTAGTTTTGCTAACTGCTGCACCTTTTCTCATTCCAGGTGGCGCACTGAGGTCTGCTGCTGCTGATGACATACATTATGTTATGCTGGCAGTCATATAGTATTCTGTCCCCAGGTTACCTTTTGAGATCAGAGCAGACCATATATTACAGCAGGGCTGTTCCCTACTTGTGATGATTAAGGCCTGGCCTATATCACACAGCTAGAGATTAAATGATGATAACTGTGTCTCGTAACAATTAACGCATAGTGATGGCATGCATTTTATCATTGCAATTATCCCCCTTTATTGCACCTTGCAGGGTGTTTGGGAGAGGAGAGGAGAGGAGAGGAGAGGAGAGGAGAGGAGAGGAGAGGAGAGGAGAGGAGAGGGCCAATGCCAATCTGGGGAGGGGAGGGCTGTCTGCGTGGTACTAAATATAGCTGCAAGATTTAGGAGACATGCAGCCAGCAAGGGATGTAATGGAGAGAGACAAAGTGAGTGAGTCATCCATTAGCAGACAGAAGGTGTATATCTGTGTTCCTAGAGCCCTACCCTCATTAAAAGGCTACATGGTATTAGAGAAGTATTAGAGAATAATGCTAGGATGAAAGAACTATGTTAAGACCCTGATAGGGCTCCCTTGTTTGCCATTATCTTTTGTTCTGGCTCTCTGTGTTGTCTGTCTGGCTCTCTGTGTTGTCTGTCTGTCTGTCTGTCTGTCTGTCTGTCTGTCTGTCTGTCTGTCCATGGTACTGTTCACATGTGTTTAGTTGTATATTTCAGTCAACTGGTCTATGTGTTGAATTTATAGTTTTCCTGTAAGGTTTTGGATGACTCAGTTCATTCACACCTCTGTCTCTCACTAGCTCTCTAATCTGTCTATCTGTCTCTAGCTCTCTTGCCCCTTCACTCCATCACTGTCACTCTCTCTCTTTCATTCTTTACTCTTATATCAGTGTCCAGGGCTTCCTGTATTTTTCCACCTTGCTTTCTCTGTGTATGGAGTTGTGTTTTTCTAACGATAAAAAAACTCCAGCCATGTTTTCCTCCCTGCTTTGTAGCAGCAGCTGTGTTGAAGCAGGTACTGGACGCTATCTGGACTGCAAGCGTGTGTTGTTAGATGGTATCTGTGTGTGTGTGTGTGTGTGTGTGTGTGTGTGTGTGTGTGTGTGTGTGTGTGTGTGTGTGTGCGTGCGTGCGTGCGTGCGTGCGTGCGTGCGTGCGTGCGTGCGTGCGTGCGTGCGTGCGTGCGTGTGTGCTTTGCATGTATACATGCAATATGTGTGCGTGCGTGCGTGCGTGCGTGCGTGCGTGCGTGCGTGCGTGCGTGCGTGCGTGCGTGCGTGTGTGCGTGTGTGTGTGTGTGTGTGTGTGTGAGTGAGTTAAAGACAGAGAGACAAGAATGAGAGAGAGAGAGAGAGAGAGAGAGAGAGAGAGAGAGAGAGAGAGAGAGAGAATACAGTTTGTACACTATGATCATGTGTGTTGACAATGGCTATTAAACTGGAAAAACAAAGTTGTTCAAAATTCCCTGTGGTTCTAAAGAACAAATTATAAAAGCAAATAGCGTTATCTCTGACTGAAACATGCATCCCTGGGCCTCGGCAGTCTCAGTCCATTGAAGGACATGACCCCACATGAAAGATGATTACCTACGGTACATGAGAAGCTGTCCACAAAATCAACAACTAACATGTGATGAGAATGAAACACCCATATTCCCTGTTCTGTTCTACTCTGCTTTTCCCAAGCAATGCAGAGGGAGGCGGATTTGGTTGTTTCAAAAGCAAGGGACACAGAGGTGAGGAGGGGAGCAGGGGAGCAGGGGAGCAGGGGAGAGGTGAGGGGTAGGGGGTAAGTAGGCTAGCAGATAAAGGTGAGGGCATATTTGTGGTCTGGGCATGTTAGGTCTTGTTAGACAGAGGATGTGGGTACCAGTAGGTGTATGAGGAGATCAGAGTGCCTTCTGGATGTTATCTGTCTCCATACCATATCTGTAAGCCCATTCACATGAAGCATGAGCCTATCACCTTCTCTTTCTGCCTGTTACACTCTCCCGTCTCTCAATGCCAATTGTCTTTTCTCCATTCTCACAAACATATGAACTTCTATTTTTCGTCCCCCATAAACATAATTTTAAAGCATTATTTTTGTGTAGCAAACTAATCAGCTTCTAGACATGTCTTCCATGTAAATATTGTTAGTATAGACCACAACCTTTCCATTTTGATTGGTAGAATTATTAAAGGTTATGTCACAAAAATTCACACATTTCCATTACCCCCATGCACATTTCCTCTGTGACCTTGAAACTGGCGGTTGTGCCAAATGATGCTTATGCCACCATCAGGGGGCTTCTATCTTCTGCCAAGTCTCCTTCATTGGTGGGTACAATGAATCCTCTGCAGGAAGTGAATTACATCAGCATATCTCAATAAAAAAGTACATTTATCAGATACAAGATCATTGCACGACAAAAAAGAGAGAAATACAGTGATGGATCACATGCAGACATTAAGCTTTATTGTAGACATCAGGAAATAAATTACATAATAGGTAGACTTTTTGACAACACTGAGTTTGCTGTTACTTTTGTATATGTTTGAAAATGGTGGGTTGACAACTACAATAGCTATTGAAATATCAGGGCTCTAAGCTGTATCTCGTATCTTGTGTCCTAATACATATTGACCAAAAACATCCTCTCAGTGAACATCTGTTGATATCAGTGTAAAAGCATTAGTTGTGAACAAAGGACCAGTGGTGGTAAAAGAACTCAACTTTTTTACTTAAATAAAAGTATCAATACTGCAATGTAGAAATACTCTGTTACAAGTAAAAGTCCAGAATTCAGCATTTACTTGAGTAAAAGTACAAAAGTATTTGCATTGAAATATACTGAAGTACTTCATTGTGCAGAATGTCCCATTTCACACATTTGCAAATGTAAAAAAATGACAAAATAGCAGATCTACAAGCTCACAACTGTCGCCAGGCGACGCGTTGTGAGCTTGTAGATCTGCTATTTTCAAACAGCCTAAGTATACATAGGGCTGAAGTGGTTAATGTATGTTTTGTAATAATAATCAAATTCTACAAAGTAACTAACTAAAGTTTTCAAATAATTGTAGTGGAGTAAAAGTACAACATTTGCCTCTGAGGTGTAGTGGAGTAGAAGTAGCCTACAAGTATTGAAAATTGGAAATACTCCAGTAAAGTAAAAAAAATCCTGAAAAGTGTACTTAAGTACAATTCTTGAGTAAATGTACTTACTTACTTTCCAGGAGGCAGGTGGTAGCAAAGACAACTTTGCAAACAGTTTCCCATAAACAAAGCATATGGTGACACCTGCTGGCGATGCCTCGTGCTTGCAGGCAGCAGCAGTAGGGTAGACGTGGCAATGACGTCAACTTCCGGAAACGGACCCGGATTGGAACTTTAACTCCAGCAGTGTTGCCATGTCCACTTATTATAAGCGACTTTGGGCTTCTTTTTCTGTAAAGTTGCTTGTAAATATTGTTATTTTTTTAATTGATTGATTGATTGAATACTTTATTAACAGTTTTCAAAAAAGCACAGAAAGTACAGTTTAATACAAATACAATGCTAAAAGGATTGAACCCAAGAAAGCACAATGGCTTGACCCCATTATTTGTTTTATTATTATTTAAACCAGTGGTTATCAAATATTTTTTATTTTTCCATAATCCCCATCTGAAAATGTTCTGTAGCAGGGAGCCCCTGCTGCCATACAAGATTTGTGTTGTTAGAATGTTTCAAAAATCCTCCAAATATTCCACATTTTATTTCAATGTTTTGGGGGGGAAACAGCAGATCTACAAGCTCACAACGCGTCGCGATGCGATGCGTTGTGAGCTTGTAGATTGGCTAATTTCAAATAGCCACTGCATATAGATTTCAAGTGCTGATGTGGCCTAGTGGCTTCTTTTGGGCTTGTTTTCATAGACCTGGCTGCTTGTTTCTCTCACACAATCTGGCAACACTGACTTCAACTCAAGAAGAGGATTTGGGCTGATGGTTGTTCACTAGAAACACGTCGAAGGTTCGTGGAATACTCGATAATACCGGTCCAGGTGAGTTGGAACGGCCTTTATCTCTCTGGATAATATATTGTGTCAGAATGTCAGCGGTTTAGTTTGGATGAAAGTTGTGCTACGATACGGTTTATCCAGAGGAGACGGACGGAGAGGTTAGCTTTCACTTAGCTTAGCATCGTCGTGAGCAGGGTTGCCAAGTCCGCTTATTATAAGCGAATTTGGGCTTCTTTTTCTGTAAGGTCGCTTGTAAATATTGGTGAGTTCCGGGTTTTTTTGGGGCTTGTTTCTAAAGTGCAGTTGCTTGGGCTTGTTTCCAATTTTTCTAAATCATTTAAACTAGTGGTTCTCACATACTTTTATGTCATGGACCCCTAAAATAATTATGTATTTCTCCCTAACACCCATCAGATTTGTGTTAGAATGTTTAAAAAAAATCTGTCTAAACATTCCACATTTTAATTTCCAAGATTTAAAAAAATAACTAGATCTACAAGCTCACAACTCAACGTGTTGTGAGGGTGTAAGACAGATGTACTAGTATGCAGGTTTAAAGTGCTCGTGTCGCTTCTTTTGGGGGCTTGTTTTCCTGCACCTGGTTGCTTATATCTCTATCAGAACTTGGCAACACTGGTCGGTGTAGCTGATCAGGCCTGATCAGCTGTGATCGGCCTCTTCTCCTCAACCAGGCTGTCTGCTAGTTACTGTCACTTCGGTTTGTTTTCACACTGCTTGTGTTGTTATGAGTTTGTCCTATAATGTATGACTATTATATGACGTTTATTTACTGGTTGTTGACGAGATTTTGGTGTAGTTATTTTTTACGATGATGTGTGTTACCGGCCGGCTTGTTGCTGACGTTCCTACACACACTCAGTGGTGGTAAAATACTCGATGTTTTACTTGAATGTACCAATACTGTAATGTAGAAATACTCTGTTCAAAGTGAAAGTCCAGAATTCAAAATTTACTAAAAGTACACAAGTATTAGCGTCAAAATATACTTAAGTACTAAAAGTAAAAGTACTCATTATGTAAAATATCCCATTTCACATGTTACCACATGTATACAATCCTTTGAAAATCCTGTTTTCAAATAGCCATGCCTGAAGTGGTTAATGTATGTTTTACAAAGTAACTAAAGTTTTCAAATAATTGTAGTGGAGTAAAAGTATAATAATTGTCTCTGAGATGAAGCGGAGTAGAAGTAAAATTATTGAATATTGGAGATACTCCAGTAAAGAATACATCACATTGGTATATAAGTACAGTACTTGTGTATGTGTACTTAGTTACTTTCCACTAGAGCCCGACCGATGCCAGATTTTTGGGTCCGATGCCGATGCCGATTTTGAGAATCCTGGACCACCGATTGCCGATGTTTTTGACCGATATTTTGTAATTAAATAAAATAATAAAAAATAATTTTCAAAAACGTATAAACTTAGTTTTTTCATTAAAGTTAAGAATACAAGATTGAGAACATTTAAATAAAATGCAATCACATTATTACAAATAAACATGAATACAATTATTTGAAAACTTTAGTTACTAGTCACTTTGTAGTTGAATTATTAATATTATTACTAAACATACATTAACCACAAGTCTTCAGCCCTTTTTAAACTTTGGCTATTTGCAGTGGTGGAAAGTAACTATAGTACATTTACTAAATTACTGTACTTAGTACAATTTTGAGGTATTTGTACTTCACTTGAGTATTTCCAATGTCCAATACTTTTACTTCTACTCCACTACATCTCAGAGGCAAATATTATACTTTTACTCCACTACAATTATTTGAAAACATTAGTTACTAAGTTACTTTGAATATTTTGATTATTATTACAAAACATACATTGATCACTTCAGCCCTGTATAGGGCCATTTGAAAATAGCCGATCTACAAGCTTGTAGATCTGCTATTTTCAAAATATTTTTATACATTTGAGAACTTGAAATTGATTGAAATTTGATGCCAATACTTTTGTACTTTTACTCAAGTACATTTTGAATTCCAGACTTTTACTCGTTACAGAGTATTTCTATATTGCAGAATTGATACTTTTACATAAGTAAAACATTTTAGTACTTTTTCCACCACTGGCTATTTGAAAATAGCAGATCTACAAGCTCACAACATGTTGCTATTCAGTGCGTTGTGAGCTTGTAGATCTGCTATGTTCAAGACATTTTCATACATAATGATAAGGGGTGTAGTCCACTTCTAAATTTAGGATTTAGGTTTTGGTCAATTGATTTAATTTGTTTTCATATTACATACACCGCATGCCCGACGTGCCCACGCAGAGCCCGTCCATCGATTGGTTGTGAAATCGCCCTGACAACCAACAACAACCAATAAAACCCACAACTGTCCCTTCGGACTATAGGATCTATTCTAAACTATGGGATTCTAAAACTTGAGCGTCGAGTCACTCAAGCTTTGAGCACAACAAAACTGTGTCCTTGTATTTTAGTTATGAACAAAGTCTTGCTGAGAGCAAAATGAACGGCCCAAGGTAAGGGTAATGCTTTACAAAGTTGTAAGAGGAATCCCTTCATCTGACTGACCACCTTGTCCGCGTCTGATGAAAAGTGAAAGTTAATGAAACTCGCCCCAAATCACGCTCACCCCCATTCTTTTTCGCGGACCCACGGTTCTTGCATTTGTTTGATGATAAGGTTAGAACATAGTTTTAATGAGGTTACGTTTAGAAATAAGGTTAAGTAGGTTTAGGCATAGTTTACTGAAGTTACGTTTGTGAATACCGCCGGATTTGCTCCGGGGCGACTGTGTTTTAGTGCGACTGTGTTTTGGGGCGAGAGTTTTGGTATTCTCCATGCGACTGACAGGCAGCACTCCTCCGCTCAGAAACAGCGTGGAGATGTTAAATTAACGTCTCAGACAGACGTTCATATATATTTATTTAGCGATATACAAGTAGCTTAGAAGATTGTAGTAGCCTTTGCCCAATTGCCCATAAAAATATATACCTAACCGTTACATCATGATCCATAAATTAACAACGAGCCTCGCGTCGAGTCATTCATATCATTAATTAATTAATTGAGCTTATAGGTCTCTCTGGAAGGCATTGTAGGGGTAGATAACTTTAATCTCACTCAGTATTATTTTTGAGAAAAACAAGCAATCTTTGTGGATTTCTCATAAATAAATATAAACACCTTTACCGCAGCTGCGCAGCAGTTGCACAATCAGTGAAAATATTAATGACAAAAACATCGGAACATCGGGGGGAAAAATGACCGATGTCCGATATTGACATTTTGGTCCAAAATGACCGATACATCGGGCTCACCGATGTATCGGTCGGGCTCTACTTTCCACCACTACACACACTACACAGTAAAATTGCCAGCAAGTTAACTCTGTAAGTGGCAGTGACAACAGATGGCACCAATTTGGACCATTTGGTTCCATTTGTTACAGTCAGAGTTATACTGTACATGGGTTAGGGGTCCATTTGGTTCCGTTTCTTTCTACACACGCAGGGTTAAATTAACACTGAGGATTTTATTGTGTACTATCTTTTGATGTGTTTATATGATCAACCAGGCTCATTGTCTGTTTAAACGTGTTGACATTAGGTTGTCTCGGTTAGCAGATAAGTTGTGATAGCAATCCTGACCTGACCTCTGATGTCTTCTTCTATTACAGAAAATGTACATGAACATGTTGATGCACAACTCACCAGCTTGGATGTGAGAGCCGTCCACACCTGGGGACAGGTCTTCTTGGTAGTTGATAACAATACACTGGAAATACAGAGACCCACATCCACCCAAATCTAGCATCTGGTGACACCCCCCGGTGACAACATGACCTGTCGTGACCGGACCCTTGAGTTCCAGTCGGCCTGTAAATCTCTTCAGGGCAGACAGGTATGTTTATATGAGGCTTGTATTATCCTAGCCCTAGACTGGCTATGATATTTCGTAGATTTCATGCCTAACTTTGAATGCTGGTGCTACTACCAGACAGTAAGGCCATGGCGGTGATCTATAGCTGTGTACATGGAATACATGAAATGTATGTAATATTACAGTCATTCTAAGGCTTGTATGATCCCATCACCAACAATATTTTGCGACTAGGATTGTACACATTATGCATCTTATTGTATGCGTCTATCGATAACTGCCCACAGTCTGAACTCTGCACCTCAATGTGTACTTACTTACTTTCGCTTTCACTCTATTACTCAATGACTTCATATCATTTATCTTGTTTCTTTCATGTCAGAATGGAGTCCAACCCAGTAAACCAGCGCTCAGCGCCCTCAAGCAACGCAGTGACTTTACAGTCATGGCTAAGTGAGTTCCTGAAAACCTGCCTTCTATACACTAATCAGACATGCAAACGTGTTTCAGCTACAATAGCCGTTTTGAATCCAAATAGGGCAATTGTGTGACACCTGACCCGAAAAAAAAACATGATGTCACCTTTTTCACCTCGGGGCTGTTTGCATGCCTGCTAATAGCTGACAAATATTTAAACAATTTCTGTCCTGTTTGCTTTAGCATAATGTTACACTTGTAATGGGTGATATTCTGTATGCAGACATACTTATTATGTAATTCTTCTGTTTCTTTATGGGGGGAAAGCCTCCCTGACATCAACTGGAGTGGTGTGTTTTTCATGTTATGTGGGTGATGAAGGAAACTAAAAATGATTTGTTGGTTGCAGGAGAATTGGGAAAGACTTAAGCAATACATTTGCCAAGTTGGAGAAGCTGACTATTTGTAAGTTATCCTCCTCATTTGGTACAGTTAAATTGGAAACGTTATATACATTTGGGGTGATATTTGTGACATTCTAATTTGTTCAAATGAAATACTGTTGCATTGGTATTGCAGTGGCAAAAAGAAAATCTCTATTTGACGACAAGGGAGTGGAGATTGAGGAGCTTACATACATCATCAAACAAGTGAGTCTGCCCCCCCCCGCCCCCAAGTTTTGTGCAAAGGTCTCTTTTTAAATATACATGTTTACAAAGGCAGATTTGGACAATATGAAGAACATGTTAAGTGAAAATGAAACTGTGTGTTTGTAGGACATCAACAGTCTAAACAAACAGATAGCCCAGCTGCAGGACTTGATGAGGTCTCGTGGCACCCCGGGAGGCCGACACATCCAGACCCACTCCAGCACCATAGTGGTCTCATTACAGGTAGGTCTACTCTAAACCCTTTCTAAATGCACAGATTAACCACCAGTCAATTCATTTTTGCTACCGTGTCTTTTCTTACTGTTATTTTGGCAGTTAACAGGCTTTGTAAATTGTTCATTGTTAGCGAATAAATTAGTACTAGCTAATGGTATTAATGGTCTCTTGAACCTTTTAGGTTATTGTTGCAAAAAAAAGGAATATAATAACCAATATTGCTCACATCCCAATTTATTTCCCCTGTCTGCCAAAACAAGCATTTCAATAGCAAAAAAAAGAATCTCACAATATGTTATATTTGAACATGATCCTAAACCAATATTTGTCTGTGGCAATTGCTCTGTCGTGGAATTTGATGATCGGAAATGGGCTGAATCTCCAACTTTGTTGTGAATTATTTTGTCCAATATATTTGGTCTCCCTGCTCTTCTATTGAGACATTTAGATCCTGTGTCTAAGTTAGACCCAACCTTTGACACGATCCTGTTTCTGCTTTGACACAAATTTTGACCTGAAGGTCAAAATTCTGTTTTCCCTTGAGCAAGCAGACAGGCTCCCATTAGCTCAGTGATAAAAAAAAACTGCAGCTCTTGCGCAGCAGACCCGGGTTCAAATCCGGGGTAGAACAGGGAAGACTGTTTGACTAAATGATGTCTTCTCTTTTAACAGTCTAAACTCGCTTCAATGTCCAATGATTTCAAGTCGGTCCTGGAAGTCAGAACAGAGGTAAGGTGTGCCTTTTGTATCCTGCCATCAATTCCTGCCTACCACAGATGGAAAATTAAGAAAGGTTTTGCTATAAGAATGTGTTGCTTTATGTCAACTTAGTTTCCAACCACTCTTGTCTTTCCCCCTTTTAGAACTTGAAACAGCAGCGGAGCAGGAGAGAGCAGTTCTCTCAGCCTCCTGTTTCCACCTCTCCTCTCATGGCCAACAACTTCAGTAAGTATTTTCACACTCAGCTTCCTGACTTCCAGAACTGCTCATTCTGTTTTTCTTACGGATCTCAGAATCTTAACATATATGGTGTGACACCAACACACCAATCAGGCTGTCATAGCTTTCCTTTCTTTGCTGCTGCTTTATCACAATTTTGGAAAACAATGGCTCCCGCTAGAACAACTTTTAGCTAAGCATACAAGTATGATGGCTATTTACAAGACACCCTGTAAATGTACCAGTAGCAAGGAACCGATGCGCTTCCTTTACAGGGCTAAAATTTTCAAAACGCTAGCTATTGCCATACATAACGAACTGCTGAAAGGTAATGTAAATGATTCACATTGTATTTGGTCACCTATAATATAAAACATGAAAATATTTTAGGGAGCCGCAAAAAAGGGGCCCAGGAGCCGCATGCAGTTCGCGACCCGCGCTATGAGTACCAGGGCTATACAACCTCAAAAGGTATTTCCCTGGAATGTTCGACTCTCCCAGCGGGTATTACTCGCTAGTGTTTGTGTACCCGCTGTTGTGTCTGCTTTTTCCCGTTACCTTTGGGGATTTCTGTCTCACTTCAGCTGCCTGTGTGTTTTTCTCTCTTTCAGAGAGCTCAGTGTTGATGCAGGATGAGAGCAGAAGTATGGGCGAGGTGGCCATCGACATGGATTCCCAAGCCAACCCGATGCAGCTCCAGCTTATTGACGAGCAGGTAAGCGTGCATGTTAGTATGAGTAAGTGAGATGGAGGGTGATGGTGAGTCCACAGTGCATTTGCACATACAATAAGTTAATGTTGTCTGCATTAACCCATTTTAAAGGGATATTTCACTTTCGAACATGTTTTGGGTCATTTTAACGTCTACCAGGCTTTTGTGAGCACCCCAGACAGTTTTTAAGTTACTTGATTCAGTATTTAGATATTTTATATTAATTCTACCAGACATTTTATCTTATGCAAACCCACTGTAACTTCAAACTCCATTTTAACTATGATAGATTCATTGAAAACACCGTCCTTGGTTCTGGCGAGTGGCGAGTGATATTGTCCTTCTAATACGTGAGGTGGCCGTGTTTTTCAATTGCTTTTTTAATTATTGTTTCCCCCCCCCAAAAATCTAAATAAATGAAAATGGTAATCGAAAAAACACGGCCCCTCATGCATTAGAAGGCCAATGTCAGTCACCCGAACAAAGGAGAGGTGTTTTCAATTAATCTATCATGGTTAAAATAGTTACAATGGGTTTGTATAGGATGGAAGGGGGCGTGTCTGATAAAATTAATATCAAATATCTAAATACTGAATCAAGTAACTTAAAACCTGTCTGGGGTGCCCACAAAAGCCAGAGTAGATGTTAAAATGACTCCAAATATGTTTGAAAGTGAAGTATCCCTTTAACTATTTGGAGCAGCGTCTGCTATTATTAAGCCGCCCCGGGAGAAGTTGGTTGTTAAGTGTCTTGCTCAGGGACACAGACTGGGTGGACTGGGGGCAAACTGGCGACTTTCCGATTCCCAGATGGCCTCTCTACCCACTCAGCTATAGCTGCCCCTGCACATTTACTGGAACCGTACTGTACACAATCAGTTTTTTGTTAAGGAAAGTGATGTCAAACAGAAGTAATCACCCCAGACTTCATAAAAAAACGTAGTCTTTTTTTTAAATAAATTGCAAATGCTAGTAAGCGGCATACATGGTTGATGGTTCTCCTCTCTGTGCCGTTGCAGGACTCGTACATTCAGAGCCGTTCAGACACCATGCAGAACATTGAGACTACCATCGTGGAGCTAGGATCTATATTCCAGCAGCTGGCCCATATGGTCAAGGAGCAAGAGGAGACCATCCAAAGGTGAGAGGGAGCAAGATGGAGAAAAGTTTACTTGTGGAACTAATCCACAACTAATCTACCTGCCTGGCTTACTTCTGTTGAAAGAAAAAAAACAAAGGACAGAAGGGAGAGAGGTGTATTCTCGAAACAGAATATGAATTAAAGAATGTTATAGAAATGACAGTAAGGGAGATGGGTAGTAAGGGGATTTAATGAATGAAATGATAAATAATACTATTAGTGTTTTTGTGAATTTTAAAGTAAACTTGTCCTAAATTTAAATGATTGAAAGACTTTCAACCTGGTGTCCATATCTTGGGCATGTCATTGTAGGCGTGTTCCAATTTCTTTGTAAATAACAGATCTACAAGCTCTACAAATCTACAATGTGTTGTAGATCAGCTATTTTCTCCACATGACACCATCATTTGACACATTTGGAAGTATAAACTAGGGCTTAAGTAGTTAAAGGAGATTGACAATAACCTGGCTCTGATAAAGACTTTATGTCAGATACAGTACTCTCTAGTGATTTCTTTCTTCTTGTTTTTTTGTTGCTCCTCCTGTATTGAAAACACCTCTTGACCTGCAGGATTGATGCTAATGTGGAGGACACCCAGCTGAACGTGGATATGGCACACAGCGAGATCCTCAAATACTTCCAGTCAGTCTCGTCCAACCGCTGGCTGATGGTTAAGATTTTCCTGGTCCTCATTGTGTTCTTCATCGTCTTTGTTGTCTTCTTTGCCTAAAGGCAAAGCGAACAAGTGGACGGAACGCAGGAAGGAAGAGGGAAGCTAAAGCTGGACTTGAAGCAAAGGGTTGTAGAAAACAACCAGTTTAGAGGACGGTATTATCTATGGAGGCGACAGTTTGTTGGACGCACGGGATCCTCGGAGGGGGGTGGGAGGGCTAAAAAGTAATTTTCTGTTATTCCTACAAACGGACCTTCTCAGTCTCACTTTGACTAAGTTTTCTCCACCTGTAGGGAATGATGTTGAAAAGGATAAGTTATTGAAGAATGCCCACTTTATATAGTGCAAGCAGAACACTGCTCTGTTTTGTTACTTTTGACCAATTAATCATAAAGATTTAATCCCTTTAATGGTTTGATTCTGCAAACTAGTTTTATTTTTTGTCTTTGGTTTATTTTTCTCCTTTCCAACCATGATTGGCTGACTGGAGTTTGTTCTCAAATCGGTCCCCCCTATATTCTGTCATGCATTCTTTTAATTGAAGAGTGGGATTTATGATGGCACAATTCTGTCTCCCATACATCAATCATTTTCCATCATCCTTTTTTTTTTTACTTGACTTCGGTCTTTGTTTTGAGATTTATTTGCCAAATGGGTACTTTTAGAGAACTGTGACATGATACAAAGACACTTTCTGTGGTCCAGATCCTTGCATTATGAAGGCACAAGGTCAAAGACGGTATTACAGTCAACTGAAGGGGACTTAACTTGCATAACCCAGTCAAAGAACGTAACATGTATTAGATCAAACAGATCACCATAAATTGACGTATTGTCAATTAGGCTTACGGATTGTTTATGATGACCTAATTAATGTTGTCGACAAGTCATTTGGCTACCCTGGTTGCCAGCCAGCCAACTGACCCCTCTGTGGGGGGCCTGAGTGAGGTTCATATCGTTTGACTTTATTTCTCTGTGGTCGTTGGAGCTTGCAGTATGAGGCCAGTTGAATCGCTGCATTGGTGGATTAGATGCTGAGGTTGAAGAAAGTGAAAACAATGCAGGCTTCATATAATGCTTAATAGCAGATCTACAACCTCATACAAATTAAACAAGGGGTTATGCCAGTTATGAAAGCCCCCTAATGAAGTGACTAATGATCAGCCAGATGACCCAGAAGATTCTGGTTGGTCTTCACTACAGTAGTAACTTCCCCTCATATTGTGAGCAGTCTATCCCTTTCTCAGAGGGCAGGCAATTAATGTACAGGCAGTTATTTAAAATTTAAATGACCACAACTTTTTAAGATAAAAGAAAACACTTATTCCTATTTTCCCTGTCTTTTTTAGCCAAATGCCTTCACTTCAGTGTATAAAGTGCAAATAGTGATGTATTGAAAAGAAAAGTGCATATTAATAAAAGAATAATAGGGTGCTGTTGTTAATTGTTGTTTTTTCTTATGACAAGAGGATTGTCTAGTAATTAACATGCAGAGCTAGCCATTATGGGAACACCAGTCAAAAGGCTTAAACTAGGTTGTGCTGTATTTATGTTTTGTCCACTGCAGACACAGATGAGGTGTATGTGTGTTTGCCCACTGCAGACACAGATGAGGGATGTTTGTGCACATCCCTTATTGACGAGCAGGTAAGCGTGCATGTTAGTATGAGTAAGTGAGATGGAGGGTGATTCCTGTGCTATCTAACTATATAAATGGCGACCGACTTCCGCACCCTCGGTGGGGACACCCCACAGCTCTGTTATCGAATAAACAACGCACCGCCAGACCACATGTCGCCAACTGACTCGCCACGGCGGCCGTGCTGAATTTACGCCTCGCGTAGGGGACATCTCATTGCTCACTACACCTTTTCCACCGCGCAACATAATTAATTCTACTCACCAAATGTCGGACAAAACGGAAGGTGCAACAGTTTCGTACCGTTTACCGTGCACACCACCGTCACCGAACGGCGACGGATTTCGCCCAAACAACACCAGCGGCCGCCATTGCACTCTGCCCATCTCCTCCACACCAGCACACACGCAGCTCCTTTGCTTCAACCCCCCCCCTTCTTACGTACGTCCTTTGTTCCACCCAGGCCGTTACTTTCACTTCACTCATGTGTCGATCACAATATGTCCGTCCTTCACGTGCCATGTTCATCCCAAACACAAAAACAAACGCTGACGGCCACAGCACTGCACGTTGCCCTGGTAAATGTGGTAAACAAACCAGCTTTTACGTTCATGACACCAAAGGACTCGACAGTGATGTCATCATTATGCAACCCGGAAGTACAAATACCAAGGATACGTCAGTGATGTCAGTCGGGTTGCCAAGTCCTGCCAGGTTTTCAAAAACAAGCGACAGAAACAAGCAAACCGTGCATGAAAAAAAAAAAAAACAGCCGAAGGGGTCCGCGATGTTCCAGGGGGGTCCCCGGGGGTCCCAACACTCACAGGGGGTCGGCGGACCACCAGGGGGTCCGCGGACCACCAAGGTAACAATCAATATTAACATTTTTTCCAAATTAAATTTTTTTTTTTCTTTTGGACAGTTTTACTCCGGCGACTTGGGTACCACAATATACACACGCACACGCTGGGCCCCGTGCGCGGCTGGGGTTGAGGGGGGCGTAGCCCCCCGAAACTCTAGTATATATATATGCGCACAGTGCATATGTGTGTACATACTAGTGTTTAGACTAGTGTCTAAATGTTTAACATCTTTAAAATTATTGTTTTATTCACAATAGAAAAACATGTCTGTTAACTAAGGTGCACTTGCATTTGTACAAGAGCCTTTGTAAGAGAGATTTTTTTCTACTACGCATTAATCTGATGAGGTAATGAGGGTTTATGTGGTAATGTGCTGAATATACAGATGGGTGACTTGAGCTGAACTCTGCCCCCCGCTGTTGCATAACATGCAGAGATATTTCTGTTCTTAAGACGTCTTATCTGATTTGATATGTACCCAAGCTCTTAGGATTTCATTGAATTGGCACCTTGGTTATCATTTGACTTGTTTGAGTTATCAAGAACAGAATTTGTTATAATTCATTTGCCACTAACTATGACCTTGTTTCATGATATAGTTCAGAAGGACGTAAACATTATTTTTATTACATTTTTATCACTTCCACTAGCATTGTAAAATGCCTACAACTTTCCCCTGTGGTAACTCAAAACCTAAACTCATTTGATCATAAATCAGATTTTCAATATACTTTTAAATGTATATATTTAAATTTACTATTACTATTGTGGCTTGTTTTCTGGGAAAAAAGTAAACTTTTTTCTTTTTCTTTTTGTTAAAAGGGAACTCGGGTTTGGCTCCTCCCCCTTCCAGTACGCTACATCCGGGTACTTGTGTTTATTCCTACTAACAACATTATGTTTATGGCAGTAGAACAGAATCTATCTTGAGAGATTATGGTTCATGTGGTTTGTAGCTTGCTTCTCTAACTCTTATACCGCAGTCACATGTAGCCTACTCCTAGGCAAGCTCTCTTTAAACAAAAGCTACTTTGAAAATGGTCTCCTATTGGACAGATAATCTTTTAATGTGTGAGTAAAGGACCCTGGTCGTCTGAACACCTGTAATTACCAGATTGTTATGACCAAGCATTACAGTCAGATGATTACATAACATGCCACTAAGAGCCTATCAACCCTCTGTCGTTCTCACATAGCACATGTCTAAAGTAGCCTACCACACGTCTGTGGTACTTTATGGTAAAACTGTAGATTGTGGGTTTCTGCATAACTCAGCACTGAGCCACCAAATCCCAGCTTCTATTCAAATCCAGAATGTTCCTGAGAGATACTATCTGACAGTTTTTGGACTCTTATCATCTAAATACAACTGCATGCATTGAACGCC
Organism: Gymnoscopelus microlampas; assembly: GCF_963454915.1. NCBI lineage: Eukaryota > Metazoa > Chordata > Actinopteri > Myctophiformes > Myctophidae > Gymnoscopelus > Gymnoscopelus microlampas. The sequence goes on along the minus strand of NC_139955.1, from coordinate 21,167,182 downwards.
TTTGTTGCTGCTCTTGTTAAAGGGTAAAGGTTGTTTCTCATTGTATGTCTAAACCAGTCCTGCCTGTCAAAAACGTGCTCACTCAGTTAGGAAAACATCTTGCTGCATAGTAACATTGAAAGATAACGAGCAAATAAGGGAAATGGTCAAAGTTGAAAAACTGTGTTTGGCTCTTTTTTAAAGTGCAGACAGTGAGTCCCAAATGTTTCCAATCAGGTACAGTTAAAAAAAAGATACAAAATGTCTTTGTGCTTGTGTGATTACAAAGGAATGTTTGTAAATACCTACTATGGTATCATCAGGCCTGTGTGTTTATAACTGGAGTAGAAGGCCTATAACTGAGTCGAAGGCCTGTGAACCACAGCTGTGAAAATTCTGCTGTACATTGTGCATCATGCTCTTGAAAAGTTATATATTTTCTGTGGGATTAATAATTCTATTTTTTTTTTATCTATGAACAATATATACACACTCAATGGTGTTTCAAGAAGGACAACCTGAAATAAAATACAAATCTGTTAAACACAAACAGATAAATGTTGCCCTTCTAATTAACCATAATTGTCAATGAAGATTATTTATTATAAATGTTTCTTATTTTTAGCGGCGCTAGCCGCTCTATACCTTTAGGTATAGAGCGGATCCTGCTCTATACCTGACTTTGTCCGTGTTCACCGTCAACGCTCTGATTGGTCAGACCCGTCAACGCTCTGATTGGTCAGACCCGTCAACGCTCTGATTGGTCAGACCCGTCAACAAAGTGATTGGTCAAGCTTCACGTGACACATGGCTATAAACACATTATAAACACATATCAATGACAAAATGTATCAAAGGCGCCGCTACCTTCACACAGGGTGTGATTTTTTTATATTTTAGTCAGAAAGTGCTTTCACTTTGTGTCATGAATACCATAATAGGGCGTGGCATTCATGACGCTACACTGATGCTCTAGTGACGTATGGTGGTGCAGCCTATATATAGCAGGAGTGTTAAAGTTTTAGTCTTCCTGCAGAGCGACCATGGCAGCCTCTAAAGCATCAAAAGAACAGAAGTACGACAGGCAACTCAGACTGTGGGGTGACCACGGTCAAGAGGCCCTTGAGAATGCACATGTGTGTCTCATCAATGCAACAGCATCTGGAACAGAGATACTGAAAAACCTTATTCTTCCAGGTATTGGAGCGTTCACCATCGTCGATGGACACATAGTCTCCGGGGAAGATATCGGGAACAACTTTTTTCTCAGCTACAGCTGTATAGGAAAAAACAGGGCACAGGCTGCCACTGAGCTGTTACAAGAGCTGAACAGTGACGTGTCAGGAAACTTTGTAGAGGAGACTCCAGAGAAGCTCCTGGACAATGACCCAGGCTTTTTCAAAAAGTTCACCCTGGTTATTGGTGTTCAGTTGCCAGAGAGCCTGTGCCTGAGGCTAGGCTCAGTTCTGTGGAGCCCGTGTGTACCTTTCCTAGTTTGTAGAACGTACGGCCTAGTCGGCCACATGAGACTAGTGGTGCAAGAGCATACAGTGATTGAGTCTCACCCGGACAATGCCTTAGAAGATCTGCGGTTAGAAAAGCCATTTGCCGAGTTAATTAAACACATTCAATCCTATGACTTGGACAGCTTCGAGAAGATGGAACATAGTCACACACCGTGGATTGTTATTGTTGCCAAATACTTGGAGAAGTGGCTCACTGAGCACGATAATCATCCACCCAAAACGTACGCAGAAAAGGGGGCCTTGAAAGAGCTGATTAAGGAAGGGATTTTGAAAAATGAGAACGGTGTCCCTGAAAATGAAGAAAACTTTGCTGAGGCTGTTAAAAACGTCAACACCGTTTTAAACCCCACCAAGATTCCTGAACGAGTGGATGACCTCTTCAATAGTGAACAGTGCAATGACATCACATCACGGACCCCATCCTTCTGGGTGATACTGCGAGCTGTCAAACAGTTCGTTCAGAATGAAGGCACTGGTAACCTGCCTGTGCGAGGCACCATCCCAGATATGTTTGCAAACTCCAAAATGTTCATCAACCTTCAGAATGTTTACAGGGAAAAGGCTCTGCAGGATGCTACTGCTGTGTCTAAGCATGTAGAATGTATCTTGCAGGCTGTGGGTAAGCCAGCGGAGAGCATCTCTGAAAAGGATGTGAAACTGTTTTGTAAAAATGCAGCCTTCCTGAGGGTGGTGCGTTGTAGGTCTCTAGCAGAGGAATACAGCGTGGATTCATTCAATAAAGATACAATCACCTCATCTATGGATGATCCTCCAAAGAGGGATATCATGGTCCTCTACCTCATGCTGCGCGCTGTCGATCGCTTCTTTCAGCAGAATTGCCGTTACCCAGGGGTTTGCAATCACCAGGTGGAAGAGGACATCAGCAAGCTGAAGCTGTGTGTGAACAGTCTGCTGCAGGAATACAATCTGGAGGTAAACATCAAAGATGATTACGTCCACGAGTTTTGTCGTTTTGGTGCAGCAGAGCCACACACAGTCGCTTCGTTTTTAGGAGGTTCAGCTGCTCAAGAAGCAATCAAGATCATCACACACCAGTTTGTACCCTTCAACAACACTTTCATTTACAATGCAATGGCTCAGACATCCGCTACCTTCTCGCTGTAGAAGAATGAAATTAGGTCTAATAATGGCGTGGCTTCATGTGTTTTCGTTTGTTTTGGTTTCAAACCTGCAAAGTTACATTTCTGGCTTGCAAAAAACATATAAATTATATATTCAATAACGGAAAGTTGAAGTTGTGGTCTGTCTGTGCCCAAATATGGACAGGGCCGACTGGCCTGATGTCACAGTACTGACATGATAAACATACAGACAGACACGAATAGTTCTGATGTCATAGTAGGCCTACTGATGTCATAGACTGGCCTCCAAGTACTTTGTGCTTTCTTTTTTTCTTTAAAGACTTTCTTTTTGCCTTTTTTTGATAGAATACAAAGTAGACTGACAGGAAATGGGAGAGAGATGGGGGTGACACCATAGGGAGACACGCAGCAAAGGTCGTTGGGATCGGGATTCGAACCCACGACACAGTCAGGCTAGGTGCCCGGACCGCCATGCCGTCCCTGCTTATTTTGCCCACGCAATGCTGAAGAATGTGTATACCAATATAGGCAGACACATAGTGCTGACAACATAGGCTGGCCTACAATTACTCTGAAATACCCAAGTATAGTAGAGTGAGTACTCAACTTGTGAATGACCTGGCATTCGAAGGTCCTATAAAGGGATTGGAAGATGTTAAGCAGCTTCTGGGGGTATGACATAGTGTCGGAGGATCTTCCAAAGTGTAGGGTGATGCAGGCTATCAAAAGCCTTCTCAAAGTCAACAAACACCATATGAAGCAGGCTGCTTCGTTCGTGGGGGTGCAGTGCTCGGATCTGGCTGAGTAAAGATAGGGTCTATATCACTGTTTCCCAAACAGTGGATCGGGACCCATCATTGGGTCGCGGACCAATTTTTATGGGTCGCAAGTAAATATCTCCTTTTTTCAGTTTCCTACATATAAAACAAACCAAAAAAATCTGAAGTATTTGATACATTAAAAAAAATAAAAAAATGAATTTCCAAAAATGAATGTAAAAAAAAAGCTTAAGAAGTAGTGAAAATGTCCGATCTTGTTCTATCCTCAGCATCTCTGGACAGACACAAATGGAGCTGTCCGAGTACACTCACTGTGACACACTCCACTGTAAACGGTCTGTCTGTCTGTCTGTCTGTCTGTCTGTCTGTCTGTCTGTCTGTCTGTCTGTCTGTCTGTCTGTCTCTCTCTCTGTCTCTCTGTTTCTGTCTCTCTCTCTCTCTCTCTCTCTCTCTCTCTCTCTCTCTCTCTCTCTCTCTGTGTGTGTGTGTGTGTGTGTGTGTGTGTGTGTGTGTGTGTGTGTGTGTGTGTGTGTGTGTGTGTGTGTGTGTGTGTGTGTGTGTGTGTGTGTGTGTGTGTGTGTGTGTGTGTGGGTGGGTGCGTGTGGGTGCGTGCGTGCGCGCGCGCGCGAGTGAGAGAGAGAGCACTTATTTGTACACCAGAGGGTGCTGCAGCTCAGCTATGCACACCTTAATGCAGCAGGGGTCTTCAACTTTTTTCAGGCCAAGGACCCCTTAGCTGAGAGAGAGATGAAGCAGGGACCCCCTCTATATTGTCTACATTTGTGTTTCAGACTTTTTTTTTCACTTGGTCTGCTCTTTTTTCCCCTCTACACCTCTTTGCCAAAAATAGCCAATCTGCAAGTTGTGAGCTTTTAGATGTGCCATTTTGGCCTAAAGTTCTCCAGTCCTCAGAAAAGGGATGTTAGGGTTCAAGTGGTTAATGTAAAAAAGAAAATCCTATCTTACAAAGATTTGGCTGCCCACCTGTAAAAAAAAATCCCACTCCCACTAATGCTGTCATAAAAAATGATTGCCTAATTACATTATCTGTCATTTTACTGTTACAGTGAATAAAACTTGTATAACCCAAAAACGTATAAAACTGATTATTAGATGGTTGATTTCAGTGAGTTGCTCTGTAAAGGATTATACCATTCATTAGCTTTCCAGATATTTCTTTCTTCATTAAAACAGTTTTACAAATCCTGAATAATGGCATAGCTGTCCTCAGCCAAAATGGACCCATATCATATCTTTCAGTTGTGTCATTCTAAATACTGTTATTTAGGGAATAAATATGATTATTAACCAATTTAAGTTGTTATCATTTACATCAATCATGAAAGCATACATACATTTTATAAATAAGCAGTATTTTAAAACTCATGTTTTCTCCATGTTTTCAATCATGCCTATAAAACACTATATGAACAGTGTACTATATGCCTTTAAGAATGTGAGTTTCAGGAAGTGACATAATTTGACCAAGGTGATACCAATTACCAGGACACAAAATGCTAAAGGTGACTTTTCTAATGAAATTATATGATGTCATGGTTGTTTTTGCATATTTTTTGAGGAGGACAGACAAGCTAAAGAGCCAGGCCCTGTCACACTAAAATATGCTAGAGAGACCAGAAAATATCCCAGAAACAAATGAAATTGTTGTAAATCCAGAACATTTCTAAAAATGTTACTGAATTTCCTTGCTAGCATGCTAACAGTTTTAGCCATGTGTTCAACGTGGTTATGGAGTGGCGAGATGTCGGAATGGAAGCAAGCCCCCGTTCAACGTTCAACCAGGCCTGACAGTGCCTGACATCCCTGTGACAACTGACAATGCCATAACAAATGAATGGCATTGTTCCTTTTTATTACCTTTATTGGGTATAATATGTATTTAACACATGCCATGTATTATTTGAATTCAGAGACATTACACTAATTTGGAGGTTGAGGTTGTACTAATTAATTTAAATTCTTACAGATTGCAGTAATGGCTCCAGTTAGTGCAGCTGTGTTGGGCATCCTGACAGAAGAGAGCAACTTTAAAAAGAAAGGGAGAGATGGGAGCTGAAACTTCAAGGAGGAAAAGGGTTCAGGAGTTGAATGACCTACTACAGGTAGGTAGGCATCATAGTCTGAAGCATGTCTTTCCAACTAAAATGTTCTCTTCTACGTGTCAAAGGTGAAGATAGCAACATAGAATACCAGTGTTCTGGAGCTCATCAATTGCTTTTTTTTATGGACATAAAGGCCTACAATACCATGTATGCTTAAGTGAAGAATATATGCATAGAAGAGAAAAAATATATCGTCTGCCAATTAATTTTTCTCTTGTAGGCAAATATCCTTCACCTGTCTGAGACAGGAGACCAAATCAGGAGACAGACACCACCATCATTGCTGCTATTAGTGATATTTTTTTTCTTGTTCCCTCAGTCAGACAGAGGATGGCGCTAGTTGTCCGTAGTGTAGGCCTACAATCGATGGTCATTGCAACTGTGTGCACGCAATTGGTTTTCTGTTTCATGTTATGTTATTTATCTGACTTATCGAGCTCAAATTCCTACAAGTAGCCTGCAGTACAAGGGTCAAAGCCACAGCTTCCTAGCAACAGATAGAAGAAAAGTATGTGTATGTAGGTAGGCATATGAGAGCTAGAGAGGAGTATGGAAAATCGTTTTTAATTTTCTTCTATTTTCTCACTCTAATAGTAAGACTTTCCCAACTTTATTGGACATTCATACGATGACAAGTCTGCTGCCACCACATTTGAATTTGTTTATAATTAGGTTTATACTTTATTTTCTTGTCGTGACATCATGAGATATATATATTTTTTCTTCTATTTTCTCACTCTAATAGTAAGACTTTCCCAACTTTATTGGACATTCATACTATGACAAGTCTGCTGCCACCACATTACATACATTGATAATAATGAAACCATGACATTGATTGATCATAAAGAGACTATACAATAACCATGACAATGTTTAATGCAAGAAGTTGTACAAAATGTATATACAAGGTGCTGTTCATTTGATATGTAGCAAAAGGACAAAACACAACAGCTTTCCATAATTAAAAGTTATAAACCAATAATCTTTCACAATTTCACAGGCAAAATATTTGAATTCAAATGCTGAGTGACATTGACACATTTCCAAAAACACACATTTTTGATATTTTTAAATATTATAAATGAAGTAGAGCTATGATGTTTACTTGTGTACAAGTTATGAACAACAATAGAGACATATTTCAAAGGGCCCTAATGGAAGTGTAGGCAGACATCCTATTGTGAATGGAATGTCACATTCTAGAACTCAGGATGAACAGAACTTAGTATTGTTATTGTTTTGTCTTAAGGAAACACAAAGAGACATTTCCTTTTGGCTTGGTCACTTGCTGTTGAACTGCAATCCAAGCAACTCCACTCCAAAAGTCATCCGGAGAAAAGGACAGCACGTTATTACGCACTCAAAAGGCAATCTCCTGAACCTGAATGAAATACTGTATCTCTTATGCAACGGCGACGGACTAATTATGACACATTAACCAAAGGACAAATGTAAGGAATGTACTGAAACAGTTTAAAAGCTGAAATCAAGTTAACTCCTGGTTTGTCTGAACCTGGACTGTGCCAGATGTTGAGTGTTGAGGGCAAGAGAAATTACACCAGGAAGAAGTATTGTGACCCCCATCATTTCTATTCAATCTGCACACATTACTTATTCTACACATCATTACTTAGCATTTCCCATTCGGTACACACTTTTCTCCCAAAATAACTTACATAACCATATACAAATGTTTTGTGTGGGTGGTGGCTTTGGTCTAGTGGAATTGAAACACGTAATCAGCCCTTGCAGTGATCATGTCATTCATTACCTATTCAAGCAAAACAGGACATCATTTTCACTCTAGAAATCTTTTAAAGACATGTATATTACTGTAGAAACAAAGTTGGTATGACCAATATTTACAGTTGCAGTCATTAAAATCTTAGGTACAGGTATTTTTTTTACATATCATTTGTGTTTCATTTAATGCCTGAAGATGCTGAAAAAAGTACAGAAACCTAACATCAGTTCTCCAACTTGCTCATCTGCATCACAGTCAATCCCACTGATGGTTCTGACGCCATTGGTACATACTTGATTGTACATATGGCCATTGTTCCATGAACGGAGATAGACAATTACCTGCACATTTATTGGCAATGTCCAGAGGACTGAGCTAGAGGGAACCTCTTTTCTGGGTTCCCACAGTTCCTTGGGGCGTTGGCCCCCCCAGGGCTAGCCCCATCAAGGCCTAGTGACCGCCGGTAGGCTGCAGAGAGTCTGTAGAGCACCTCAGGGGAGGGTCTTGGCTGGGCGTCAGCCTTCTGCGTCATCAGCATCTCAAACAGAGTGCTGACCTCAGAGAGCAAAGCCCCGCCCAGTGGGCCTTCCTTCTCTGGCGTTTTGCCAAAAGTGGAGAAGGAGCTGGAGTCGTGGGGGACATCGTGATGAGGGCTGAGGTCATCCGGGGATGGCGGCCCGTTGGGGACAAACACGTTGTCGTGGTAGTCTCCAGTGAGGGGGAGTGAGAGCCGAGCCATCCACGCTGGGTCATGGAAGTCTGCAAAAACGTCATCTGCGGGAAAGGGGACAGACAGAGAATGTAAGATGAAAATAAGTTGATGCTAATTTTACAGATGGACACAAGTAATAGACAGCCATGTTGGGCATTCCTGCCACGTGCACCTCGTTTATTCCTCTGACCCTCTCTCTACAAGACTCCGAAAACGTTTCTTAACAACATTAGACACTGAGCAGTTTCAATAGACAAAATTATCCTTGAACTGTCAAAACATTTAATTCCCTATGTCAATAATGGAAGGAGCCACTGTGGGAAATGGGGCTCAAGGTTCAGTCCTACCGTACATTTCCCTCAGATTAAAGTGCTGGATGTTGCGTTAAAAACAGGATAAGGGACATCAGAGGAGTATATTTATCTGGCTGTTGTGAACAGGCATTTCCTGCCATCCTCTTGAGGAGCAGTCCTGTCAGATTGGTTAGCGTGGTCGCACACAAATGAGCACGTACACACTCCAATGTGCTGAAAGGCCACTTAAAGCCGAGCCATTTTCTGAAGTCAAGCATTCCAGGCATTTTCTGAGATGCAAAATCAGGGTGTGTCTGAATGTCTCTGTGACCGACATAAAACCTAGACACTGAATCACTGTCTTTTCCTTTTGTTTTCTTCCATTTACCAAATGTGGAAAACAACGTTGATTTCATGAGCTTGAAAAACTCATCAGTGTCTTGTTTGAAATATTCATATAAAAGCATGTCTAATTACACAAGTGCTGCCTAGAAGGCTAGCACTCAGTGTAGCTATACAATGCCTTAAAGCAAGAAAAAAGGTTAACTCGCAATGAATTGACTTCCTCTTGTTTTTTGGTGGAACCCCTCTTCCTCTAATGTCATTCTCCACTGTTGAATCTAATTAGGTTCATGGCCTGGAAAAATCTTTACTACTGGCCCTGTGGTCTCTTTCATCTAATCGCAACCAGACGCAAGGCATGTGCTTGTACTCACATTCTCTCTCTCTCACTCTCTCGCGCATGCACGCACGCATGCACGCACGCATGCACACACGCACGCACCCGTCTGGCTCTGTCAACTCAATGTGATGTTATTATTGATGATTTAGCTTTGAGCTAAGTAGTGACAGTGACAACGAGAGGGAGAGAGGGCTGCCTCGAAGCATCTGAACCATGGAGGTCATCAAAAGCAGCACTGAAACACATGGCTGGCGGCCCCTTCTGAAGTCTTCCTCACAACACCGGGACAACTCAGGAGTAGCCTAGTAGCATCGCTATGCTGATAAACCATGTAAAGCAGCATTCAAACATGCTCAAGAGAGAGACCAGGGCTGAGGCATGCTGGGCCCTGTTCAAGGTCTCTTGTGTGCGACTGACACGGAGCGTGGCGAGTCAGCGATCAAAGAACACTGCCCACATGACAGTGAGAGGTTGAGCGCCTTCAGTTGAAGCACATCAGCCCTGTAAATAGTGGCCTTTTTCATGACAGCCATATCTTTTGTTTAATCGTTTCTCTTTTAGTACGTAGGCCTACAGTGTGTTTGCTGAAAAACACCAATGTAATTTGGGATAACCTGCTGCTAAAACATTCTCCAACCTTGCCACTAAACTGGCCATCTCTGACCTATACTGAGGCATTAAGTAGAAGAAGCTGAGCTGTGGTCAAAGCCATACACACCCACACATGCTTGCACAACCACAGCATAACACAAAGCTTTACTCCTGCCTGTGACACACATACGCCTCCTGTTGACTTTATTACAGCTGGTCTGCCTGCAGAGAGCCTCACAATAGTTCACAAATAGTAGCCTATTACATTATTGGAACCAGAAGAAACCTTCCAATATATAGCACACCCAAAATCCTAGAGGAAACACATGCACTCAAGACCAAAGCCATACATTAACATACACCTTGGGAGGTCGTTTGGTGTGGTGAAACACAAAGCTATGGTTAGGCTGAAAGTAACCTCAGAAAAGTAATTAGCCACAGATAGGGCCCATTAAAACCTAACCAACATGTTGTTAATTAGGGCAAAGCTGAACTAATGATGATTGTTTGATAATATAGGCATAGAATGATCCGTCCGTCCGTCCGTCTATCTATCTCATACAGCTATCTCAGACAAAAACTCCTAATCGTGTGTGTGTGTGTGTTGCCAGAGATCTGTAAAAATCAATCAGCATCTGTAAAGACAGACAGACTCACACCTCTGTAATCTTCTCCCATACTGGCCTGTGTCACTCTACTCTAGGGTGAGTTACACTAGGAATGGTGCCTGCAGGGTAGAGGTGACTCAACTATCACACACACACACACACACACACACACACACACACACACACACACACACACACACACACACACACACACACACACACACACACACACACACACACACACACACACACACCTACCTGACCTTCCCCACATACACAGGATACCTCTCTCTCTTTCTCACTGACACACTCACCCCGCCACGGTCCTTTGTTTCCTCTCTGTTATACTAGCTGCACTGACTTAAAATGAATCTCTCAATCTTCAGAAGGATGAAAAATCCCCTTACTGAGCCCCAAGGCTCCCTGAGTAAAAAAAGGAAACATCAGTGTACTAGGCCTTTTATCAGCATGAACAAAGGTGGGCCCCCTGGTTAGAATGTACCTCTGTTAAGAACAATATCAGGAAGAAGTTCTGTATGTAGACCTATGTTTACCATAGTACCCTATGGCGTCCCTATTTTGGGTAAATAAGTCATTTTTTCTAACCTTTTTCAGAAATTAAAAATATATTTGTAAATTGTCTTTTTTAAATAGTCGCTCCATGGTGTGATGCGTTGTGAGCTTTAGGGCTATTTTTTACTATTTGTCATTATGACTAAGTATATATTGTAAATGGGTAACCTGCTAATGATACCAGTCTGTTTCTGCTTGTTGGCATGATGAGCTTTATTGTCTCCGCCAGGCCGAAGGCAGTATGTTTTACCCTCCGTCCGTCCGTGTGTCCGTGTGTCCGTGTGTGTGTCCTGTCTGTGTGTTAGCAGCTAATCTCTGGCACCGTTGGCCCTTTCACTGCGAAACTGTGCACACACACTCCCTGGATGCCAATTCAGAACCTCTGCCTCAAATTTTTCACATGGGCCTGTTATAGCGCCACCTGGAGGCCGATTTGTGCAAAACCCATTTTTTTACATTACTCCTACAGATTTTATCCAAACGTCATGCAAATCGGTACACAGTATCTCTACAGTCATGTGATCAACACGGATCTGTCCGATTTCCCATATTCCATCCTCATTGGCTAAGGTTCGCTTCCAAAATTTGCAGGATTGGTCCGTTTTGAACAAAATGCCTCAAATCCTGAACGCAGCTTGCGATTTCCATGAAATTTCACAAACACATTCCCACTAGGCCAAGGAAGAAATGCCACCCTTTTTCACATTGGCCTGTTATAGCGCCACCAGCAGGTCTAATTTAGCAAAACACATTTTTGGAACAAAATGCCTCAAATCATGAATGCAGTGTCCGATTGAAGAATAAATGGCACCCTTTTCACATTGGCCTATTATCGCGCCACCAGGAGGCCACAATATCGTACCTGATCTGGCGGAGACCTGTGCTCCGAGGAGCACTTTCTCTAGTTTGAACTTTTTTTTCCTTCTTTTTTACAAAGGCACCTCTCTCACTATATCCAATTGCTCTCTTAACATTACTCTCAACCCAACCTCAACTGGCACACACAGTCAGACACGCAAGCTTTCTCTCCACCGGTGTTCACTCTCCATTCCGACATCTCACCACTCCGACTAGTGGCTTCCGCGTGCGGTTAGGGTTAGGGTTAGGTATAGGGTTCGTCAACGTCGGAAAGGCGACATGTCGGAAAGGAGAAATGCACCCCTCTCCACCAGTAGCCAAGCAAGAGCTTTTTCCAGCAAACCTCTTACACCAACATTGTTGTAATGAAGCATTTTGCTGAGCAACAGTTTTTTCATAGAACTAACGAAAGACATCTCTTACTTAAGCACCACCATGACGCACTGTCACGATTGTACCGGGAAAGTTATGCTTTTCATTCACTCTTGTGACAGGATAACAATACAGATTCTGACAAGGTAGGGTGACGTGATATTGACTGTATGAAATATACCAGCATTCAGTAAATTGCAGGCATTTCAAGCGAATGGGAACAGGGTTTTATCGTACCAGTGTTGTTGAGCAGGTTGGCAATGCCCTCCTCCAGCTGGGGGTCTATAGGAGAGTCTCTGCCTGCCTCCCAGTCTACGTCTCCAGCCTCGCTCTCCCCATGGCCACTATCCTTGGTACTCTGCCAATCCTGACAGTCCTGTCCTCCAGACCTGGAAGAGACGGAGAACATTTAGGCATTTGAGCCAACAGGAGTATCACCACTCCCAAATAAAATAAAATAAATGTTGAAGTCATCATATTTCACCCACATTTGTTACAGTAGATATGGAGAAAACTGAAGAAGACAGAAAAGTAGCACCACCGTGTGTGTGTGTGTGTGTGTGTGTGTGTGTGTGTGTGTGTGTGTGTGTGTGTGTGTGTGTGTGTGTGTGTGTGTGTGTGTGTGTGTGTGTGTGTGTGTGTGTGTGTGTGTGTGTGTGTGTGTGTGTGTGTGTGTGTGTGTATACAGAACTGGCTAAACATGGTTAAGAGAGTATCACAAGCGTGGGCACAATGATTGATTCTAGTTTGTTATGGACTTACAACTGATGCCATCTACAGTAAAGGTCAGCAGACTGAGACACAGTATATGGTGCATAAAGGTTTAATGGTTCTTTTGTGAATTCAATTGATTTTTTTGTTGCCGTTTCCAGCAAGATAGCTGGGGTACAACGTAGGACGTCAATGTACGAGACCCGGGTACTTAAAAAGGTGATAGCTATAATCACTAGTGATGCAACTATTCCATCAATATCACCGTATGCCATCAGGACGATGGTATACAGTACCCAGGTTAACAAACTTAGGCTCAGAGATAATTTGTCCTGTCAAGTATTATAGCACAAATACCACAGTTTTGCATGAAATATTGTCCCTGCTCATCTATAAAAACATAGTCCTTTGGATAAATGCTGTGTATCAAAAAAAAAAAATGCACTTGACGACTTGTATGAAAGTCAACTAGCCTACATCTTGTACAAACTACAGCTTGTACGAAAAAAGAAAAAAGCCTCTTCTTTACACCTGTAAACCTGTAACAATAACGCTGATTCTTGTTGTGTTAAATGTATATCCTGAGACAGGAAGTCACTCTGCCAGTCAGTGATGTAGATATGATGTAGACAATAAACGTGTGGTAGGACTGGCGAGAGTAGTCATCATCAGACCGTCCAGCCCACTCCCCCAGTTACAGATAATAGAGTACCTTTCATGGTTCTTTCAGCTCATTTACAGCTATGTTAAGGGCTTCTTATAGGGCTACTTGGTTGCACACTGGTGTCATGCACCGGAAATAGTAGATGTAAAAGCTCATCGTGTTCTTCATTTGGAAGAAAAATCACTGGGAAATCACTTATTGAACTTTTTTTTATCTTTATCTAGTTGAGTCCTTGGAGATGCTATCTTTGAATTCAAGTACATGGACCTATACGGATTTTGTGTGTGTGTGTGTGTGTGTGTGTGTGTGTGTGTGTGTGTGTGTGTGTGTGTGTGTGTGTGTGTGTGTGTGTGTGTGTGTGTGTGTGTGTGTGTGTGTGTGTGTGTGTGTGTGTGTGTGTGTGTGTGTGTGCACGCATCACTCATGCGTACCTGCGCAACACGCATGCATGTTGTGCATGTGTGCACGGAAATTCCTAAAGATGATTAAGCCCACCTGATTTGTCGTCTCTGTGGTATCAAAAGCTGTTTAAGTGATGTCAATTCTTATCTCATCTCTAAGACAACATTGTGGTTGGTGAAGGTGCTGCTTCCTGGCACAGAGTTCTGAGTCACACCACTACAGTAAACACTGGATCTTGCTATAGCCTGTCCGGCTGAACACCTCTCTCTCTCACACTCACTCACTCACTGACACACACGCACGCACACTCTCTCTCTCCAACACACAGACAAACGTGCACATGTACAGCCCCAGACATAAAGATACAAACACATATACCCACACAACAGGCACCCTTGGGCTTATGAGGCATGCTTCCTGGCTGTCATGAGGTTAAGACCACTTCCTCTTTGAGAGATCGCAATCTTCTCTCCTTTGTTTTGTTCTGTTTACGCTCATTGACTTATTTATTTTTTATGTTTGGACCAACAATCAAGCATGAGCAAATTGTGATTCAGACGGCAGCTATATAGATGTTTCACACTCTGTGATAAAATTAGGAGAGGTACTGTTTCTTTAATTCATGGTCCAGAATAAAGTTAGCGGCATGTGACCTCTGCTGTCAAAAGCACATTGGTTTGATCATAAAGCATAATGTGAAATTGACTATGCAGGCCTGTAAGGGTTAGTGGGAGGACATAGCCTGGTTTCTAGCAGCCACCTGGCTCTTAAACAAAGAAGTGATAGTCTGAAAAAAGACAGGGGGAGGAGAACAAAGGGAAAAGAAGAGGGAAGAGTATTACAGTGTTTTTATATTTCCTCTGGAGCAGCATGAATTTAGGCATAATGTTAAAGAATACTACAGAAACACCTCTGAAATCTGCAAATCTTTTGTTTTTTCCACCCAACACGTGCTGAGTTTCTATGTTTTGTTGCTTATTTAGTCCCTGCAAGTCTTGTAGCTGTTTTTTACATGAAGAGCAGTGGTAAATGAGCTAACCTGCCGGCACGATGAGAGTACTTGTTGCCACGGAAGTTTGGCCTGGGTTGCAGCTGGCCTTGGCGGAGCAGGGACAGGAGCTGAGAGATTTGCTGCAAGGAGGAAGAGAGGAGAGGAGAGTTAGACTTGGAGTGAGGCTATGCCACAGTGATACAAATACAGTCAAGTCACATGCCTTTGAAGAAAAAAATACTTTCTGTTGACTGATTGACTGATTTATTCATTTTTTGTGCTTCAATCTTTGCTCTCAGTTAGTTTAGCTGGCTACCTAATGAGAGTACCAGGCACTGAAGCACTGTCAGGTGTGAAATGGATAAATATTATTTCTGTATGATAACTATGATGTGCTGTCTCTCTCAATGTGGGATTCTAACAATGGCCAGGCCCTCACCGCTTTATGCTGACAGCTTTGTTATATTAGCGGATATGTTGCTGAGAGAGGAAACGTAGACTTTGGGAGGTAGAAAGACGTGTACTGTGGCCGTGGGTGTCTGTGTGTGCATGCCAGTGTGTGCATGTGCACGCTGTTGTGTGTTCGTGTAGTATTTGTGTGTTTATGCACGTGTGCTTTTTGCAGGGACAGGAAAGGGCCTCTGCGTAAAAGACTATTCTTCTCTGACCCGTTTCCTTCCAGGATAGACCTCAGAAATATGGACCTGTGGGAGGGGGGTGATGGAGGGGTGTGGGGGCAGCAGAAAGTCCCTCCCTTATTCAGTCCACCAGGCCTCTTCCTTAGAGTACTCTTGGGAGAGACCTCAGAGGCCTAAGTGCCAACTAGGGCGGGTAGCGGGGACGTTGAGGAAAAGCTGGGTTAAGAATCAGCCTTCGGCTTCCTGGTTTTACTAATGGAATTCACGTGAGGCCGTCAGAACGGGCCAGACTCTTTGTTCTCTGTCTGCAGGGCGTTGTTGTCATGGACTATATTCTATGTCTCCTCCTGATGGTCGGAAGGTCCTGTTTGACTACCACAGTACATGTACATCTACAATTGAAAACCTGAAATGGTATTGAAGTACGAAAGGACCAAACAGTGATTTAATAAAGATCACACTTAATACCAAACACAAATACAGACATGGCTGTAGCTGATGATGTCTTATCAAATGTAGTTTATAGTGTGTTTGGAAGCTTTAAATATATTGCTTGGATTGGATCTCTGCCTTTTAATGAAATAAATAAATAATTACATAAATCATATATATATGTACATGCATGCACACACACACACACACACACACACACACACACACACACACACACACACACACACACACACACACACACACACACACACACACACACACACACACACACACACACACACACACACACACACACACGTATTCTTCTGACCTATAATAATTTTTCTCAACCAACTGAGTCTATAATAATAACCATCATTTCTATGTACAGTAACTGAACCGTAGATTGTTCTTTAAAGGCAATTGTGACCTGTACGTTATTGTGGAATTTCTCAGCTGCCCCATTGCTGTTTGTCTTTCCTCACAGCAGGCTCAGTAAGAGTGATTTGGGCCATTTGTTACTGACAGTCTGCAGCCCTTACATGTCAAAGCGGTGTTACCTTACACCATACATACACTGCAGTTTACTTTGGCTGGCTTCACCCCCATAAAGGATCACAGCAGTTCACTGATTCTTCCTGGCACCCCCACTCTCATTCTTTCAATACAAATCTGATATGTGATATTGAGTAGAAAGGATCGGTCCGATTTCTCAGGGGGGTAGGGGAGTCGTCGGCTTGACTGTCTCTGACATATGAGCACCTGAATAAACGCTATGCTTTAGCTCTAAAATCATCTGTCAGCTGTCCCTTTAGGCTGTCTGGTTAAGTCATGCAACGGGCTAAAATAGCAGAGAGGCCACTGGGAAAATTAAAGGGAAGGAGGGGCTCTCCCTCACCATGCTCAGTAATGGATTTCCCGTTAAACCTTGAGGTAAACAATTTCTGCAATAACTTGGCTTTGGTCATAAACAGGTACAAAATCAATTAAGGACCAGTGTGCTAGAATTAAATAAATGTGTTTGTCAAACCTGTACTTCTGGTGAAGCTGAGGACAGCTCAATGGAGTTCTCTCCAAAGGCGGCCATGGACAGACGGACCAGGTTCCTCAGCATCTGCCTGTGTTCAGCATCCTGCCTCCCTCTGCCCTCAGAGGTCTTAGGCCTACGGAGTGTTGCCTGCGATGATGAACCCGGCGTCTCTTCCTCCTCTCCTTCAGGTCTGTTTTGGGAGTTAGGGTTGGTACTGCGCTTAATAGTGTTGGTGTGTGACCCAGAAGAAGACGAGGAAGGGTTTCTAGACTTGCGGAGGGTCCGGTACGGCGCTGCCGGGGTCCGAGGCAGAGTACCGTCTAGTTCTATGCTTCCAGGCTTCCTGAGTGTTCTGTTGTGGGAGATGGGTAGAGTGGCGCCCCCCTCTGGATACCCCTGGGGATGCCCACAGGAAGTCATGGATGTTGCCGCTATGCTGTATTGGCTTTCAGAACGCTGCTCCCCAGTCATCAGGGGCTGCAGTGGAGTCAGGGGCTGTGCCTCACTGTCATTCTCTTGAGGCTCTTCCTTTCGTCCTCTAAGGACAGGAACGAGCTGAATGTCTGACTTCCTGATGTTTTTCTGCGGGCGCCGTGGATGACGGGTATATGTTGACTCCGCCTGTCTGCAGTTGTAGGCCCGGTTGTCCCGTTTGTCAGGGCGGCAGAACGTGGTCACCAAGGCGATGGCTAATAGTAACAGGAGGCACGTGGCACCAAGGCAGATAGCTATCATCATGGTGAAGCTCAGCTGGCGATGGTTGCCAGGGGACGAGTTCTTGAGATGGTCCTTCAAATTAATAAAGGTCATTTCCAAGGTGGCTTTCGTTAACAAGCTGGGAGTACCCATGTCAGATACAGCAATGTCCACCTTGAATGTTTTCCCAATGAGTTCGGTGGCATTGGTGGTGTTGACAAACAGCTGCCCCGTTATGTGATTCAGCCAGAACAGCCCAGTGGGATTACCGTCAGTGATCAGGAAGCTGAGCTGTCCATTCAAGCCAGAATCTGGGTCTTCTGCTTTTATGGTTGTAGCCAGGAATCCCACAAGTCCATCATGTGCTGGGTGATTGATGGGTGAATTGGTGGATCCCTCATCCACACCATTCCCCAGTTCGGTCACAATCTCCCCCCTGTCTGCATTGACAGGAACACTTAGAGATGCCACTCCTTTCATGGGCTTTGGCTCAGTGATGATTGGGTAATTGTCATTGACATCTTGGATATCAATATGGACTGTGCTGGTACTGGTGAGAGGGGGATGACCCTGGTCAATGGCCTCCACAATGAATGAGTAGGTACGGGACGCCTCGTAATCCAGAGACTGCTGGACACTGACCACACCACTGGTTGGGTGGATAGCAAACGATGCTGTGAGTGATCCGAGTTCATTGGACTCCCGTATGGAGTAGGACACCCTTCCACTAAGCTCCAGGTCTACATCATGAGCAGCTACTTTGATAGCATGGTAGCCGGCAATGTTGTTTTCCTTAAAAGAAGCCCTGTAGTCGGATGTGGAGAAGACCGGGGCATTGTCATTCTCATCCAGCACATGAACAGTTACGTGTCTAACACAGGACAGTGGAGGGTCTCCATAATCCTGGGCGAGCAGTGTGATATTATACTCCATAACCTTCTCTCGGTCAAGGCTGCCATTGGTTACAATCATGTAATTGTCCCCATGGATTCTTTTGAGGCGAAATGGGCCAGATCCTTGCTGGATGTGGGCATTCATTTTGCCATTGTCCCCTGAATCTGCATCGGAGACCATCACCAATGCCAGGAATGTGTCCTCTGGTGCCCCCTCCAACACGGTGGCTACAGGCGAGTCAGGCGGCGTCCAGGTGATATGGATCCTCGGTGCATTATCGTTTACATCCTTTAGCTTGACATGAACTTTACAGTGAGAGGGGATTGAGTTGGGTCCATGGTCGCGGGCTTGAATGTCCACTTCATATGAGTGTTTAGCCTCGTAGTCCAACAGGCCTTTCAGAGTCACGTCCCCAGTTTGGGGATGCACACTGAAGAGTTTCTGTACCTCTGGAGGTGCGTGCTTGCTGAGGGAATACTCCACTTCGCCATTAGCTCCTTGGTCAGGGTCAGTGGCCTTGAGGTTGATGACTAGAGTTCCTTGGGCTGTGTCTTCAGCCAGCTCCACAATGGGTGTACTGTCCTCAAATGTGGGGCTGTTATCATTAGAGTCCAGAATGTTTACACGGACTAATGTGCTCCCTGACCTAGGGGGGTTCCCCTTATCCCAGGCCAGCAGGGTGAGGTCGAAGGAGGCCTGAACTTCTCTGTCCAGCTCTTTAATCACCACCAGCTCTGACTGCTTGGTCCCACCTGGGGCCACCCTCACATCCAGTGCAAAGTGTTGGTTGACGGACAATGAGTAGGTCTGGAGACCATTGGGCCCGGCATCAGGGTCCACTGCTCTGTCCAGTGGGATTCTCATCCTCAGGGTGGCCGTCTCCGAGATCTCCACCTCCTGCAGAGGGCTGGGGAAGCTAGGGCTGTGGTCATTAAGGTCCATCACTTCCACACGCGCCCGCAGGAATTGCACCGCACCACCTTTCCTGTACAGGACACTGAAGGCCAGCTCACATAGGTCTGCACCTCGGCACAGCTCCTCCCTGTCCAGCTGGCCAAGGGTGGAGATGACGCCATCTCGGGCACTGACGGAGAAGGGTAGGGCCTGGCCATGCTCTACAACCTGGAAGTCCTCTAGAGACCCGGTTTCATCCCTCTGACGCAGGTCGTCGACCAGGCGGCCGACCCGTGTCCCGGCTGGCTGCTCCTCCCAGACGCGGTACATGATGGTTAACGGGGACGACTCAGAGGACTGGGCCTCACAACTAAGACTCAGAACCAGCAGTAGAACCAGCAGCATGGTGATGTCAGATAGCAGCTGTCTAATACCTAAATGGACATTTCTATCGTTCAGAATGACAAAGAGATAAGGCCACTAAAACTTTATTGTACAATTATGTACGTAACTTATACTGTAAAAGTTGATTTTGTTTAATTAGAAGTAATATATGGATGTATTTCAACAACCATTAAAAAATCTAAGGATGGTGTGTAACACGATCTCCAATAGATTAACAATAATCTTGTTGAAGGCTATAATAAAATAGATAAAATAAAAAGGAAATATTTAATAATAATATTCTAAACTACGTAAATACGTTGATTCTAAGAAAATATGAAACTGACAAAAACTGCAGTCTAGACAGGACATAATTACAGAAGTATGTAATTAGAATAACAGCCTCTATCCTCCGCTCACACAATCCTGCTTTCTGCACAACACACAATCTGACAAATACACAATCTATCCTACCGGATAACACACAGTTCTACCAAGAGCTCCATTCAAAACCATCTTATTCCAAAACACACTATCCAGACAATGGTACAATACACTATTCTACCCACACTGCTCAATATACAACAGCCCTGCCTACTGCATTACTCACTCACAATGCTGCTGGCTCCCAGCCTCTCGGCTCATACGGTATTCCTGCTCTCAGTAAAGTTTGGATCTGACTGAGGAAGTTTGGATACAGGACTCCACATGCTGGGAAGGTCACAGCCAATCAAAATGGAGGGGGCTGTGCAAATGCAAATCCAGGCTCTAGTCTACGCACCATTGCATGAAAAAGTTAAACTCTGAGGACGCTGGGCAGAAGTTGAGAGAAATCTGGAGTGCTTTTAAAGAAATGTGATGCCTCCTCCCCAGCACTTTAAGCACTCCCTGTCACCCCCCCACCCCTAAGTCTGGATAAATTTATCACAGGCTGGATGCTGGCCTCTTAAATCATTGCAAAATTTGACATTTTACCCCAGAGGGATCCAACACACTACAAGAGTGCATGTATCTGAACTCCGTCTCAGTGACGAACATTCTGGGCTCGTGACAACAACAAAAAAAGATACGATAAGTCTCCCTCATAAATATGGAGAATGTGGATCAACTGTCATGAGCTCTATTCAGTATGCTTTAAAGTTATCTCGTGGAGACACTGAGGCTTTCTGTTAAGCACCACGGCTGTAAATTCATTCGCTTGTTTGGTTTTAAGTCTTGTGCCTGATCTTTACAGTCAAGGACATCCTAGACAATGTCAGCCATTGTCAGGTCTTCTTTTCCCAAGGACCTATAAAACGACACAATGCAGAAGTCATCACCATTGGGAAACCAATCCTTGAAAATACCAAATGACAATGAAAGAATGCTTTAAAAAAAGGAAAATCAGAAGCATGTTTGTAATAAGGAAAAACGCCAAATGGGTTGTTTCCACGTGTTAAAAATGAGTTATAGGACCAGTTTTGACAAACCACAGCTGTGGTTAATGTTTTTCCAGCTTGCCCAACGCTTATTTTTCATTCAATGCTGACAAAATCCTGCATCTGACAAAGAATCACACAGAAAGACGTTTCAAGCATATCACTTTCCTTTCAGTTTGGAGGTGGGGTGGGGGGGTCATGAAACCTAAACAAAGCCATCGACGCTGTCAGCCAATGAAAGCTTTTCACGGAGTGATAATGCAGGCCAGGGGGTGATAACTCTGGGAAAAGATGATTGCGGAGATAGAAGAACCACTCTGCCTGCAGTACGTTTTCAGGGTCACAGTTAAAGTAGTCTGGTCTCCACATAAGATACCAGTTGAGGGTATACCACCCCCACACCAACCTCTTCTATCCAAGTGAGACATCCTGTGTGGTACGCAGAGGGCAGGGGTCAGCCAATACGATTAGGATATCTCTAAAACAAACACAGCATCTCTCTCACACATTCAGCCCCCACTCTGAAGCTGTGTGTGTGTGTGTGTGTGTGTGTGTGTGTGTGTGTGTGTGTGTGTGTGTGTGTGTGTGTGTGTGTGTGTGTGTGTGTGTGTGTGTGTGTGTGTGTGTGTGTGTGTGTGTGTGTGTGTGTGTGTGTGTGTGTGAGACTGTATCCTCACTCTGTGTATGTGCATGTATCCACAGTTGCTTAACCAGTGCTAAAAACACATTTGCACATGCAGACATACTCCCACACAGACAAATACACGTGTCCTTAGAATACATGGCCCTAACAGCACGCACGCACGCACGCATGCACGCAAGGCACATCCACACGTGCAGCGTGCATTCTGCAGTCTAATTAATTTAACATGTGTAAATCTTCACATCTGTACGCGTGGTAATGAATACGTTCTAGTTAGAAAGTTAACAACGAAGTGTCTTTTAAAATAAGCACACAATCCATAAGTTGTGACCAGCTCTTTTTTGCATTTGTTGCAAAGTTTTGGACAGACAGACAGACAGACAGACAGACAGACAGACAGACAGACAGAGTTCTATCTCCTGTGGCCAAGGGGGATTCCCCTTTGAATGAGCAGTAGATGTTTGGTTTCTCACCGGGGGACCTGGGTTTGAATCCTGGTTGTTACATGTGGTCGGAGCAAAAAAAAAAACAACCTAGGTCAAGAAGTAAGGAAAAAATACAACAAGGAAGTGTGTGCGTGCACGCGTGCGTGCGTGCGTGCGTGTGCACTGATTGATATTTTTGTATCATCTCCGGTGGAGCATTCGCTGGCTAAACCACACCTAAACACATGCCTGCCATGCCATTAACACACACATGCACATAAACACACACAATGAACCATGAACACACAAATGAACCATGAAACCTAAACATGCCCAAACCTCAAACACACGCAAACATGCACACACCGTGAACACACACAAACATGCACACGCCGTGAACACACACAAACATGCACACGCCATGAACACGGACACGGATGATTTTGTTTAGATTTTGTGCATGCATGATTTTCTTTATTATTTCATTTTGGGTTGCAGTGCCTTGGAAGCCAGTCTATATTGTCAGTGAGAAGAGCGTTCAGCATTAACGACTTCCAATTGAGCAAATGTATTTAGCAGGGCATGAGGTAACAACTCTAGTTGCAGGCTGCCATTGGTGCTGCGGCTTGAAGTCTCTCCTTATTTAAAGGCCACTGGGGGAGAAGCAGTTTTCCCCCCTGACGCAGAGACCTCCAGCAAGGAAAACAATTGACTTTGGATTTCCTGCCTCTGTGTTGGTTTCTGTGGGGTGTCTCCCGTGGTCACTTACTTGAACTGAAGCCGTAGGCTTATTTGGGTACTCACAACTACTTTGTAACATAGTTTCTTGACCAAGCATCTCAACGTTAGCTGATTCTGTGGATTATCTAAGCATTCTATCTTCCTCCTACAGCAGTCTTTAGACATGCTGTAGACATTTACGATTACAGTTTGTATGCTGTGCTTGCTCAACTAAATGCATACTTTGTTGAAGCTTTTGTCAAATTTCCAACATATTTTATATTCCAAATGATCCAAAAAAAAGAGAACCCCCAATTGTTGTCAGTGGCTAGTCCAAACAGAATTCTTCAGCCAATTAGTTTTTCTTGATTGCCAAGTCAAATTGAATAAAACTGTGGTCCATTTAATCTAATACATAGCAATTTGGGGTTCTGTAACCATGAGAATGTTTGAGAACCCCTGCATTATTAATGCATGGTCACCTCTGAGTTGGTGTTTGCTAGAATGGAGCAAGTAAGGGTTAATTCAGACGGCCACACTTTATCTAATGCTTTCATTATTTTCTAGCATTCTAATGTGTTATGCTCCGTACAACGGTGATGCAGCTGTTGGCTATTTGGCTATTTTCAGTGTGCGACACCATCCTACAACTAAGTATAAACCGAGCGAATCTTTGGTCTGAACTAGACTTAAGAGAAGTGCGAAGGAGAGGAAGAGGGGCCCGGATGTTCGGTGGTAGAGTAGCGCAAAGGAGAAGACAAAGATCCAGTGTTTCAGATGAAATCCGTGCCACAGTTATTATTCATGTCATCAAATAATCACAGCCTTTCAGTGAGCGAGGCTGAGCAACGGGTCCAGCCCAATCTCAGTAGTTGTAAAAAATATTTACAGTATGCTATCTTCGATGCATTACACGATGTGCAACCAAGTATAAATCAGGCATTAGGCCTAAAATGTCTCATCTTGTCATCGTATTGTTCAATGTTCCATTCCACTCAGGTGAAGATCAGGTCACTGAATGGTTTGAAACCCACCCACGTGTGATCATGTCACCCCTTTTTGCCTCAGTGCATTGCGACGGAAAATATCCAATGTCATGTCGATGAGGACCAAAATATGGCACACACACAAAAAAGGGTAGGCTAGCCATATTAGGGTACCGGTATATTGATAGTTGTAGCATCTATTGGGCCGTTGTGTAATAATTGGTAGACATAACTTTCTGGGAGATGACAAGTTATTCTGTTTTGCAATAGACTTGATTTTGTGACATGTATTCTATGTTTTGGGTGTCTTAGGGCCTTTTGCAAATGAAATGCGATTCAGATGTGGGGACAGTGTTTTGTGAACCCATTTAGACCTGAGGCCGATTCTAAAAACGCCTTCTAAATCCTGACCTAAGTTTTCTGAAAAACAAACATTTATTCAAAGATTACAACAAATGTATGTTGCTCTATACTGTACATAGCAACAAGAACCCCAAAAGGGGTTCCTGACCTGAGAGGTATAGTTACAAATAGGGGTTCCTGCCCAAAGGAACTTCTGTTTGGAGAAATGTGATGAATCTTTACGGGTCCATTTGGGTCCATTTGAAGGAAAGGCAAGGCGATTTTATTTGTATTGCACATTTCAACAACAAGGCAATTCAATGTGCTTTAAACAGAACATCAAGCAAAGGAAAGACACATACTGTATACAATGACATTAGGATGCATAAAACAAAAGAAGTAAAAATAACATACAATTACAGTGCAGAGAAGAGAAAGAAAAAAAAAGTTATCAAAAGTAAAAGTAGTCTATCAAAGGCAGTGGCAAACAGAAAGGTCTTTAGTTAAAGAAATAAGAGTGGCAGCATACTTGCAGTTTTGAGGAGTTTGTTCCAGATATGTAGATATGTACGTTTATTTTTGGTTTTAGGGACAGAACGCAGACCTTTCCCAGATGACCTGAGAGATCTGGGTGGTTCATGATATCGCACAAAATATCCTTAAATCATTCAAAGCTTTATAGACCAACAGCAGTATTTTGAAATCAATTATTTGATACACAGGGAGCCAGTGTAAGGATTTGAGAACCGGATTGATATGCTCCACTTTCTTGGTATTAGTAGTACCACTCTAATGGATTTGAAATATCACTGAGGATTTTACTGTGCAGCCACAGCCAAAATTGACCAATTGTTGACTTGGTAGCTGGTGGTAACTTCAGACACCATCTTTTGTAAATCTATGAGCCAATGTTTTCCTCCCAAGGGCAGTGGTCTGGACTGAGTCAGACATCTGTAGCCTGAGGTCTGAAACACAGTAGGATCAGAGTCACACAGGAATACCTTGCTCTACCTTTTGTTAGGTCTCTCTCTCTCTCTCTCTCTCTCTCTCTCTCTCTCTCTCTCTCTCTCTCTCTCTCTCTCTAAATCTCTCCCATCTTCCAGGCTTTCATTCTGTTTCTCTTTATCTCATTCCACCTCTCTTCTATGTGTCGTACTTTCCCTCTCTCTCTGTCATGGCTGGGAAATAACCTGCAGACCACTGATGGCAACACAGAGATACAGATGGGGCTGATTCCAACTTATCTGTCTCTTGCCCCTCACAAACACATACATACACACACACACACACACACACACACACACACACACACACACACACACACACACACACACACACACACACACACACACACACACACACACACACACTCACACTCACACTCACATGTGCAAACAGTTCACTTGGCTGGCTCCAACCACAGCTTTGATGTGGCTGAGTCGTGATGCTTACAGTAATGCCTGCAAGTCTGATTGCCACATTTTAGTGTGTGTGTGTGTGTGTGTGTGTGTGTGTGTGTGTGTGTGTGTGTGTGTGTGTGTGTGTGTGTGTGTGTGTGTGTGTGTGTGTGTGTGTGTGTGTGTGTGTGTGTGTGTGCGTGCGTGCGTGCGTGCGTGCGTGCGTGCGTGCGCGCGCGAGAGAGAGAGAGAGAGAGATTGGTGTGGGTCGTGTGAGTGTAAGATTTCAACATAAACACAACCTTCAATGTACACAATCCCCCCACCGCTACTCACTCCAAACAACAAAAAAATGTCCTTTCTCCTTTGGTTTTTCCTGGGGTTTGGGTGCCTAAACATCATTGTGCTTTGAAAACAATAGCTGGTGGAGGTCATGGAAAACAGGAAGGTGAGAGGAACCAAGCCACCTCAGCTCTGAGGAGAAAGCTGCTATTTCTGATGGTTTCCTGACAGATAGGGGATATGTTACGGACACTGGTAAACAAGGCAGAGCAGCCAAGCGAAGTGACGTGTGTGTTTGTCAGTGTGTGTGTTTGTGTGCGTGATCACAGTGATTATAAATGTGGTAAAATACAGTTGCAGACAAAGACACCGAGGTATACAGGGACAGAGCAAACACACGCAGGCTGCAGTGATAGCTAGGCAAAACATTTGTATTTGGACAGATAAGCAAATAGACTGAACAAAGAAAAGGACGTTCGTGTTTGTCATGGCACCACTGAACGGAAGTCAGCGCCACTCTTAGATATACAATAAACATAAGAATACAAGATGAGTGTTGTTTTCTCTTCTCATGAAATAGACTGATTGGGTGAATCCTGTTGCTTTTTAGATGAAGGCGAGGGGAGGAAGGCAGGTTAAGGAAAGCGCAAACTAATAAGTCAGTGGAGACATCGCTTGTGAGAGAGGGGGTAGTGATGTTTTTTGGTACATTGGCTACCGCCACTAAACAGTGCAACGTTTGTGAGTAGGTGTAGTGGTAGAGGGAAGCGACAAATGTGGGAAAAGGATGCCATATTTCCTGCAGCTGTTGGTGAACCTTCACACATGCACACGTACATGCATTCATGCCCATCCACACAGAGAGGAAGAGAGGGAGACCGACAGACAGATACACAGGCAGACAGACAAAGAAAGAGAGAGAACAGAGATACAGAGAAAGAGTGTATTCTTCCGAGTTTGTATAGTGGTTGGTGGCGTAGGCCATGGTAAGTGGTGAGGTACTATTTTATGCAGAATAAACATGGTTTCCTTGGCAACAATCACATAGACAGATTCCAGCCATACTGTGTGTTTAGTGGTCAGAGACTGAAATGGTTTGTATCTACTTCTACTGTGTCTGGTTAGATTGATATGTTCACTTAAAATGTCCCTTAAACCAAGGCTATTATAGTTTTGCAATTGTCATTAGTTTTTATCTTTATTTCATTTCGAGTTTTTGTTTTCAATTTCAGTTTAGTTTTGATACGATTTTAAAGTGGGATTGCTAGATTCGTTTTTCATCGTTTTTTTTTTTTTTTCAAAAGGCTTAGGTTTAGTTTAGTTTTAATTCGTTTTAGTGTTAGTTTTAGTTTCTTATTGTAATATGGATTAGTCAGGGGCAAGATTCAACAAGGTCAACAAAACTAGCTAAAATAGCAGATCTACAAGCTTGTAGATTTTAGTTAGTTTTAACACACAATACAGTTTGGCCTCTCAGGAGTATGAAAACATAGTCTCCTGGCCAGGCAGAGATGATAGATAATCACAAATGAATGAGAGACATACAGTGAGAGACAAAAAAGGATGAAAGAGAGGAACATTTAGAGTTTATATTTCAAGCTCATGGACACAATGTCATTGGGGAGCCAGGTGTCAATCAACTGTATCAACCTACCAGGTTCTGAAAGGGGGTGGGACAAAAAAAAGAGGAAGAGAGACAGTCTGAGAGACAGGTGAAAACAGTGATTTGTAAGTACTACTTACAAATCCATACTACTTACAAAGTAGTATGGTTATAAATTCAATAATCTGGTTAATGGTGTCACCAAATTAAGAGCCAGGGTGGGTTTAACCCTGTTTAAAACAATAAGATTAGTGTGTTTATGTTTTTCTAGCTGACATTAATAACTACAAGGTGGGCTGTTGCTGGTCAACTAACATGCTAGCCTGGAGGAGAAGAGAGTGTGAGACATTTCAACAAGTTTCTGAGTGAACTACAGTATGGATGCTATCTGAGAACTGTAATGACATGGTCAGTTATAGTTGATAGGATGTTTAAATGAATAATGTTGTGGTGTTTTGGTTAGTGTGCTTCAGGCCTGCTACCAAAGCTGTTCCAGTAGAGTTGCTCAGAACCTGTCACTGCGTACCACCAGACGATCCAGGTGCACACAGACAGACAGGTGGGATCTTGGGTCCTTTAACACACAGACATACTGTACAGGTAGGGTCCAGCACCCAAACAGACAGGTGGGGTACTGAGTTCTCTAGCACACTGACAGACAGGTGGGGTGCTGGGTTCTCTAGCACAGTGGTTTTCAACCCTTTTCATATCACAGTCCATTATTTATTCGGCATTTGAACCACAGATTCACCATTTGATGAGGTTTAGCCTCTCATCAAATTAACAATTCTTTATTTAAGTAATGCAGATGTTTAACAATAATTTCACTTTACGCTCTCAAGAGTTAAAGATCTATAAGGGTCCATTTGGTTACAAACTCTCCATCATTTAGCTTGGGACCACCTGGAACCTCCTCAAGCACCACTGGTGTTCCCCGGACCACTGGTTGAGAACCACTGCTCTGGCACACAGACATACAGTACAGGTAGGGTACTGGGTTCTCTAGCACACAGACAGACAAGTGGGGTGCTGGGTTCTCTAGCACACACACAGACAGACAGGTGGGATGCTGGGGTTATCTAGCACATAGACAGACAGGTGGGGTGCTGGGTTATCTAGCACATAGACAGACAGGTGGGGTGCTGGGTTATCTAGCACATAGACAGACAGGTGGGGTGCTGGGTTATCTAGCACATAGACAGACAGGTGGGGTGCTGGGTTCTCTAGCACACAGACAGACAGGTGGGGTGCTGGGTACTCTAGCACACAGACAGACAGGTGGGGTGCTGGGTTCTCTAGCACACAGACAGACAGGTGGGGTGCTGGGTTCTCTAGTGCACAGACAGACAGGTGGGGTGCTGGGTTCTCTAGTGCACAGACAGACAGGTGGGGTGCTGGGTTCTCTAGTGCACAGACAGACAGGTGGGGTGCTGGGTTCTCTAGTGCACAGACAGACAGGTGGGGTGCTGGGTACTCCAGCACTCCACTCATCTTGTTGGGAAACTGGTTGCAGCTGCTTTCTAAAGTTTTCAAAAGAACTGTGAATACAGACAATACTTTCCTTGATGATTTCAAATGAACTCCATCAAGCATGCCAGCAAAATTGGTACCATACTGTTCCAATAGTTTCAAAACCCTGGCTATTTAATTTATTTTATTTTATTTGGGCCAGCATGACAAATTTCATGAATGATTCACGTGATTGTGGAATGATTACCTTTCTGTTATTACATTCAATCTTTGTCGGGATATTCATGTTTGACAGTCATGTGGTTAAAAAAAGGTTGTTTAAATATGATTCCAGGGGATTTTAAGCTCACAACTATACTGTACAACTATACACTAAGCTAACCAGGCCTTTCTGTAGAATTGATTGATTGATTTTATTAGAATTCAAACAATCCTGAGGATAGCACGTAATACACTTATTTCCAAAGTGGTCCTCGGTGTAAAACAGACAAACATTACAAACACATGGAAGTAAATAAATCAAATAAATATATAAACAAAGGTGAAAAGAAAAAAAACCTCTTGTATCACTTAAATTGACACCAATTCACCTAAAACCCAATTAAACAGAACTAAAGCAATAAAACGGCACTAATTTACAGTCTACATGTTTACCCACATGTACATGCACTTATTATTTAAAGTTCATCATTAGTTCTGCCCTCAAAGCCTGTCCTTCGATTGGTTTTGTTTGGTGCTAGATTGTTCCATAATGAAATCCTTGTATACAAAACTCATTTTAGCCACTTTACTCTGCACTACAGCGACTAACCCTTACATAATGCTTGCTCTTGAATTTCAATTATGAGTGTTCTTAACCATCTATTAAATAGAGTCAAGGAGTCAAGGAGAGGCCCAGTCAAGGAAAACCTTTCTTACAGTAGTGTGTAAGTGACAGCTCATGCTCATTGTCTGATGTGACTTTACTGTTGACATATAAATCAGTGTGAATGTTAATGTTCAAGGTTGTACTTTATTGTTACATCTTGTGTACAGGTACATACGAGTAAAACTTATTTTGGTTTGGCTCCCTTCAGACAATGCAGCAGCATAGCTAATAACAACAATAGAATAATGATAGAAAACGTAAAAAGATTTAAAGAAAAGAGAGTGCAAAAAGAGAAAAAGGAGAATAAAAAGAGCATCATCAAATCAAAAGTTTGTGCACAAACTGTATTTGTTACCACCGCGCTCTGACTCTTCTGGTGTTGTAAGCAACAGTGAAATGAATGGATTATAGATATCACTGTGCATCGGTTTGTGACCTATGACCTTTGTGTTTGACCTCAGTGTGGATCCATTTTGAGGGAGTCGATCAGGATCCTGATGCAGAGAACTCCACCATCTATAGACCATGCACACCCTGCCAGAATGTTACCAGAGGGTAAGAATTGAACACTAACACAACACGCTGCCTGAGTGTTATCAAAGGACAAGGCACCACAAAACGACACTATTTGAGATTAAAAACAGGTTCTATACACCCATATTGTTAATGTTATTTTAGTTGTATGGTTAATTGGAAATTGTTTTTTTGATTTTGTTTTTCTGTAATAATTATATCTGCTCTCTTCCCAACAGACACACACGCGCACACACACACACACACACACACACACACACACACACACACACACACACACACACACACACACACACACACACACACACACACACACACACACACACACACACACACACACCACAAAAAGGGACCACAATGGATATCCTTTTGACAGTTGTTTATTCATATGCATTTGTGTCAATAAAGATGTCTTGAAATCAAAACCCATCTTTTCATGTTTTTTGACCACATAGGGTTTGTTGTGTTCATGTTTTTTGACAGTATTATAATACAGTATGTTATGTTGTCATGGGATACTATGTAGTGTCCTATGACATGAGGTTTTTACTATATTGAACATAGTAACAACAATACAATACAACACAGACATTGAATGTGACGTGGTTGGGATCAATTCAATGTAAATTTCAAGTCAAACAGGCAGAATGCTGTCTAAAATCAGTTCAAAAACTGAATGCAGTTTGGCTCAACTTATAATTTTTCATTACTGTGATATGTTGCATGCCATGAGTGATATATATTTTTTTCCAGATAATCAGAGAGAAGTTTACGTAAGGGTGTAATACCACACTGTCTGACAACCTTATAGCCACTATTTTATGTAAAGACTTAAATTAATGTAAAAACCCAACACCTAATAATCAAATTACTTAAATATGATGGAAAAAACAAAACACAGCATTAATAAATCTAATATTAATATGGTAATATTTAAACATTTGCATATTTGTATCTTTTGACCTGCCAGCTCTTCCTTCAACATCAAGTATCACCTAAAATGTATACTTATTGTGAAAGGCCTGGTGGCGTGAAGGTAAAGCACAGGATTCATAAGCAGAAGGTTGGGGGTTTGAATCCTGGCTATAGCTGTTTTCGTTTTTTTTGTTCATATGAAGACGAGGATGGATTTAGCCCGCCTTCCTCAGGTTGTAGAGGGAGGGGCTTAAAAAAAATATTTTAAGAAATTATTTTTCCCACTCATCTCTGCCTCCTTTCATCTCTGCCACCTTGCACCGTTGTTTCATCCCTGCCACCTTGCACCGCTGCTTTGGGAATCTCGTTCGTAGCGACGCGTTGCTGAGTGTCACCATGGTCCGAACTGTCACTTTTACCATCTTTCGAGATTATCTTCTTACCATCTTTCGGAGTTTTCTTTTACCATCTTTCAGAGTTTTCTTTTATCATCTTCCGGGGTTGCCCTTTTCCATCTTTCGGAGTTGCCCTTCACCATCTTTCGGAGTTTCTCTTTTATCATCTTTCGGGATTTCTCTTTTATCATCTTTCGGGATTTCTCTTTTACCATCTTTCGGAGTTTCTCTTTTACCATCTTTCTCTTTCATCATCTGTGAGGTTCGAACTCACAGTCTTTGCACTCCGAGGCGTTTATCTTAACCACTGCACCACGGTGGTTCATACTTAAGCTGTTCTCTTGCATGCAGTTAAGTGAAAGGTTAGATAAAGGTGCAAGAGTCAGGTAAAAGTTGAAAAGATACCTTTGCTGGATTTGAACTAGGAACATTCTGGTTGCAAGCCCTGTATCTTAACCACTGTACCACCGTGGTTCATACGCAATTGGTTCTCTTACGAGGCCTTCAGTGAAAGGTAAGATAAACGTAAAAGAGCCAAGTAAAAGTCGGAAAGATTTCTTTGCTGGATTTGAACTAGGAACCTTCTGGTTGCAAGCCCTGTATCTTAACCACTGTACCACCGTGGTTCACACTTGATTGGTTCTCTTGCGCGCTTTTCCGTGAAGGATTAGATAAAGGTGCAAGAGTCAGGTAAAAGTTGGAAAGATTTACTTGTTGGATTTGAACTATGAACCTTTTGGTTGCAAGTCCTGTAGCTTCACCACTGCACCACTGTGGTTTATACTTATTCTGTTCAATTACGAGGTCTTCAGTGAAAGGTAAGATAAACGTAAAAGAACCAAGTAAAAATTGGAAAGATTTCCTTGCTGGATTTGAACTAGGAACCTTCTGGTTGCAAGTCCTGTATCTTAACCACTGCACCACTGTGGTTTATACCTATTCTGTTCAATTGCGAGGTGTTCACTGAAAGGTAAGATAAACGTAAAAGAACCAAGTAAAATTTGAAAAGATTTCCATGCTGGTTTTGAACCCATAACCTTCTGTGTGCCACTGCTCTACTGTGATTAATCTGTTCCATTATGCGGCTTTCAGTCAAACATTAGGTTACAAGAGCCCGGTAAAATTTGGAAAGATGTTTTAAAAAATTATGAAAAGCAACAACTAATGTTTCTGCTTGTGGTAATGTAGGTACAAACTTGGAAAAATGTAATTATTGGACTTGAACTAAGAACGTTGGGTTTGTTAATCCTGTATCTTAACCACTGTACCACCGTGGTTCATATGCAATTGGTTCTCTTACGAGGCCTTCAGTGAAAGGTAAGATAAACGTAAAAGAGCCAAGTAAAAGTCGGAAAGATTTCTTTGCTGGATTTGAACTAGGAACCTTCTGGTTGCAAGCCCTGTATCTTAACCACTGTACCACCGTGGTTCACACTTGATTGGTTCTCTTGCGCGCTTTTCCGTGAAGGATTAGATAAAGGTGCAAGAGTCAGGTAAAAGTTGGAAAGATTTACTTGTTGGATTTGAACTATGAACCTTTTGGTTGCAAGTCCTGTAGCTTCACCACTGCACCACTGTGGTTTATACTTATTCTGTTCAATTACGAGGTCTTCAGTGAAAGGTAAGATAAACGTAAAAGAACCAAGTAAAAATTGGAAAGATTTCCTTGCTGGATTTGAACTAGGAACCTTCTGGTTGCAAGTCCTGCATCTTAACCACTGCACCACTGTGGTTTATACCTATTCTGTTCAATTGCGAGGTGTTCACTGAAAGGTAAGATAAACGTAAAAGAACCAAGTAAAATTTGAAAAGATTTCCATGCTGGTTTTGAACCCATAACCTTCTGTGTGCCACTGCTCTACTGTGATTAATCTGTTCCATTATGCGGCTTTCAGTCAAACATTAGGTTACAAGAGCCCGGTAAAATTTGGAAAGATGTTTTAAAAAATTATGAAAAGCAACAACAAATGTTTCTGCTTGTGGTAATGTAGGTACAAACTTGGAAAAATGTAATTATTGGACTTGAACTAAGAACGTTGGGTTTGTTAGTCCTGTATCTTAACCACTGTACCACCGTGGTTCATATGCAATTGGTTCTCTTACGAGGCCTTCAGTGAAAGGTAAGATAAACGTAAAAGAGCCAAGTAAAAGTCGGAAAGATTTCTTTGCTGGATTTGAACTAGGAACCTTCTGGTTGCAAGCCCTGTCATTTTATCAGCCAAGCTAACATTGCTCAAGTGACATGTGACAATATGTAATATAAATATGTAAGACAGGATTAATCAGGAACAGTACTGGCGGAGAGCTGTGCTCTGAGGAGCACATTTTCTAGTTGATCTTATTTTTGTTTGTTTTTTCCCACGCTTTGTTTCGATGTCCCCCGTCCTAATTGATTGATTAGCTCCTGCTGTGTCTCCCCTCATCACCTTTAGTTTATGTCAGGTGAGGTGTGTGTTTGGGCAGCCTGGCATTCAGTGAGAGAATGGGGGTGAGCTAAGCTCAATATTTTGATGGTGGGCAACTCTGATAATGGAGAGGGCCACTATATTTCCACACTCACTATGCCATTCTATGTCACACAAAAGTTGCGACGCGTTTTCAGCTTGTAGATCGGCTATTTTTGCTATTTTTTAATTGGAATCCTGGAATCCTGGAATCCTGGTTTAAAATAAAGTAATATTTTTAGGCACACTTTCATTCTCCA
The DNA here is from genome assembly GCF_963454915.1 of Gymnoscopelus microlampas. NCBI lineage: Eukaryota > Metazoa > Chordata > Actinopteri > Myctophiformes > Myctophidae > Gymnoscopelus > Gymnoscopelus microlampas. The sequence continues at coordinate 21,132,798 of NC_139955.1, read as the reverse complement.
TCTAAATTCTACTAGATAAGTATTTCGTTCTCACATGCATTTTCTGTGCCAGCGTGGCACAAGACATAATGTCAGGGGTTTATAAACCGAAGGTTCTAGGTTCAAAGCTCAAACTCAACAAACAACTAAAACAACTGTTAAATCTAACTGGTGTGATTAAAAAAGCTGGTTCAAATGCCTCAATAATAAACTAAAACTACCATGAAATCAAACCATGAAAAAAACACATTGACAGCTGTCAAATTAATAAACAATGGGGAAAAGGCACTAAAGGGGGAAAAAAACACCAAATAATAGTCTAAAAAAAAGACATACTAAAGAATTGTTCATGGTTATGTTTGACCATTTGAAAATAGATCTACAAGCTCACAAATCACGACGCATTGTGGGTTAGTAGATCTGCTATTTTCAAAAGATTTTGATACATTTTGAAAACTTGAAATGGGACTTCTGCACTTTAATTACATTTTGATGCCAATACTTTTGAATTTCTGACTTTTACTTTAGGGTAGTGATACTTTTACTTAAGTAAAAAATGTGAGTACTTTTTCCACCACTGTTTCTTAGTTGTCTACTGTCTTGCATGCTCTTCAGCAGTGGTGGAAGAAGTAAACCCCAGCATCCCTATTCTCGGGGCGAACATTCGTCAAAATTAACAGAGTTGCAAGCTCACAACGTGTCGACGTTGTTGTGAGCTTGTAGATGAACTATTTTTAGTGAAGAGATTTGGTGTAGACGGGAAAAAGGTAAGCGGTCCAAGTAAAGTTGCAACTTTACTAAGAATAGAGGGTTTAAGTGAAAATATCAATACCACAATGTAGAAATATACTGTGCATCTAAATTCTAAAAGGATAAGTATTTCCTTCCCATCTGAATGTTTGATGTCTCTGTGGCTCAAGAGATGTGTCACTGTTTATGAACCAAAGATTTTAAGGTTCAAAGCTCCTAAAGAACATTTTCACTGTCCATCCAAATTCTAAAAGGTGGGTTAAGTATTACGTCCTCCAATGCATTTTCCATGCCAGCGTAGCTCAAGAGATTATTCCAGAGTTTTTAAACGTAAGATTTAGGATTCAAAGCTCCCATAGAACATCTTCATTGTCCATCTAAATCCTGAAAAGGTGGGTTAAGTATTACATTCTCAGTTGCATCTTTCATGCCACCACGGCTTAAGAGAAAGCTCTTAGGTTTTAAACCCGAAGGTCTAGAGTTCGAAACTCCTGTAGCACATTTTCACTGTCCATCTAAATTCTAAGAGGTGGTTAAAGTATTACGTTCTCATTTGGATTGTCCATACCTGTGTGGCTCAAGACATAAGTACAGGGTCTGAAAGCAGAAGGTTTGAGGTTCAAAGCTCCTGAAGAACATTTTCACTGTCCATCTAAATTCTAAAAGGTGGTTTAAGTATTACGTTCTCATTTGTATTGTCCATACCTGTGTGGCTTAAGAGATAAGCACAGGGTCTGAAAGCAGAAGGTTTGGGGTTCAAAGCTCCTGAAGAACATTTTCAGTGTCCTAAATTCTAATTCTAATTCTATCTAAATTCTAAAAGGTGGGGTAAGTATGACGCTCCCAATTGTAATTTCCATGCCAGCGTGGCTTAAAAGATAAATACGTGGTTCATAAACTCAAGGTTGCTGGTTCAAATCTCACTCAAAACAACTCAAACAACTACTAAATAAAAACTGAAATAAAACTAAAATGAAACTGTGGTCAATACAAACTGGTGACGGGAAAAAACAATAAAAAAACAATAAACAATACAAAAAATATACCTCAATCAAATTAACGTGAAAAAAAGTCCATAAAATCACAAAACAAAAAGAAATAAAACTTTGCATAATATGTAAATTTCTTAAGCTCCTCCCCCTGGGGGTGGGCTCCCTCCATGCTCCTCCCTCTCCTACCGGATTCTTAAGCTCCTCCCCCTGGAGGTGGGCTCCCTCCATGCTCCTCCCTCTCCTACCGGAGCTAAAAGAGGGCGTGAGGAGGGAGGCGTGCTTCATCCATGCTTCTCGCCTTAAAAAGACCGAAAATTGAGATCTTCCCTGACCAAGATTCAAACCCACAACCATCCGCTTGTGAAGCCTATGCTTTTGTCTTGCACCACCAGGCCTTTCACAATAATTAGGATTTTGATGTTATATTTAAAGTTAAAGTGAGAGGTGACAGGTCAAAAGATGAAAATCCACAGCAAACACCTCTACCCCTGACAAAATGACTGAATCTACTAGATACACCCTCTGATGATCAGGGAAAGGGTTCATTATGACACAACTGAGATTTAGGTTGTTTAAAACCATCTGTTAGAAAACGTTTACTCTGACTGAGTCTGAACCCAGATTTACACCTTCATTGAAAGCAAACAGAGAGATGTTTCGTAATGTCATAAAAATTCATACCCTTTTTGTCATTTATAAATTCCTTAGTTTCAGATGATCAAAACTATAGCAGTTTGTGTTAAATCAAGTAGGCTACATTGTTCTAACTTTGGACTGGACATTAAAAAATATGTCTGTAAAGTGTTCAACTATAGTTCCTCAAACAGTGCTGTATTATGACCACAGATCCTCTTTGATTAGCTGAATTAAGTTTAAGAAAATACCACTTTGCACTCATGGCATGCAGCATATCAATCATAGGCTGAGCTCCACACTTCGTTTTGAGGTATTCTAGTGACTCAGGGATAACGAAATACGTAAATTGAATCCAACCACTTAAATGTTATATATTTATTGCAACAACCAACCAAGAGTGTTGCAAACGGCTGAGTTTGTAACAAAATGAGGCAACTCACATAAACAAAGAAGGTTTAAATGATTTTATTAAAACTAACTTAACCCCATATGGGTAACCGGTGAGCCTCAGGGCTCAATACTAGTGTATTTTCTGTTTTGTGTTATTATGAGGAAAGCTTTGACTGAAAATAGCTTATCGACAAGCTCACAATGTGTCGCAGTGAGCTTGTCGCTTGGCTATTTTCTGCTAAAGCTATACCCACGGATACTGGGGTAGTTAACAGTGCTTAAAGGGCAAGACCACCCAGTAGACGTTTGGGTTGTGTGGTTACCTTGCCATGATGCATCTCCAAAGGTGGGCAAGACATCTAAAATAATTGCTCCATTGATAATTAAAAATATGCTCCTCATTGAATTACATTGTATGCTGAAACCGCTCTCAAAGTCACTTTTAGCACAAACAAACGCAAATAAAGTTGATTCAGACAATCTAGAACATCACCAAATCCAGTACCGTTTGTTTTTGAAATAAGGCTAACATAATAATAAGGTTGATTTTGCCATTTTTATTCAAAAGAAAACCAGGACTGGATCCACGGATCTGGATCTTCAAATAGTAAAATCAGCAGGAAGTTGACATTTTTATTAAAAAAACAAACGGTACTGGGTTTGGTGATGTTCTATATTGACTGAATCAGCTTTGTTTGTGTTCGTCTATGTGCTAAATACCTTGTAATGTACTTGGGAATGTCTCACCATATAATACATGTGGAACCATTATGATACATGTCGACCTGGCTAGTAGCTGGGTTGAAGACATACCATTTTGTATATTGTACAAGTAAGACGCGCGAACGCTGGAAGCGAACGCAGCTCGAAAATATTGTGTATTTACGGACTGTGTGTGTGTGTGTGTGTGTGTGTGTGTGTGTGTGTGTGTGTGTGTGTGTGTGTGTGTGTGTGTGTGTGTGTGTGTGTGTGTGTATGTGTGTGTGTGTGTGTGTGTGTGTGTTTTGACTGCACTCTGGCGCCACTCTGTTGGTTGCACACAGGCAGTGCAGTGCACACATACTGCACACAGACAGAGACACAAGCCGAGCAGAGTTTCATAGTATGCTCCACTTGGGCGGAGCCTCCTTCCGCGTTCGCAAAAATAGATACCCCCCGCATATCAGGCACATCAATGTTACTGAATGGCGTCAATACCACAATGTACAACATTCCTTCATGGGGAAGTACTCCTTCACAAATTAGGTACATCTGTTGCATTGTCACCTGTGCCATATCTCATTGACCTACATCACCGATGCAGACAATGCTTCTCACCACTTCACTAATACACCACTAGCTTACGTTTCACCTGTTCCCTGATGGACATGCCAGACTGCAGCTGAATTCCATTCCCCAAAACTCGGTCACTCGCTCACTCTCCTCGCTTCCTCCACTCGCGCCTAAGCCCCGCCCCTGCGAGGAGCCGAGGATTATTTGCGAGGACGAGTGGTCGAGCGGTTGCCCTCAAAGGATCGGACTGCACTCAGCAGCGTCATTTCAAAGTGACGGCAAATTCCGCGATCACTTATGACATATCACACAGCTGGACCAGAGCCGTGGATGAAAATATACATGCATAGAATAATATGCAGGTATAGAATTATACAGAATATAAGAATAGACAATTCCTCAATGTGGATGGCCACATCGATATCTTTATAGTTAACATTGTTGTGCAAGGCCATTTATTTCTGAAATAGTGAATGAAGCGCCAGGATGAGCAAACTTACATTTATGAATTTAATCCTGACCTGTCCCTCTTTTTGCTCGTACAGTCCCCATAACCCCAGTACAAAAATGTAGCCTACTCCATGAAGTGTAGATGTGTGTCAAAAAGGAAACGTCGCAGCCAAGGGGCGCGCAGAACGGTGGATGCATATTTATAGCAGAAACAGCTTCACATTTAACTATAGCCATACTCATTCAAATATGAACAGATTCTTAAAATGTAAAATTCCCTATTAGCTGTGAAGGGTCTTCTTCCATGTGTATCAGTCATGATTGTTTCGCCATCAAACAATATTAAGCAAAAAGGAAATATCGGCGGGTCCTTCTTCTCCATTGCGCTGCTCGCGCACCTCTCGTCCTAAAACACCTTCGCCCCAGGTCTAATCCGGCGGCCTCGGCCCGCGAAAAAAATGGGGCAGTGTGTTTTGGACGAGCGTTCCGTTTTCCACCCGTTGTCTTTTCTTTTTCTTTTTCTTCGTCCCAGAAGTTAACAATGTTAACATAATCTTTGTCACAGTAATTTATAGTAGTCCGTGCACTGCATTGAGGCATGCACGAAGAGAAACTATCAGCTTTTGAGAATAAATGTGCACAATATATTTTACAATGTATAATTGTATTATGCTTTATATCATACAACGCAATAAAGCCAGTGGCTTGTTGCGTTTTTTTCAGTTACTTTACACTGTGTGTGTGTGTGTGTGTGTGTGTGCGTGCGTGCGTGCGTGCGTGTGTGTGTGTGAGATGCGCAACGAGTGAGCGGCGGGGGCGAGGGGGGGGGGGGGGGGTGCGGCCGGTGTTTTCGGCACATGTGGAGGAGGAGGACCATGTATACGTCACGGGAGAAGGGGAAAAAAATAAAAAAAAGTGTACACGTGATGCGGAAATCTGCCGCGGAGGAGCTGTTGAGAGTGGTCGAGGATACACTTGATGTACACTCGCTCAATGCGGAAGTGGAGAGCCTCCTCGCCTCCTCCACTCGACTCGCTTCCTCCAAGACGCACATGAACAATTGGACCGCGACTACTTCCGGTTCGAAGTCGGAGTGACCGAGTGGGAGTGAGCGAGTGGCCGAGATTTTCGGTATTGGAATTTGGCTTGCGTGCTTGACTCCTGCCTTCTCCTTCTCTCCCATTCCGCAGGCCCAGCCATGACAAGCTGTCGTCCTCAGCACGTTGCCACTGTCTGCAACACCTGCTCACTCCTACATCATTTTCTACAAATACAAAATCTCATGCAAATAAACTCCTCACTTCGTCACATGCAATTCCGTCTATGTCATTTATCTCACATTATTGCACTTCCTTTTCACATGTCATCACAACACATCTTTTCAAAATATCCATTCCTATGCAAGGCCCAGTAGCAAACAAAAAAACACACAACCTCGCAAGCTATTCCGCCCTACGTACACACAACACTCACTCACACGATCAGGTGGCAATAAGGTGAGTCTGCAATGAGCCAATATTCACAACGCCTCTTTGCAAACAACAGAATCCCACGATCCACCTCCCTTAAAGGAGCATACATCCCATCTTAATGCCCACTCTGTGCTACAGCGACACTAACACAAAGACAGACACACGTAGGCACCAGCGAACGCAAAGCCCCGCGCAACGGCTGGGGTCTCGGGGGGCGTAGTCCCCCGAGACTCTAGTAAATGGATAAAGTGGTTAAAATGTTTATGATGCTACCTTAACTACTCTAGCTGGGAACCCCCTGAAATCCCCCCAAGGACCCCACTTTGAGACAGGCTAAGAGCTTGTAGCTGCGTTAGCATTTGGAACCGTATCCATCACACTCTAAGAGCTGGTGTGTGGACTTCACGTCTGATAAATCATTACAATACCAGTGGTCCTCAAACTTTTACGTTTCAAGGACCACCATAACGGGTCCATTTGGTTCCATTTGTACACTTGTAACTCTTTAGTGACTAAAGAGTTACAGACCTGTAAAGGTCCATTTGGTCATCAACAATTATAATGATAATGAAGGATCCCAACCCTACACAATGAACATAAAGAATAAAACAAACCATGTAAGGGTAAATACAACATTATGAACATAAAGATAAAATAAACCACATAAGGGGAAATACAACACTATGAACAAAGAATTAAACAAACCATGTAAGGGTAAATACAACACAATGAACATAAAGAATAAAACATAAAACCATAAAGGGTAAATACAACACTATGAACATAAATAAAACAGACAATATAAAATGGTAAATACAACACTATGAGTAGGGCACTGCAGGGAATTGAACCCCATCCCGGTAAACCAGGAGAACCACACCAGAGCCTTTGTTTTTATGTTGTTATTTACAAATCATGGTAACATTCACTCATTTACATTTCAACAGTAAAGTCACTTCACAATTTTCAATGTAGATATTCATCTATACTCTTTGTCCAGAGTGACTCACAATAAACAAGGTAAACACATACATAGAATACAATCACATTCAAATACAGTAAATGGAAGTTAAAACAAAACATACATTACAACTGAAATATTTTTTGTGCAAATATTACATCATTTCCAATGATATTATCCATATCAAAGACTAATGCTATTATGTAATTTTGACAAGCCTATGAAGTCATGACGACCAAGAAGAAAACAGGAAAACAATAACCCAAAATACATGTCAATAATTAACATTACAATAAAAAAGGAGAAAAACTAAAACAAAATACAGATAAGATACAATAAACTAACAGATATTCAAATTAATATTTGCACAAAAAAAAAACTCTTGCTGACCTCCCTCATCTATCCCGTCACAGTTCATCCATTTACCAATTTAGTTTATCCACTTAACAAGGTTGCCATGTTAAAGGACAAGTCCGGACTAGAATAACAGACTTTTGTCCTACTTTTATTGATCCCAAATGACTGGCCATGGAAAATTCATGAACAGGCCATAAATAGGTAGCCATGTTTTCACTCCAAACAAACTTTAAGGAAAACTCCTTAGACAGAGATTAAGAAAATATATTTGCATTTTATTTGTTCATGCTCATAAAGCGCTCCAAGAGCTAAGTGAAAAGTGCAGTAGCAAACTTTTGGGTCAAAGGACCATCGTCAGTGCCTCGCCTACTGACCGCCGTGAATAATGAAGCTTTACCCGCAAATGACAACACATAAATCCACATCACATACAGCGCCTATGGTCATATGTGATGTGGACTGACGTGATGAAGACTTACCTGCACATGACTGAAGTGACGTGAAATGATAAGACGAGACGCAAATCAAATTACGCAAAATGAAACGACATAAATCCACATCACATACTACACTACACTACACCAGACATACACTATGGTCATTATGTGATGTGGACTGACGTAATGAAGCTTTAACCGCAAATGATTAGATCTGATGATATAGCACTGACGATGGTCCTATGACCTAAATGTTTGCTGCTGCACTTTTCACTTTGATCCCTTGGAGCACTTTATGATCATGAAACGAATAAAATAAAAATAGCTTTTCTTTGTCTCCGTCTAAGGAGTTTGTGGAAGGAGTCTTTTTTTCTGCCAGTTTTGCTTTGTTTTTGAGACCAGCTACAGTCAGTAAATATTCCTCTTTTTCCTTTTAGTTTCCTACAGTAAAAAAAAAGAAATTAATGTACAGAAATAAAGTTATTTTTCAAAGGAACCTCATATATTTAAGGAAACATGGAACAAAATGGACCCTTGTCCACTGTTTCCCAAGTTATGGGTCGGGACTCAATAATGGGTCGTGGACACTTTTTCTTGGGTCATGAGTAAATACACCCCCCCACCCCAACCTGTTAATTAAGTATTCAATCAAAGCTTCCAGCAGGTTATTGGCCTGTGGATTACGGTTCATTGAACATTGTAATGTATTAAATACATTTGAAATGACATTGGTTTGTTCTGAATGGATTAGATATGACATATTGGAATATTGTTGATGTCCAAAAAACATTATAAAAAGTGAAAATAGCCGATCTACAAGATCAATGTCACAAAATAAAGAAAAACATTCAAAATAATGTAATTTAAGAAAATGCTAAATAAGAAATTCCATGAAGAAAAGAAAATAATGAAAATCTACAAGAGTGAAGATCTACAAGCTCAAACTAATTTCATAAAGTAAATTCAAAAAAGAAAAGCAATTCCATAAAGTAGGGGAATCATTTGTTTAACATACAACTTACATTTAGTTGAAATTTAAACCAGTGGTTCTCCTCCTAAATATTTGGCAAAAACATTAAGATTTAATATAAAAAAGTTATAATAAATAAATAATTTATACTAAGTTAGTACCAATGGACTGATTGGTCTTTAAAGCATGCTCTGGAAAGGCCCACCCATCTGTCCACTTAACACGGCTGCCATGTTAAGTGGTCAGATCCAGAATAAGGTTGAGAACCACTGATTTACACATTTCAAAGATCTACAACTACAGCAGAAATGAACATTTAATTAAAGATCTACAACTACGGCAGATGAAAACCTAACCCTATGGATTAAGTACATGAGCAACATGTAATTAAGTTTCACAATTAAGATTGACATTTTTAGAGGAACTTCATTTTATTTAACACTTTTTTAAAGCTCTGTGGACATTGTTTTAATAAAAACCTGATAATGCTTTTAATCGGGTAAACGACATATAGATCATATTTGTTATCAAAAAACAAAAATGTCCACAAAACTTACAAGTGTGAAATAAAATCTTGACTCCTCCAACCAATTTTATATTTTTGAAAATTGTAATAATGTAATCATTTACAGACCATAAATGGGTAGCCATGTTAACATCTTTATAAAAAATAAAAAACGGTTGAAGAAAAGACGCACTCCACAAAAACCTTATGGAAAACTCCTTAGACAAAGACTAAGTAAATATATTAGTTTTAATTTTTCATGCTCATAAAGAGCTCCAAGTGCTAAAAGTGAAAAGTGCAGCAGCAAACGTTTGGGTCAAAGGACCATCGTCAGTGCATCGCCTACTGACCGCTGTGAATAATGAAGCTTTACCCGCAAATGACAACACATAAATCCACATCACATACAGCGCCTATGGTCATATGTGATGTGGACTGACATGAAGACTTACCTGCAAATGAATTATAAGTGACGTGAAATGATATGACGAGACGCAAATCAAATTACGCAAAATGATACAAGACATAAATCCACATCACATACTACACTACACCAGACATACACTATGGTCATTATGTTATGTGGACTGACGTAATGAAGCTTTAACCGCAAATGATTAGATCTGATGATATAGCACTGACGATGGTCCTATGACCTAAATGTGTGTTGCTGCACTTTTCACTTTGAGCACTTGGATCACTTTATGATCATGAAACAAATAAAACAAAAATAGATTTTCTTAATCTGTCTATCAATCTTTCTCTTTTTCCTTTAAGTTTCCTACATTTTTTTAAAAATAAAACACTTACAGAAATAAAAAGTTCTCATATTTCAAAAGAACCTCATACATTTAAGGCAACAAATGGACCCTGGTCCGCTGTTTCCCAAGTTATGGGTCGGGACTCAATGGTGGGTCGTGGACACATTTTCTTGGGTCATGAGTAAATACCCCCCCCAAACCTTTTAATAAAGTATTCAATCAAATCAAAGATCTACAACATCAAAACATAACCCTATCGATTAACGCTCTGTACATGAGCAAAATGTAGTTCACAATTAAGATTGTTTTTAAAGGAAAAACTATTTTATTCAACACTTTTTAAAGCTCTGTGGATTTTTAGTTTTACTTTTTTTTTTATGACAACCTGATAATGCATTTAATCATCGGGTAAACAATACATCATATTTTTATCAAAAAAACAAAGTAAAAATATCCACAGAACTTACAAGTGTGAAATACAATCTTGACTCTTCCAAACAAAAACATTTAGAAATTTGTAATAATTTAATCATAACAGACCATAAATGTGAAGCCATGTTAACATCTTTATACAAAAGGAAAACCGGTTGAAGAAAAGACTCACTCCACAAAAACCTTAAGAAAAACACCTTAGACAGAGACTAAAAAAATATATTAGTGTTTTATTTGTTCATGCTCATAAAGAGCTCCAAGTGCTAAAAGTGAAAAGTGCAGCAGCAAACGTTTGGGTCAAAGGACCATCGTCAGTGCCTCGCCTATTGACCGGCATGAATAATGAAGCTTTACCCACAAATGACAACACAGAAATCCACATCACATACTACACTACACTACATTACGGTCATTATGTGATGTGGACTGACGTGATGAAGCTTTAATTGCACTGACGATGGTCCTACGACCTAAATGTGTGTCGCTGCACTTTTCACTTTGAGCACTTGGAGCACTTTATGAACATAGAAAAAATAAAATAAAAATATATGTTCTTAGTCTCTGTCTGAGGAGTTTTCCTTAAGGTTTTTATGGAGTGAGTCTTTATTTCTGCCAGTTTTAATTTGTTTTTGAGATCAGTCAGTGAATATTCCTCTTTCCTTTTAGCATCCTACATTTGTTTTACATGAATAAAATACAATATTTAGAGTAGTAAAACGTTCTTATGTTTCAAAAGAACCCGATACATTTAAAAACAAAAATCAAAGAAATTCAATTTAAAATATTAAAATAAGAGTAATGAAAATAGCAGATCTACAAGCCGAGCTTGTAGATCTGCTATTCTCACTAGGTCCCAGGGAGACATCACATTTCTCTTTTGGGTCTCGAGCTAAAACGTTATGAAAATCTTTACACTGAAATGTTTACATTCCAGTGTGTTTTTGCCATTGCTTGTTTATTGATAATTTCAGATCCAGATTCAAACAGTGACTATTTTTTCTGGGGTCAAATAGTAAAATGAAAATGAATTAAAAGCACATATAAGAAGCAAGCAAAATAGAACATGTGCTATTTCGTGAAAACAACAAATCTAAGCAATAAATTAGAAACAAAACAAAAAAGAAAAGAGGTTGTGAAAATAGATTTACATGCTCGTTGTGAGCTTGCAAATCTATTATCTTCACTAGTTTGGGTCCTGAGCTAAAAGGTTTGGGAACCTCTGCAGTGGCACAATGCCTGGTAGCTGTTAAATATAGAGCTTACACATTTTGAATGACATCAGTTATGACTGTAATGTTTAGAATGCAATCACACAGTTATGACTAATGTTTATTTTATTTTCCAGAAGTAATACAGTCTACAGTGACTGAACTGCCTCTTACACAGTGTCACAGTGGCTGCTAGCTGATGGCGCCTATGAGTTCAATTCAAAGTTTCAATTTAAATGGTGCATTTATCTATAGTACCTTTAACCAAAGCACTTTGTAATGTGCATTACATTCACCAACATACTTAGCAGGGGGAGAGATAGAGAGATGAGGGATGAAGAGACAGAGAGAGGGATAGATAGAGAGACTCTTATAATTTACATCATTTGTGAACGATTGACATAAATCATACGAGGCGCATATGACGCAATGGCAGCAGCATTCTTTGTTTCATGTTCTCTGCATCAGTCTCAGTCCAGCATCAGTCCATTTTCTTCATTATTCTCCGGCCAAATGACGAGCATTGTACGCAAACAACGTGAAACGAAGTCCACATCACATACTGGTCATATGGTTGTATGTATCGTTTATATTATATTATTATATTATTATTATTATGTGATGTGGATTGACGTGATGAAGCTTTACTCGCAAATGACGGCACAAATAACGATTAACTATACGTGATGCACATGCCGACATCCGTCAAACACCTTCACATCACATACTGGTCATATGCGATGTGGATTGGCGTGATTAAGCTTTACCGCAAATGACGCAACGCAAAATCAATTGTGCCAATATTTGTCAGCAATACAGCAACAGCATTAATGACATTAGTACACAACACTATGAATGACATTAGTACACAATATACAACACTATGAATGACATTAATACACAACATACAACACAAGCAACAGGAATAACCAAAGTCATTAAATGCATATGATATGAATGATGGCCCTACATCTCTCCCTGTTCTGACCTACTGTAAACAACGGCGTGTACCTCGCCTAAAAGAAAAAAATGCCGACCGATGTGAATGACGAGCTATCCGCAAATGTTGTGAAATAATCACAAAATCACATAAATCCACATCACATATAACCCTAACCCTACGACCAGTAATGTGATGTTATTATTATTATTATTATTATTATTATTATTATGTGATGTGGATTGACGTGATGAAGCTTTACTCGCAAATAGCCTGAAACGGTACAACGGCAATAAAATTACGCGAAACGACACACGACGTAAAGGACGACATGCATCACATACCTCCACATATGTTCATATGTGACGTGGAGTGATGATGTTTTACCCGCATATGTTGTGAAATGACACAACACAAGACATACATCACATCAATGCACATCACATACGGCCCCCGTGTATGGTCATATGTGATGTGGGCTGACGTGATGAAGACTTACCTGCATATGACGGAAGCGACGTGAAATCAAATGTAATTTTTACCCGCATGTGTTGTGAAATGACAACACATACATCACATCAATCCACATCACATACTACACTACACTACACCATGGACTTATGTGATGTGGGCTGACGTGATGAAGACTTACCTGCACGGATATGACGTGAAATCCTGAGACGCGACGCAAATCAAATTACTTAACGCAAATGACGCGAAATGCTACGAGACATAAATCACACAAACGCTGGCCGTGACCCAATAATAAAAAAAAATGGTCCAGTCCCTTACATATTCTTCACGAATGACGGGCATTGAACGCAAACGACGCAAACCGCTGGCCCGAAACCCGTTAAATGACGCAACGCAAGTGGCGCTGATAGTGCAAATTTTACAGTTAAAGCTAAAAAAATGTTTAGTTGATACTATGACAGGGCAAAAAAAAAAAGCTATATTTTTAACTTTATCAAAAATAAATAAAGCACAAATAGGTTTAACTATGTGAGTTTGCTATGTGACCAAGAGCCACATATACTATACCCTGTCACTATATCATACAACCTAGTATACATATACTGTACCCTGTCACTATATTATACAACCTAGTATACATATACTATACCCTGTCACTATATTATACAACCTAGTATACATCTACTGTACCCTGTCACTATATTATACAGCTTAGCGTAGGCCTACATATACTGTACCCTGTCATTACATAAACAGCCTGGATACGTATACTGTCAGTACTACGAATAGAACCAAATGGACCAGTGACGGGTCCATTTGGTTCCATTTGTAAAAAACTCAAAGACACACTAGAAGGAAAAAAAGTTATAACTTTATTCAAGCAAATAATGAAGAGAAAAGAGGGGAAGTTAAAGTATGGAGGTCAGGCAGAAACCTTGTATGTCCAAAAGTGTTACTTTTTAAAATGGACACAAAATAACCTGTGTTCCAATGGATCCAATATAATTATCATGATCTTTGCGTTGTGAGCTTGTAGATCGGCTGTTTGTACTGCTTTAGTATGTGACACTGTCACACGGTATGACCAAGTAAAGAAATGTCTTTACGACAAAAAAATAAATAAATATATATATATATATATATATATATATATATATATGGTTTCTGCCCGACAACCAATGATAGACCGTGTCACTACTATCACTTACCTTGAACAGCAGCCACGACTCAAACAGCAGATGAAATTAAAAAAACACTAAGAAGCAAATGACACCACGCACATCATTTGCTTTCTCTTTTAGTTTGCACAGACCTACAGCATAGATGACTGTTAACACAGTGTTAATGGGGCTACATGCTACCATAATGATACCAGACATAAATCACATAGCTCCACATCACATACATTTGTACACACAAACCACTAGTTTAGAACTAGTGCAATAGACAGGCAAGAAGAAAGAAATGTGTTTGTGAAAAGAAAGATAGACAAAAATAAAAAATCGATCAAATAACTCAGACACAAAAGTAAATAAAAACAAATAATCTTGTTATTGCTTTATTAAAGCAAAGAATAGAGAAAAAGAGGAGAAGTTACGACCACATATGGTCATATGTGATGTGGACCGATGTGATCAAAGTTTTGGGCGCAAATGACGTGAAACAATAAATAAAATCACATTAATCCACATCACAGAAAGGCACATGGTCCTATGTGATGTGGACCGAGGTGATGAAGCTTTACCCACAAATGACGCGATGCAAATGACGTGAAACGATAGACAACGCAAATTACCACATACATGGTATTGTAGCATGTAGCCCCCTTAACAAGCAGCAGCTGCAATCAAAAGGTTCCTACCTTCCTGCCATCTTCACTTACGGACGTCTACTTCTTGTCATCTTCGTGTTCTGTAAAGACACAAAAAAGAAAACAAAAACGTTGAGTTGAGCAGGCCTTACAGGGTGACATTTTGGAAGCCAAGATGGTCTGTAGAGCCATAAGCTGGTCACTGACAGGGCTGTGTCACCATTATGGCATTTTACTTGAGTAATTGTCACAAATAATTGTGATTAAGGATTTAATTGTATTGTACATGAACATTGAACATGAAAATAAATCAACATTTTTGTAACTAGAAGAGTGGGCACCCGGGAAAAGTGGGCACTTCAATGTGTAATTGGCCATTTCTATTCCTCAAAGTAAGTAATTAAGTAACTTAAAGGAGTAGTTCACCCACAAAATTACTTATTTTCTATCAATTGCACACGCCATGAAGCCTTAATTCATGGATTTGTTTTTGTCGCATTCCTATGCCAATAATTAGATTCCCGTCTCCTACCGGCTAATGTATCCGGTAGGAGACACAAAGTAAATTATTTGTGTCTCCTACCGGAAATACACCCGGTCATCAAATGATTGGCTTAGTAATGAGACAAAAACTAAATCATGAATTCAAGGCTTCATGGGGTGTGCAATTTATAGAAAATAAGTGATTTTTTGGGTGAACTACTCCTTTAAGTACATGCTTGACTGGCCTACAGCCACTGTGGGCATAAAACAATACGTTTTAGGTCTGATAATGATGTACCCACCCGTACATGTTCACATCATGTATACTTTACATTACTTAAAAAGGGATAGTTCACCCAAAAACATACTTTTTTTCGATTAGTCACCCCACGGAGCCTTGAATTATGGACCGGTAGGCACAAAGGAGACTCTTTGTGTCTCCTACCGGAACCGCTGCCGGTCATCAAATTATTGGTTTAGGAATGAGACAAAAACAAAAACATTCATGAATTCATGTCTCCATGGGGTGACTAATCCATAGGAAAAAGTGTTTTAAACCGTTGGTTCTCAAAGTGGGGTCCGGGGACCCCCAGGGGTACTTGAGGGGGTTCCAGGGGGTCCCCAGCTAAATGATGGACAGGAACCAAATGGACCCTTATGGGTCTGTAACTCAGAGAGTGTACAAATGGAACCCATTTGTACACTCTCAGAGTTAAATTGACATTGGTTTTACAATGTGAATTGGGGTCCCAGAGGTATAAATGCCACTAGATGGGGGTCCGTAGCCTAATGCATGTCAAACTGGGGGGTCCTTGAAATGAAAATGGTTGAGAATCACTGCTAGAGAGCCGTAAAAACCTTCTCTTATTGGGGTCCCTGGCTTATCTTTTCAAATGGGGGTCCGCGGGGTAATAAGTGTCAATTAGGGGGTCCTTGACATGAAAAAGTTTGAGAACCACTGTTTTAAACTATCCCTTTAAGACAGGGGTCTTCAACGTTTTCGGGCCAAGGTCCCCCTAGCTGAGAGAGAGATGAAGCAGGGACCCCCTCTATATTGTATAAAATTGTGTTTGGGATAAACTTTTGCTGCTCTTTTTTCCCTCTACACCTATAACTCTTTGCTAAAAAATAGCCGATCTACAAGCTCACTACGCCTTGCAGCGCGAGGCGTTGTGAGCTTGTAGATCTGCTATTTTTGGCTTAAGTTCTCCTCAGCAAAGGGATGCTAGGGTTCAAGTGGTTAATATAAAAAAAGATTTGGCGGACCCCCTGTAGTAACTCTGGGTCCCGGACCCCCTGTTGAAGACCCCTGCTTTAAGAACATTTTGCAAATTCTTCATTTGCTTTACATTTTGGGAGAAACATTGCCAATTTAGCAAAGAGGTGCCGTCTATTCCTGTATCAAACACCATGTTCAAGTAAAGTCTACAATGCTTATCATTTCATCAAGTTTCAGAAACAACTAAAGACAGTGGCTCTCAAATATGTTCATATCAAGGACCCCCACATGAATATTCATTTGGCCAAGGATTGGGCCTCTTCCTTACTTCCTTCACATTACCACGTTACCAATGATACAAATGAAGGCTCTGTTCTATTTAGTGTAGCACAGTGGTTCTCAAAGGACACCCATAACTCTGAGTGTACAAATGGAATCAAATGGACTGTAATTTGTTTCCATCTGTACACTCAAGAGTTACACACCCGTAAGGGTCCATTTGGAACAGAGCCTTCATTAGCATCATTGGTAACACCTGTGAAGGGAAATGAGGAAGA
This sequence comes from Gymnoscopelus microlampas, assembly GCF_963454915.1. Taxonomy (NCBI): domain Eukaryota; kingdom Metazoa; phylum Chordata; class Actinopteri; order Myctophiformes; family Myctophidae; genus Gymnoscopelus; species Gymnoscopelus microlampas. Next base: position 21,115,743 of record NC_139955.1, on the reverse strand, counting down.
GGCCCGATTTATTTCCAATATGGCCGCTGATTCCAAAACTCCAGTTTGTGCCTCCTACCTCCAGCATGGTTGTGTGTTACAGTGAAATTGGTGACCTTCAGAAAACATGCGACCATCTCGTGGACTTCACAAAAACATCACCACGTCCAAATGTAAATAACAACCGTTTGTTTATGAACAGAGCAACTCTGTTCATGAACTAACAGCAGTGATTTACTTTGGATGTTTGACATGTGATGGACACGATGGACACATCTTTTGCCAGGTCACCAATTTCTCCATAACACTGGAGGAGGCAGAATGTTGAGGGTTGGGATTCGGCTTGAAAATAAAACCACAGACGTCTTGGCTCAGCTCTCAGCCGCTAGACCAGTGGCTCTCAAAGTGATGTCTGATACCAGTCATCAGTTACCATGAGTATAAACCCTAGGGTTTATACTAGACCGGTCACAATTATTACGCAATAGCCTAATTGCAATTATTTGAATTTGCAATTATGTTTTGCATAATCGTCATAATCATTACCATGTTAATAATGTTCATATATTTTCAAACATTTTGTGGAAATAGCAGATCTACCAGCTCAAAACGTGTTGCGATGCGACACGTTCTGAGCTTGTAGATTGGCTATTTCTATTTCCACTCTGCTAATCCCACTATGAATGTATTTGTTGTAATTAAATGTATATTATGTGTCATATCTACCTTGTGCAACTTTTGTTTACGAAGCCCTAAAAGCCAAAAATAAATTAAATTTGTATTCATAATGTTCCCATGCTCAACGTCAAACACAATTAAATCTTTGATCGCAATCAATCATGTGACAATGAATCGTCAACTTCCATTTTGTAATGGTGACACAGCCCTAGTTTATAATGGCCAGCAGTGGTGGAAGAAAATACTGATTTGTTTTTACTTAAGTAAAAGTATCACTACTGCAATGTAGAAATACTCTGTTACAAGTTAAAGTCCAGAATTCAAAATTCACTTGAGTAAAAGTACAAAGGTACAGGTATCAAAATGTACTTGAAGTACCAAAAATAAAAAGTACTCATTATGTAGAATATCCCGTTTCAAAAGTTTTCAAAATATATTAAAATCTTTTAAAAATAGCCGATCTACAAGCTCACAATGCGTCGCATCGCATTGTGAGCTGTAGATCGGCTAATTTCAAATGGCCAAAATGTATATAGGGCTGAAGTGGTTAATAATTGTTTTTCTTAATTATAGTAAAAATCTACAAAGTAACTAAAATAAAGTTTTCAAATAAATGTAGTGAAGTAATAAGTACAATATTTGGATCCGAGATGTAGTGGAGTAAAAGTAAAAGTATTGAAATTTGGAAATACTCAAGGAAAGTACAAATCCCTTGAAATTGCACTTAATACAGTACTCAAGTAAATGCACCTAGGTACTTTCCACCACTGCTGGCCAGGTGTGATCCAGGTACGTACCGTGTGGGGCCTCCCGCCGCGTGGTTGAAGATAGCTGGTATTAATAGAGCCGCGTAGGTTGTATGGCACCACGTCCCGAGCACCGTACGCCTTGTATCTCAAACGGAGAACGTTCGTTGGCACCGTTATACGTTTCAGCTCTCAGGGCCTCGTTGTTGCGTCGACGCCATCGAGGTTCCATCTTCAAGCCCCTTGTCCTGAGTTACAGACACTCTATTACCAGCTATCTCCTGATGACTCCATCCATCCTTTGAACCTTCCCTGAAGCATTCATACAGTGAGTCAAACGCTGAGTCATAGCTAGGAGCCATGACTCAGCGTTTTTAACTCACTGTATGAAGTAGATTTAGTCCACTCTGCAGAAGGTCACATGATTAACCTGCAAGACACAGATATATACCAACATTACATTTAATATATTGTATAATAATAACAATAATAATAGAAAATACAGTTTTTAAGTAGGCTATAGTGCAGGGGTGATACAACTTTGATGGTGTATAGGGCCACTATATTTCCACACTCACAGAGGGAGGACACATTGCATATCATTGTTACTGTCGGGCAGACGCCTCTTATCTCCATATTTTTACTTTTTTTGTAAATTAAATTCGTCATTCTAGTATGTCACACAAAAGTAGCAAAAAATAGCTGATCTACAAGCTCAAAGCGCGTCGCATCGCGACGCGTTTTGACCTTGTAGATCAGCTATTTTGGAATTGGAATCCTGACAGTTTTTTTTTTAATTTAATTTCAAACGGATTTGCTTATAATTAAGTTAACTTTATGCACTTAAATACAAATACATTGGATATAAAGTCATTGAACTAATAATATAGACTGGAGTAATTAAAGCAGGTCATGATTGCATGTTTGGAATTGGAACAGCTGAAATCAATAACATATATCACTATTAACCTGCGGGCCGCATTAAGTTAAGGTGAGGGCCGCGTGTGGCCCCCGGGCCGCCAGTTGTCCATGTATGCTATAGTGTTAACCCTTTAAGACCGGGAACGCGTCAGTGTAAACACTTTAACCATTATCTTACACTTTGGCTATTCAAAAATAGCAGATCTACAAGCTCACCGAGTGCGGCGCTATGAGCCTGCATATCTGCTATTTTTTGAAAAATTGTGAACATTTCTGAATTTCTTTTACTCAAATTTTTGCTTCTGGGGGGTCCCTGGAACAAATATACATATCATTTTGGGTGGTCCTTGTCCTTGACATGAAAAAGTTTGATTATAGCAACATAAGTTTTTTTCAAAAAACGTATGATTTAGAACATTGGTTCTCAAAGTGGGGTCCGGGGACCCCCAGGGGTACTTGAGGGGGTTCCAGGGGGTCCCCAGCTAAATGATGGACAGGGACCAAATGGACCCTTTTTGGTCTGTAACTCTGAGAGTGTACAAATGGAACCAAATGGACCCGTTAGGGTCCATTTGGTTCCATTTGTTTCCATCTGAGAGTGTACAAATGGAACCAAATGGACCCGTTAGGGTCCATTTGGTTCCATTTGTACACTCTCAGAGTTAAATTAACATTGATTTTACAATATGAATTGGGGTCCCAGAGACATACATGCCATTAAATGGGGGTCTGTAGCCCTAATGCATGTCAAACTGGGGGTCTTTGAAATTTAAAATGGTTGAAAATCACTGCTAGAGCCGTAAAAATCTTCTATTATGGGGGTCCCTGGCTTATCTTTTCAAATGGGGGTCCGCGGGCTAATAAATGTCTATTTGGGGGTCCTTGGCACGAAAAAGTTTGAGAACCACTGATTTAGAAGACATTTGTAGAATCCCCCCAGAAGTAAATATTAGTGTTAAAAATGTTCGCTTTAAAAAAACATATTGAAAAATGTGGACACATTTTCAAGTAGTACCATCAACAGTAGCAGATCTACAAGCTTGAAACGTGGCACAAAGCAACACGTTTTGAGCTTGTAGATCTGCTACTTTTGCCATTTTTTTAATCCTGAAAAGTAACAGTTTGGGACATTCTATGGTTTCCTCCCGATAGACGATATTATAGTTTCATTTTAGCCTTAGATCAAGACTCAGATTTCTTATCGATTTTGATATCGATATTTAGTTTAGATTACTTATTATCCTGCCTGAGTGTTATTTATCTTATGTTACAATTTAGCTCAGTTTAATCTCTATCCTTAGGCTTTTACATTTGTTTTGTTCTAGATATTTCATGAAAAGTATGAAATGTGAAAAGTGCTGTACAAATAAAATGACATTATCATCATTATCCTATCTTTGACATTCTTAACACTCTCCAAAAATAGTGTTTGTTAGTTGGTTCCATGTTAAAGTCTCAAACATCTTGATAAATGTATGTTACTCTAAATATAACGTGTTTATCCCAAAGCCACAGATGTTATCCCACCATACAGACCCTTTATGTTCGGTAATATTCCGCAATATTCGATAAATAAATGTTTCAATCTGGTCTGTCTGAACATCACTGTATATATCATTCAATGGGTGTAAGTGGCACTGTTGCAGGTGAACACCGGTATTACACCCCATGTAATCCAGGAAATACAATGACGTTCATCCACAGAGGGGATTAAAACACTTCTTTATTAATCTATACTGAACATTAACTGAACACCAACCCCCCGTATGTACGGATTGATTGATTGATTGATGTACTTTATTTAGTAAGACATGAGAACAGTACATGGCAGTACATAACAGTACATGGAAGTACAAATTCGCAATACAAGGTCTACATAAGGTCTACATAACATCTGTATTTTCAATCTGTGGCTTTAAGATAATCACTTTATATTTACAATGCATACATAAGTATAGACGCACGAGCCTTAAACACAGAACCACAAACTATTTGGTAAAGTGGCTGTTGCAGCAGGTAAATGTCCATGTAAATCCAATGTAAATGTGGAACTAGAACGGCGTTCAGACGCACACGGGACTTTGCGACGCGTCTTTATTAAACTCTACGTAATATTACGGAACACAACAGACCCGTATGGACGGGTAACATCCGTGTCTTTGTGTTTAAACACTTTATATGTTGGATGGGGTTCATTTATGAGGATTTATGATCCGTTTAAAACTACCAACAAACATCAGACTCGATCACCATAAATAATACAATCCCTGACGGGCCGTCTTGATCCAAGACTAAAGTAGATTTATAAACACACATGAACATATGGCAGGGTTAGATCTACAAACCCCCACACAGTGAGTGTTTAAACTTTAGATATAAATCAAACATTACCTTCAGCAGAGCGGCGCGACGTGGTGCAAGCTAAAATGTTTGAAAGCAGACGTAGTGCGCTTGCGTATCTTTTAAATCCGTATCACATCCGGTTTAAAGCCCCGCCTACTGGATCCGGTGCGTTGAACACGTTCAAACGAACGTCACATGGACGACAAACCATTTGCGTTTTCTGACCGGATCTTCATCCTGCAGAGTGAATAGATCCCCACAGACTGCTTTTTACTCATCAACACTAAATCATCTTCACCTGTGCAGAGCAGCGGTGTAAAGTAACTAAGTACATGTACTCCTGTACTTACGTACAATTTTGAGGTATTTGTACTTTATTTGAGTATTTTCAATACTTTTACTTCTACTCCACTACATCTCAGAGGCAAATATTGTACTTTTACTTCACCACAATTACTTGAAAGCTTTAGTTACTAGTTACTTTATAGATGTTTAATATGATTACAAAACATGCATTAACCCTGCAAGGCCCAGATTCTTTTCAAGTTGTGATGATTCCTGGCTCTGTGGGGGGTATTTATATGCAAATATCCTGGCCAAAGGCATTGTAAGACTAAACAATAGGACCCAATGAGGATTTAGAGGTGAAAAAAATAAAAAATAACAGAAAAGAAAAATGATTTAAACTCATTTCTTTATAAAACATACATGTGATCGTGCGATCACACTGGGCCTTGCAGGGTTAACCACTACAGTCCTATGCATACTTAGGCTATTTGAAATCTACAAGCTCACAATGCGTTGTGAGCTTGTAGATCTGCTGTTTTCAAAGCATTTTTACACATTTGGAAACTTGTGAAATGGGATATTCTGCAAAATGAGTACTTTTACTTTCAGCACTTAAGTATATTTTAATGTGAATACTTTTGTACTTTGCATATGTGAATCGTGTATATTTACATATTTGAATAAATTGTCTATTTAAAACCAGTATGTTTTAAAACAAAAAAAATCAATTCAATTTAAAATACAGCATCACAATCATTTTAACCACTTTATCCATATTTTATACTTTGGCCATTCAAAAACATCAGATCTACAAGCTCACAGCGCGTCACTTCGAGGCGGCGCAGCGAGCTTGTACATCTGATATTTTTAAAAATGTTTGAAACATCTTGAAAATGTTTGGAACATTTTGAATGATGTTGAATTTCTTAACATAACTTTTCTCTTCTGGGGGTCCCTGGCACTAAATATTTTTCAGATGGGGGCCCCTGGGCCAGGGGGTCCCGAGGGGTCCGTGGCCATAAAGCATACGTTAATGTGGGGGTCTCTACTGATTTATAGCATCCATAACTAGACGCGTCGCAATTCTGGGAAATTGCAAAGTGTGGTTGCGCCGACCGTATCACGACTCGAGGGATACGCCGGGAGGAATACCGTCGGAGGCCGTGCGACGTGCCATTCGAATCAGGTGCCGATCGGATCCTGCCTTCGTGATACGTGCCGTTTTGATTTTAGGAAATAGGCCCCTCCCACTAAATAAATAGGCCCCTCCCACAAATGTAACAGACCAATCGTATTGTCACGTCACTCCTGATATCGCTTTTATTTCATTTTGAGAGGACTGATCCCCCCAAAAATCATGTTTTTGCCTCGGTTACATTTTGTGCATTTGTGGCGCCCCCTATGGGTCAAAATGGAAATGCTTTTGGGGATTTGTTGAGTAAACCATCCTCAACATGTGATTCAAATTTGGGATTCACCGGACGTTTCGTTCGTGATTTCTGGCATTTTTGGTAAAACGGGCCCCTCCCACTAACTTTGGAAGCCATTTACGGACGAACGGTAAGGAGTATCAAAATGCCGTTTGGATATGTTTATCGCATGGGCCCAGAGATCATGTGTACCGATTTTTGACGTAGAAAATTTGGACAAAATATGTGAGAGGAGGAGCTAAAAGTGTGTTTTGATGAAAATTAAAAATAGCGGAAAATCTATCCTGACACAAATGCGTCATGACCCAAGGAATCTAGGGAAAAAATATTTTTAATTTACGACCTACGGTTCAAGAGTTATAGGCCAAAACGTAAAGTGGGCTGTTATAGCGCCACCATGAGGCCGACTGGTGTAAGTTTTTTTCCAATAATTTTGGACTAAATCATGAACCACCCCTCCAAGTCTTGAAACTCTAGCCCTTACGGTTTCTGAGAAATAAATACTTGAATGGGAGTTTTTTCATTTTCCCATTAAAGTGGATGGGGACATTTAATGCACTAATAAATCAATATCAATTAAACTATGAAACCAATCTCTTAGCAAAATACAAGCACACGATTCCCGGGGAAGCCGGTCATTTTGACATATGGCACTAAATTGGGAAAAATAAATTGTGGGAGGAGATGCGGTTCAAAATAAACTGTTATGGCCTCGGAGGATAACAATAGTCTGGTTGCCCTGTTAGGGCAACCACACTAAAAATAGATAGCTGTGCTGTGAACAATTTAGGCTGACAAGAACAAAGTCTTTTTTTAACGACAGGACTGTATGGCATTTTGTTTATACTAAAGTATTGTATGGCTTCATTTTTTATGACACAGTACGAGTTTAGTATGACTTTTCTCATATACTATTGTGTCAATGTAGGACCTGAATTAATAACAAGCTAAACTCCTTTTTGCATCAACTCCTCCAAGGAACAGGCCATATGATGTAGTTGGCAGGGCTTTATTGAAGAAAAGGTGACGTTAAAAACAAAACAATTAGACAAATAATCATACATTGATGATGATAATGATGTGCACATTAGCATTCACACTGATTTACATTTCAACCTTAAAGTCACATCAGACAATGAGCATGAAGCTGTCACTTTCACAAACTGTAATAAAAGTTATCCTTGCCTGGGCTTACCTCTGTGCTGGAGGCTGACGACAGGGGAACAGGTTCTCCTGAGAGCAAGAAGCTGCGATGGAGAGATGAGTGAATGACATGGTCCAATTAAGGAGTCTCAGATTTACTGAAGCAGTTAAACCGTGCAGGGTACAGAGGCCTGACTGTTTTTTTTACCACTATAGAACTGTTGTGTGTATTTGAGCATTGCCCTGCATGCTCTTCAGTGAAAGATTACAGCCAGCTACATAAGACTATCAACATTAAGGCCATTGTGGGAAAGGGTGTTTGAATTTAAAAAAAGAATTTAGCTTCTCTTTTCAAAAGCGTACTTGACACACAGTAGTTCTGTATTCTATTCTCTATTCTCATTACATTTACCTGGTATCCAGATGAACGGCTGACCAGAGTAGGCCTTTACCTGACCTCTCCGTGTCCATTAGTGGTGAAGAGTGAGACCAGTCAACAGTAAACAACTATAGTGACCACCTGAACCCCACGATGACAGGAGAGAGGCCTCTAAAACCACAACAAACACACCTCACCCACTGCCCCCTCATAGGCTAAGGGTTAGAAATATAAGAGGGGAATTAGAGAGGTTAGAAACTGAGAGAGGGAGAGATAGAGATAGAGAGAATGCGTGCGTGCTTCCATGGGACATGAGTACCTTGGGTTTAGCTCACTGCAACTTTACCACCCAAGTAGCCAAGCATGTCCAAATCCCCTCAGCTGAGCTTAGTTTTCACCCAGTGAGCTATGACCACTTTCAACTTGGCATCCCCATTTTGGGCATGTCATAGGCGAAAACATTTCTCAAAAATGTTCTAAAATAGCTGATCTACAAACTCACAGTGTGTCACTGTGAGCTTATATAAATCAGGTGTAAGTGGTTAAGCCTATTGGTTGATCCAGCACAACAACAGGCGATGACACGTGCCAGTTGACACCCAAACATGGAGCTGAACTGAACCCACTAACCCGCCGTCGGCCATTGTTCTGCTGGGCCTTTGTTTAACACGTTGATGTGTTTGTTGACATAGTGACCCCCTGACCCCCCCCCCTCCCAGACCTAAACCTCCTCCACCTTCCTCTCTCTATCCTTGTTGTCTCTCGTCCTCCAACCTACTCTACACTCATTCACCTTTTCACCCGTCTTGTTCCTTTCCTTAAACACTCCTGGCAGCTTTCCTCCCTCTCCTTCACTGGCTGTCTGTTTGTCCTGATCCTCACTCCTCTCCAACCCCCTGTTCTCGACCTGCCTACCTACCTGCCTGCCTGCCTACCTAGGCTACCTACCTACCTACCTACCTCGTCTTTAAACTCTGTCTGTCTGTCTGTCTGTCTGTCTGTCTGTCTCTCTCTCTCTCCCCTCACCCCCTCCCTCTGCATCCTTGAACAAGTTTCCTGTCACAGGACGTAGCCAGGGTCCATCTGGTGGGGGAGAACTGAAACAGGATGTCCTGCAGAGGAGAGGAGAGGAGAGGAGAGGAGAGGAGGTTTAATTTGATGAGAAGAAAAGTGTCTAAGAACAGCAAGCTCATAAAAATCCTTCGTATTCAATCAGATCCATGTGTGCCTCTTGCTTTGTATTGTATCATATTATTGTCTTGCTTTGAGAGAGATGAAGGAATCATTTCAACATTCCCATAAAAGTGTTAATTTTAGGAAAGGTGTGGAAAGGCCTCTGAAATCTCACACATACCATGTGGCCAAAACGTAACATGAAACAGATTAATCTACAAACAGATCTTTTTTCACCCCTCGGGGTGACCGCCAGACACTGGCTCCAACATAGTACTGGTACATTTCTGGGGCTTTCTTGGACCACTAGAGTGGTGGCTTTGACCATAGGCATAGAGCAATACAATACCTGTATGTGCCAGAACAATCACAGGGAAAAATAGGAGTTATTTATTCAGTATAATCTTGTGTGATGGTGAACCTATAACACTATACACTGGCCTTTAATAGCATCCCTATTCTGGTAGGGGAATTTGCAGAAAATAGCCGATCTAAAAGCTCACAACAACGAGCTTGTAGAACAGCAATTTTCGGCAAAGAGATTTGGTGTAAAGTGAAAAAAGAGCAGACTAAGTACAGAGCCAACCCGGTCAACAAAGAATTACTAGGTTTATAGGGTATACGGTTCAATGGTGGTGGACAGATGAATCATACCATGCTGCTTGCCTTGCTGTGGTCTTACTGCTGAAGTAGAAACTGTATTAGTACACAGGAAGAGACTGTTTTTGTAAACCCTCTATTCTCAGTAAATAGACCTGAATGTCAACTGTTCTTGGACCACTTTTTTTCCGTCTACACCTGGTCTCTTCGGCAACAATAGCTGACAAGCTCATAACGCATGTTGTAAGCTTGTAGATCTGCTATTTTTGGCTAATGTTTCCCCCAGAATATTGAATGATGGGGTTCAAGTGGTTAAAGGGCAGAGAATACAGTACAGTGTGTAATGAACTGTCTGGACAGAGGCTCTCCCTGAGTGTATGTGGGAATTTATCCAGTGTGCATCGATGCACTACAGGCGTGTAGTCACACCCAGCTCTGAGTCCAATTAGTTAGATTCAGGCCAGGTGTGACTAAATCAGCCATCCCCCCACCTACAAAAACAAACAAACTTAACTTATACTTTGTCGCATAACAGTGTTGTTCACAGAAGAGAACAGATTGTTGCTCGAAAATCGCTTGTGAGCGACTCCTTCCCGTGATGAAGCATAAATTTAGATATGAGGATCTGGTGGGCCACTCTGCCGATTCAGTGTTGAGGGAACCCCAGTGTTTGGCACTCAGGGACTGGTCCTGTCAGCACATGACATGTCCCCAAGTGCATGGTGACACACACCCACACTGTACAACCTGCAGAGGGCCTTCCTCACTCTGATAAGGCCAAGCCAAACTAAACACATAATGTATGCGCGCCCGCGCACACGCACGCACGCACGCACGCACGCACGCACACACACACACACACACACACACACACACACACACACACACACACACACACCTCACCTGGGATTCCATTGTTGCTCATCAGCAGAAATCCTGTCCCATTACAGTCCATTGACCTCGGTTGCAGTTATTGTTATCCTTGCTATATGGGTGTGAAAGGCTTTTGGAGTGAAACACCATTGGCCTGTGCATCTGTATAAAGCCTGGGCAGGACAAAAGATTAGAGATTCATCAAATAGGAAATAAAACACAAGTTGGCAATTTATATAATAAGTCAGTCACTAAGTAGTCAAGTCAAGTCTCGACTACTAAAAAAAAGGCATGGGTTTCCGAGGCTAAATCTGATGAGACAAACAGAACAAATGGGAATAAATGACATACATGTAGGAATGCAATTATAGATTATTTTCTTAGCGATTATTCTATTGATATTTTTTTAATTAATCGAATAATAATATATCAACAAATCGATTAACGACTTAAGCATTATTTTACACGTAGTCACTCAATGGTGTCGTGCAAACATAGTGAATATAGTAAATCTACAATAGCCGATGTTACAGATCTACTACTTGTAGATCTTCTATTTTCACAAAAAAATATTTTTTGGGACCTTTGTCTAACATACCGATTGATTATTGATAAATAATTTTGTCAAATTATCGATTATCGATTAACTGTTGCACCCCTACATACATGTACCCTATACCCTTACATACATCCCTGGTTCTTCCAGCTGCTTCCGTATCAGTCTCCCGATCAAAGCTCGTAGCTATCATTCAGAACCACAGCATGCCTCTTCCCCTCCCCCATTACCCACAGATAACCACATGTTACTTTCTTATCACGTCAAATACTTTCAAAGGTTTTATGTGCTCCACTTTTTCTGTCAGCATGTCGATTCAGTAATTCTACTGTTTTAAGCCCTATATACTTATGACGAATAGCTAAATAATAACCAATCTACACTTCTCTGAACCACAGCTATTGTGTTCACCTGAGGAGACTAGACATCCTCTCTGAGATCACACACACACACACACACACACACACACACACACACACACACACACACACACACACACACACACACACACACACACACACACACACACACACACAGGGAGTAGATTCTGATCCAGTTGGCATGAGAGAGCTATGAGAGGGAAGTTTCCTCGGCTCTTAACTTCCTTATCCTCGTCCCTGACCCCAATACTCCATCCCCCTACATTCGAGTTCACACACACGCACGCACGAACGCACGCACGCACGCACGCACGCACGCACGCACGCACGCACGCACGCACGCACGCACGCACGCACACACACACACACACACACACACACACACACACACACACACACACACACACACACACACACACACTTTAATGGTGTCATTGTTCGTGCTTTGACGAGCAACCCAAACAACCCCAGTTACCATTGTTTACTGGTCAGCATGGGAAGCTAATTCTCTACATACAAGATATTATAGTCCTGTGGGCAGTACAAAATCAAATAAAACTATTTTATGTTTACTGTACGTAATAATGTAAATATATACTCTACGGCCAGACGTTGAGAACCATAAAGAAGCACATTTTCTTGAGAACATTGCAGGTTTTGGCAAGAGTGGGACAAATTAATAAATGGTTACTGGACATTTGGTTTCTGAAAATGATATTGTGAGCAGTTATTTTATAACCAAATATGCATGCGTGCGTGCGTGCGTGCGTGCGTGCGTGCGTGCGTGCGTCCATGAGGGAAGGTGAGGTCACTGACACTGGGAGAGGATTCACAATCACAGGAAGCACTAATTAAACCCACAATGACACACACTGCCACAGCCACAGGCACAGATGAGCCGGTACACTGTAAAATCCTGACTGTTATTTAACTGTGAGTGTTTGCAAATGGAACAGTTTGGTTCCATAGACTTTCTCTCAGAGAGTTAAATTAGTGATAACATTCCCTCACTTTAATGATTGACATTAAGTCACCTTTAAAACAGAGAGTTGCGACAACTTGCACGTTTCAGAATGAATGTGAACACAGAGAAAGACATGAGCCTGTGAATCAGCCAGGTTCATGCATTTGCTACAAAACAGCCTGATCATTGTTTGATCACACTGGTGATCATTATTAGATATTGGTCAGATGGGTGTTTATTTTAATGGTCAATGGAACTAACATAGTATACTTTAATATCTTATTTATTGGGATCACTTTAAACATTTTAATATAATGTTATATTATCATTAAATCTCAAGCTATTGCCAATTATTTGGGGGCCCGCTTGCAATACCCACATATCATATATCGTCAAAACCTTGTATTTCCAAAACTGTACATTTTCAAGAAAAGGGAAAAAAATGACACCCAGTGTGAAGTGGACGGTGTGTGGTCATCACAACATGACTCACTTTAAAAAGGATAAATTACTTTTTAAAGTCCATACTGCTATTCATAGGGCTGCACATGTGTCATGTGTTTCGCTAGCCAATCACAGTCCTGAATTTGCAAAGTCAGCCAATCACATTACAGTTAGTGGTGATGACACTAGCTGTAATGTGATTGGCTGATATGAAAAAAGTATCGATTTGCATTAACAATGGAAGGGTTAGGGGGTACACAAATTTTTTGGTCGGTGTCCAAAACTCACTTATAGGGGGCGGCTACACCGCCCCAAAAAATGACCTGTGTTCCAATGGATCCAATGTAGTTATTTAGTCACAAGCTCTTGTTAATACTTTTCATTGATTGAATATTTATAAAACACACAGACACACTCACATTTTTCAAAAGTAGCAAAAATAGCAGATTTAAAAGCTCACAATGCATCACGATGCGCCATGTTGGGAGCTTGTCGATCGGCTATTTTTGCTACTTTCACGCGACACTGTTGTACGACAATTATTATTTTTTAAACTGAAGAAGAGAACAAGATCTTTATAAAGTGGTATCAAATACTTAGATATTCCCAGCATACTTAACTACAGGTGACTTAACTACAGTTGACTTTATAGAACGTTATCATGTTTTGGAGCATTTTTTACCAGGCACCATAATGCATTATAACAAATAATTGTTTTCTGGAACAAAGTGCTTTCTAACAGTTAGATGACAAATACATTAAGTTATTCAAAACCCAACAGAATTCCCCTCATAGTTACTGGTAACATGTCTGGAGTGCGGTTAGGAACAGAAAACTCCCATTTAAATACAAAGCCGTGTGTGTGTGTGTGTGTGTGTGTGTGTGTGTGTGTGTGTGTGTGTGTGTGTGTGTGTGTGTGTGTGTGTGTGTGTGTGTGTGTGTGTGTGTGTGTGTGTGTGTGTGACAGCTGTACACCACTTGAACGTGATAAACGACAGGACAGGAAGTTCTTTGGCACAGAAGGCCCCCTAACCAGAATTCTGAGGAAAATAACGCCAAGCGGCATCACTTTCCGAGCCACCACATGTGGCCACCACACGTTCAAGCAGTCAGTCACACGTATTCTTGCATGCACAGATGAACACACCACATATCTCTGTTTGGGCTATTAATCAATATTATTTTTGTAATTTTCAGCATTTCTATAAATTAACCATTCATTATTGATATGTGCGTTGTTGACCGTTAGCACTGTGAACCCTGATCTATAGGCTACTCCATGTTTTTTTATTGGCTTATTGGAGGCAGAGATTTACTTCTGGAAATCAGTGGCAGGAGGAAGAGAGGGAGTAATTACTTGTCCCAAAGGGAAGGGAAATTACCTTTCTGCATTCACCCAGTAGATGGCTGCTTAGATAGCTCAGATGAGCACATGTGGGGGGAGCCATTAGTGGTTAATTGTCTTGCTCCGGGATACGACACATAGACTGGGCGAGCCAAGGGTCAAACTTCCGACCTTCCGATTCCCAGATGCAATACATGGCCTCTTTACCCACTCATCTACGGCCACCCACACAAGTGCATAGTAATGAATCCATTAGACCATTCATTCAGTCATACAGTCCTTTATTCTTCCTTCCAGATTCAACCCATCACCATCAGCTGCATTCAGTCTCAAGGCAATGAACGGACACTTCCCTGCCTCTGATGGCCCTCCGCAGCCCTATTTTCAACTAGCATCAGCATTTTAGTAGACTAAATCAACTGTAGATTTAGTCGACTAACTAAATCGAATGTTTTTTTTAAAAATTAGTTTTCAACACTGTCCTCTAGTATGGATAACGCCAAGTGTCCTGAATTCAAAACAAACATGGAGTCATATGCAGTATTTAGCTTGACTCTTGACTGGGACAAGAGAAGCTGAACACATGACTCCTATATCACTTCATTGGCTCCTGAGTTAGCATACAGATTGCTTACTCCAATGGTTCTCAAAAAAGTTCATGTCAAGGACCCCCAAATGTATTTGGCCGCAGACCCCCATCAGAAAATATCTTGTGCCAGAGACTGCCATCTTCCCAGACAATGCACTAATGTGACAGACAGGCTCAATGGTGGTGGACAGGATTCTTGGATTAATAAAGGTCTTTCTTTTCAGAGCTTTACAGAATCATACAGTTATGCTACTAACCAGGTCATAAACTGGAACTGTATGCCTTAAAAACAATGCCTGGACCTGGGCCTGGACTGCTCTCCCTGTGGAGTGCAGCCAGGATGGCTGATTTAATCTGTGTGCATCGATTAGATGCGCAACAGGGGTGTGTATAGTCACACCCATCTCTGAGTCCAATTAGTTTGACTCAGGAACCATGGTTATGAAGTCAAATGTCTTAATGAGACTGATTAACCTTGTTCTTGAAGTGAAATTGTTATTCAAACGGTTTTAATTGGGACATGGCTATGATCATGTTGCCATATGAAACGCTTGGATAAGACACTACTGTATATAATAGAACATCATCTTCATATGTGCAAAGTAAAATAAAAATATTCATACATTAAAGATGGGGTAAGTGATTTTCTTTGGTTAAAATAAGTGACAAATATTTCTATATTCTGATAGTACTCATTACTATAGAGAGGTTTGTTCAATAACAGGAGTCTCCATGCCTCTCCAGCTACATTTTCAGGTCGGGATACCAAGTTAATCCAATCAGGATAGAGAACTCAGTCAGGATATAGATTAAACATGTGAAATGGGAAGTGATGACACAAAGAAATGAGCAGACAGAATTGGAACACTATAAAAATTAAGCTGATAAATGGGTTCGCTATCCTGATTGGCTGACATTTTGTCACCTACCTGAAAATGTATTTTCTGTTTATTAAAGAGCTGGAGAGATGGGGAAACCCCTGTGACTGAACAAACACTCTATAGTAATGAGTACTATCAGATTATAGTGCTTAACCTTTTAACAAAAAACGTTTTGTTTTAAGCAAAACACACCACCTACCCTACCTTTAATGTATATAGTGGATACAGTATATACAGGAATAGGATACAGTATATTAGAGAGATTAATACTTGTAAAGCTGACAGTAAATGCATCCTCTGCAACTACTAGGTCTGCAGCTAAATATGCTCTCCTCAAATTAAATACTCTGATATACTGTACAATTACATTATAGTTAGTAAAACTAAACTAAAACTAAAACTAGGTGTGAAAAAAAGAAAGAAAACATTTTAGTCAATTGAAATAAAAGTAAAAACATGACTGGTAAAACATGATTGGAATTCAAACACCAAACTATAGAAAAATGAAGTGCACACAGCACACAGCAGAGGAGGGGGGGGGGACATTCTCCTCTTTGAAGTTCATAATGTCGAGCTACTTGGACCACTCAGTTAGCCACAGTTCTGCAATTTGCAGAAAATAGCTACATTCAGGGTAAAAATCATAGGATCAGTTGCTCCTTACATTAAACTGAACAGGTGAAAACTGCAAAAGGATCCTTTCACTGACTTAGGAATCCTATGGTGTCAGTGAAGGGATCCTACAGCAGTTTGCACCTGTATCGCTTGCCTCCTATCCTATGATAAGATATTCTACTTGAGCTTTATGTGTGGACATAAACACCCACGTAGCCTACTGCTTTCGTCTTGAGGCTCGAGCACAACCCCAAACTCCAATTGGCTCTGTCTGTAATACTACCAGATGCTGGGTTCTGACTATGTTTTTCACCACATCATCATCAGTGGCTTAAATAAACTTTGAACAGAGGGATTTAAGAGGGATGACAACATACTGGTGAAGATGAGGAAGCTGTAACAGTTGTCTAGTAACGACTCAAGTGGGCAAAACATTCTCTATAATCACTTTCCGTGAGGCAATGCATAACAAATAATAACGTATAAGTAAATGGTTTAGTAATACATTTAGGCTACATGTTTACATTGTGTTTATTTGCACTTGGATAAGAAATGTCACATAAATCTTGAAGTAAAAGAACAGCAAACAGCTGTACTAGAGGCAGCAGGGGTCACACACTAGTTAAAACAAAACACACAAGAAATTCAAATTATAACGCGATCAAAAAAGTAACACAGGCCATAAATTATTACTATTACTTAAAAAAGGATGACATTGTAATCACCCGGTCCCTCAGGATAATGCAAATGAGACAACAAATTCTGTGGAGATCATCTAGTGACAATCTATGGTCATTGTTTAACATTATACAATGGCACCACCTGCTGTTCAATATTTATAAATATCAAATATCACTGAAAAAGTATAATTGGAAGAGCATTATCATTTTGGATTTATTTGTATGGCCGGTGGGGATAATGTTTTGTCCTTACTTCTGTTCAGACTGAATTAAATGCATACATTTTCCTTTTAGGAAATGTAGACTAATGATATCAAAATGTAACAATAAAAGTGTATGTTTGGCCTATTTCTTTCTTCTTCTTTTTTTACAATTCGAACCCTGGGTGCAACTACAGAATAAGATTCATTCCCACATTGCAAGCAACCATGGTCAGAACTACAGCCTCTGGAAATTGCTGCTGTCCAGGATTGATTTGGATAAGAACTAAGCAGTTGTTCTTATATTTGTTGTCATGTTGTCCTCATTCATAATGTCTAGATATATCTCTATCATCATGGAGATTGTCAGTGAAAATGTGGCCACGGTACTTCATTTCCTGGCATAAAGAAAGACGACTGTCACATAAGTGAAAAGCTGGGAAGATCTTTTTTATATATATTAATGTTATATTATCATTAAAATCTTATTGCTCTGATTATTTGGGGGCCCACTTGCAGTATCCCCCCCGGCCCACAGGTTGAGAACCACTGCATTAGATGATTTAAAGATCCTCCCCGATTAGGACTCAGCCAGGCCCATGGAGTTGTAGAGCAGCTGGATGAGGTCCAGATCCAGGTATAGCCGACACAGGGAGCACACAACACCCAGAGAGGAGAACCCCACCAAAGCCCACAATACCTTGGCACTGTAATACAGAGGGGCTAGACTGCAGGGAGAGACAGACAGACAGACAGACATTAAGAGAGAGAGAGTCAGATAGATAGATAAAGCAGATTCAATTATGGTTTTATTGACGTGTATAATACGGCAGCATGGTTGCACATGTGATTGGTGTGGTTTGGTGTATTAAAGCTTATTTCAAGTCAGCACGATATTTCCTTATATTATCTACAAGAGGAAATCAGTTGAAAGCCAAAAGCCATCTGCAAGATAACAGCAGACTGTGCACGTAAACATATTAGCAAATAGATTTACCAAAACTAGGGATGCTGTGGATAAATGGTGTCATGATTTGATTGACAGCGATCACAATTTGTTCACTTCATTAGATTTGTCATATACAATGCATACCAGACTATACAATGCATACCATTTGTTATGATAATTATCTGCATGAAGAATTACAGGAATGGGGTGAAAGCATGCTATCAAGGCTATATTTGAAATAGGGACCAATAGAGCCCAAGGTGCAAAGCGTTTTCCCTGGTCTAAGCCACTGATATGCACTCCCAAGATACTGTGTAGGCTTTGACTGTGCAAAGGAAAAATACGTAATCTCAGAGATTTTGGTAAGAATAAACAGTGCGAGCTGGGGCAAATTTTCTGACTGTGGTGGAGACTCTATCCATCTTATGCTAGCATGGTATACTATACACGACCACATCCTTCTTTACCAGAAGGCAAATCTAATATCTATCACATCAAAACACACACGGATAGACCCCTACCGGCCATGTGCAGACTGAGAATAGCCATTGAAGTAAAGGAGCCGTCCATATAAATACAGAAGTCCAAAGAAGGAGGAGATGCCTGGAATTTAAGCAAACAGCACCATGGTTTAATATTGATCGACTGTTATAAGGGTGATACTGTGTACCATGCATGTATTTAGACAAGTACACAGAAATGGTACCATCTTGAGGATCAGGTATGTGAAGATAGGTTGAAAATAGGTGGAGTAAGGTTGAGTATAGCCAGTAATATAGTGACAGTAAATGTTGTAAAGACTCAGAGAGACAGTACCTTGGTGGAAGAACAGACCAGACATCCACAGGACAGTGATGAAGATAGGGAAGTATTCGGAACAGTTAACTCTGAACACAGAAATAAAGGCTTTTTAGTAAGGTGGACAAACACCTACAAAAATAATAATATAATACACATTTCAAAAGGTTAGGCTGGTGTTGTACATCATAGTGAGTAAGGTAGACTGAGATCTATTCACTTTGCAGATTGCAGAACCGGTCTAGAGCGGATACGGAAACGGCCTGTGTGCATGTGTGGGATTTACCAGATACAGCAGACGGATGCTAGACTGGATATTAGCATTGAATAGTAGATAGGAGCTGGTGACGCAAGGTTAATGAGCCACTGTTAAGAACATTTCTTAACTATAATATTAATGTTCCTATTCAGGAGCAGGAAATCCCTCTAATTGGCATGGATTTTCTGGAACATGGAAGATTTGTGACACTGGTGAAAAAACTTTCATGCAAGAGGAAGAATTTTCAATGAATCAGTGTGATATTGAAGAATTTAAAACGCTATAGTACTAAACAATAAGCCATTTTTTCACACTGTAATATAACATACAATATTGCCATTGGACAATTACAAAACAAACATTAAAACATTGATTGTGTACATTTACTAGATTGCAGACTAGAATACTAACTGGGCTCTGAAGACCCTTTCAAATTCAGGACATCCTGAAGTGGAAGGTGGCGATACAGAATACTTTCTCCTGGCATAGATGACCTGCAAGGAAAAATATGCTAAAAACAGCACACATCATACACAGAAGCACAATGTTAGTTTACTTTGCATAGTGTAGATACATATGATTAAGTAGCTACTACATATAGTGCAAATACTGTATCAAATGTAGAGAGACACTCTCACTTCAGCCAGCAGGACTATTCTAGAGAAAAACACTGGAGCACACAGGACTTTGTCAATCATTAACTAGATCCAGTGTCTTTCTCTGGGTTAGTTCTAAATACTGTACTGTATATCAATGCTAGCCTTGGAACAAGACTATCATAGATATTTTATGGAGTCTGACGTTTACTTTCGTATCTATATGCAAATGTAAAAAATAGATAAAATACATCTATGATGGTCTTGATCCAAGGCTATATTAATGCATGACATTTAGGGATATATTGTTTACACATTTAGTAATGTATGTTGTCTCTGTATCATCCAATACATTGCAAATGAAACAAACCAACGCACTCCTCTCCGAGTTTTCACAATAAACCATTAATTCAATTACTATTGTCTCACTCTCACTCAAAGAGCCAAGTTCAGTAACTTGCTTGAATAATAATTGGTAAACAGTCTTACCTTGCTCCAAAACTCCCAAGACAGACACAACTGCCAAACACACAATGTGTTCAAGGTGCATCTCCCTGTTGTCTGTACAACATACAACTCTCTTCTGACAGTGCATAGAGCTCTGTAACGTATACTTCCTGATACCTTCCTTTGTAATACACATTTGTTTCCACTACGTGTAAGAGAACCCCCTAATGATGGCTGTTTACACCAGGCCCAGCTGTAATGTCTTCAGCCACCAAGTTACTTTATGCCATGTCATTGTTCAACATGATGTACAGCATGCCGGTGGTGGGAGGACAACATATTCAATTACCAAAGCCAAATATGTTTGCAGCTTATAACTAGTCATAAGCTTCATTTACGAAAATGCTAAATGACATTATCGAATCAAACTTTCTTTATAGAGCACATTTCAAAACAACCATGCTTTACAAAGTGCTGTAAATGTTGATGACCAAAACTATACAGCAACGGCAAAGGTGAAAAAGAACATGACGCCAGTGAATGAGAAAGGCAAAAAGGTAGGGGGTAACCGTGAATATACTATAATATTAACTACTGTAAGTGAAGACCAGGTGGAAAGAATATATGTATGTATGTATACGTATCAACACATACACGCAGACAGACATGTAGACATAGGGTATACACACAATAAATGTAATCAAGCTCAACTGTGGCTAAAAGCCAAGGAGAAAAGGTAAATATTCAGTTATATTCTTGATTTATTTTTAAAGATGAACAGCCGCAGCAGACAGTCTATCAAGAGAAACGGACGCGTTTCGGCACGTCGGCCTTCCTCAGCGTTTCAAACTAAAATACATCAAACAGGAAGTGACATATATAGCTATGCGATAGTGTACAGCTGATTCTCTTTTTGCAGCTGAAAAAATAAATACTATGTTTAATGCTTATTAATGTAAACACTGACATTATGAATTGTAAGTGAATAATATTCACCAATGAGAATCACCTGTACACTATTGCATAGCTTCGCATGTATTCTAGTTTGAAACGCTGAGGAAGGCAGACGTGCCGAAACGCGTCCCGTTTCTCTAGATAGACTGTCTGCTGCGGCTGTTCATCTTTAAAAATAAATCAAGAATATAACTGAAGAGAGCGCGGATAATCCTTTATTGAATGCATTCTCATGCATTCATTGTTCTGGGGGGAGGGGGTTGATTTCTTTCTTTCTCATTCAAAATTTTACACGGAACACCTAGCATATCCTCGCGGCCCAAATAAGGTCCGATTGCCAGGGTTGGGAAACACTGCCATAGGCTTATATTCATTTTACCCACCGCAGAGCTCCGACGGTACATGAAAAATTAAAACGTGTGGGTTTACTGTTGTTGTATTAACTTGCCTGAATGTAAGTTGGGGAAATAACCCAATGGAGGAGTGACATATCCCGACATTTTAACTCCTTAGTGAATTCTCCAGGTTAGTATTAATATACAAATAGTCTTACAAGATGCTGTTTGGATAATTGTCCAAATAAAATAATGATTAAAGGCCTATAAAACGATACATGACACAAACGTATCTGGATATTGAAAACCTCAAGGGATGCATCCGTGACGTATATACCATGCGACCACTTAAACTCTAGATTTCAGATGCTAGAACTTTTGACACTAATGGAGTATAGTATAGTATATTGTGGGTTGTATATTGAGATGGCAGGTATGTCACATTAAAAAGGACAAAACAAACACCTTATTAGAACACAAAAAGAATCGCTACAGCCTCAGTAGTCAAGCAGTGAAATTACGGTATTTTACGATGCCTAGGGATTGCATTGACAGCTGCAGTACATCGTTCACGGACCTTGCGTCTCAATTGTGGGCGTGAAATTTGTGTCTATAGAGAGCCCGGTCCGTACTTAAATAATTCAAATTCATCCCCTTCCTCATACCACACTTTCCAAAAATGACTTGACGCACTCCAGACAAATGGAGACAAAAACAGTTTCTACGGAACTATATTTACATAATACTCTTGTTTTTACAGAGAACCATATCAAAAGTATAAAATACTTACAAAAATCCAAATGCAATATATAAAAATAAGATCTATCTCCTCCACAACATTAGGAAAGGCATACATACAAAAAATATATTTATATAAATTTACACAGATCCCCTATAAGAACACATAAAAAGTCCCCAGTCTTCGAGTTTGGCTGTATGCTCGAAGCTATGGCAACAGAATGGTTATGGCAACAGAATGGCAAAAATGGATTGCAAAACAAAAATATTTAAACCAGCCCCAAACTGTCTTAGCATTAGCAGTTATGCATTATTACAAGTTTGTAAAAATAAATGCATACATTATCGTTTGAACAAATTAAAGTACAGTAGACAATTTCTCTCTTCACCAGAGAATAAATCTGGTTATAATCTTCACCTTTAAATGAGGAAACCTAACAGGAGCAGAGTACTGTGAACTACACATCCTGCATTTTGATATTGGGGCTTGATTACTGCTTGTGGTCTCAGCAATAGCAGTTATGCATTATCAAAAACAAATGCATACATTATTGTTTGAACAAATTAAAGTACAGTAGACAATTTCTCTCTTCAATAGAGAATAATCTGGTCATAATCTTTACCTTTAAACAAGGAAACCTAACAGGAGCAGAGTAGTGCCAGAAGCCGGTTACTGCTACTGCTTACTTTTTCCTGTTTGGAAAAAACAATTAAAGAAACCCATCATGATTTATAAAGGCTTATTATGCCTTGATTGATGATTTTGACTATGGTTTGTACTTAAAAAAAAAATATGCCCAAGATAACACCACCCTGGCTTAACTGCTGGATGGACCCACACAACCCTAACCATTGACAAAAATGAAATAAAATAATAATTTAAAAACTGACATTATGCTGCCAGTGTTTTAAACTGTTTTACAGTGTCTATCATTAACATATGAACAGTAAACAGTGGCCATGTTTGTGGACAAGTTCCCTCTGTGTGTGTGTGTGTGTGTGTGTGTGTGTGTGTGTGTGTGTGTGTGTGTGTGTGTGTGTGTGTGTGTGTGTGTGTGTGTGTGTGTGTGTGTGTGTGTGTGTGTGTGTGGTGTGTCACTGGCTTGTTGAGATGACAGTTTGTTTGGAGAGAGCTTACAATACCTTCATTGTGCTCCTACTGTATCACCACCCATTAGTAAAAGCAGCGGAATGCAGAGCCCTGCCACCTCAGTCAAATAACGCTGCTCAGTTAGTCTTTAACACCAGACAAATCAGGCTGGGGAAGGTAACCATGTTACATTAACACCCCGTCTATAGATGGTCCTGTCTGGGAGGCTCTAGTAGTGTGGGTTACCCCCTTAAATTGCCAGGGGAAATTTTGTAGATTACACTGGGAGAAGGGTTCTTGGTGTCTGCATGCCTTTTCTCTTCCACACCTCTCTCTAGGGCAGGGTATCATCTTCTGACAGTTTTGTTTTCTACTCAATGATTAAGATTGTATACCAGTTCCTGATCACTAAATGTGAAATTTTGCAACACATCGCGTTTTTTTTTTTTTTTTTGATAACTAATAATTAACAGAAATGCCAAAAATCGATGCGTTACTGATAGGGGAGTAGGTTTGTGGTATCCAGCCCTGGGCAGGGTTGCAGAGCAGGAAACAGTGGTTTTGAACTGACACACAGATTCAGTAGTAGTCTTAGTCTAGCTTCTGTCTCATCACACAGGCTTGTATATATACTTCTATATAAAGCTCCAACAGTGACTGGACTGTCTTTGATTGGTGCCAGTGTGTCATCTCACCATGGCCCTCATTATTCCTTCATTGCATTGCAATGGATTGGCAATTGGTTTGGAGTATCTCATTATAAACTTTAATTTACACATTAGATGTTTCTCTAATGTTTCTACGTATGGTCACCTCTCTGTGTTTTATAAACAATATTAACAGAGCTGAAACAGTGTCTGAATCCATGGCTGTTCTGGGCTAAGACAAAGCCTAAATCCAAGTTTTCAATATCACTGCTTTTATAAACCAGTTAAGGAGAGTGGACCATTTCCAACATCTCCAAATCTGAGATGCACCCTTCCATTCACGTGTGCATTCCCAACCCAATAGGGTTTAAACAAAGCAGGTAACAGTTACACTCAGCTGAGATTGTTCAGTGGTGGCTGGCTAGCAGCTCATCCAGATCGTCCATCCAATCCTGACTGCTCTGGCTCTTTAGTAAAGAGTCCAGGTCGCTATCTCCAGGGAAGCTAGCCAGGGCACCAGCCCCTGGTGCCGGGTTGTAGCCGAACGATAACTGCTGCTGCGGCTGCTGCTGATTGGCAGTCCGACTGAGCTGGTAACCTTGGTTACACTGTAGCCCCTGGCGACTGTTGCCCTGTAGCTGTCCAAATGTCCCAAGGTCAGGTAGAACCGCCTGATTCTGAGCAGCCTGCTGCGGCTGGGCCTGTTGCTGCTGGTTAGGCAATGGCTGGCCATGGGACTGTGGATTGGGTGGCGCTCTCTGCTGGGCAGCAGCCATGTTGGCTTGTATCATCTGCTGGTTTATGACACCCATGGGACGGACATTGGGGTTGGAACCGAAGGGTGCACCGCCTGGTGGAAGCTTGGGCATGCGGGTCTGTGGCTGTTGCTGCATGTGGAAGGCATTGGGGTTGGCGAATGCGTTGGGGGGCATGCTTCCATTACTGGAAGGGGGCTGGGCACCGTGGGCCTGCTGAATGCCTTGATGCTGCTGCTGCCAGGCTTGGCTCTGGGGGCTCTGCATGCTACCAGACATAGCGCTAGACATGGAGTTAGGCATGTTAGCTCCTATAGAGTTTGGCATGGAGCCAGGCAGCCGGGCAGCAGCAGCAAGCTGCTGTTGCTTCAAAAGAGCAGCATTGGGTTGGTTTTTGAGGTGCTGCTGTTGCTGAGCCAGTAGGTTCTGTCTGTAGTTGGCACTCATGGGGCCCACCGGCTGCCTCTGCATGCCACCCTGCTGGGAGGGATGCGAGGGGTGGTTTGGGTGAGAGGGGTGCATGTTCATGTTACTGTAGAGGACCTGCTGAACGTCCATACCCCCCCCACCTCCGCAGGGTGGAAGGCTCATATCGGATTGGCTGGCGGCTGGGGGTGGGGCAACACCACTTGCTGGTCCTCCACTCTGGCCCATGTTCATTCCCATCATGCCTTGGTTCTGAGGGAACATACGCTGGGCTCCAGGGGCGGAGCCTCCCATGGAGCTGACGTTAACCATTGCTTGAGGAGAGCCTGGGAAATTAAAGAGAAGATAAGGTAAGTTGATATGCTACAAGACCATAACATTACATATTGACATTAAATACCAGTGTAGAGATGGTTAGAAAACAGCCTATTTTCTTCTAACATGAACCATCCAAAATAGGAAAATTAAACTGAACTATATTTCTCTCCAAAAGGGGTGACAAGCCAAGTCTAAAATGCTCTGTGCTCAAGACAGGATTGGTCTTACATAAAATAAAAGACAACTTTCCTATGGTACAGAAAGAGAGGCCTCATGCACCAATTAGCAGGTGCACTGAAACCAGAGGCGCCCTTT
Organism: Gymnoscopelus microlampas; assembly: GCF_963454915.1. NCBI lineage: Eukaryota > Metazoa > Chordata > Actinopteri > Myctophiformes > Myctophidae > Gymnoscopelus > Gymnoscopelus microlampas. The sequence continues at coordinate 21,089,909 of NC_139955.1, read as the reverse complement.
GGACATTAGCACTAGTTTGCCATTCAAATTAGTGGTAAGCTAAATTTACACAGTGGTGTAGCAACGCTATATTTATTCAGACCAACAATGAAACGCTTGTCCTGAGCATCACAACAGCATGAATAACAGATCTACAAGTTCACGACTTGTAGATCTGCTATTTCCACTATTTAGTTTAATATTTGTTATTAAAACCATTACAAAGTTATTAAATAACGTGTATGTGCCATGTATGCATACATTTGTTTAATATTTAGACCTGAGGCCAATTCTAAAAATGCCTTCTAAATCCTGACTCTCATATACATACATATACATATCTAGCAACAGCTAATGTTACACAAAGGTGTTCCCGGATTGAAAGGTATAACAACGTATTGGTGTGCCAGGTCTAAATGGGTTAAGTTATTCATCATATTTGCCCAGTGCAATTTTTGTTTACGAAGCCTAAAAGCCAAACAGAAATGTAATTTGTATTCATGTTACAATGTTCAATACCAAAAACACAATGAAATCGTTAATAGCAATTATTGATATGACAATTAATCATTAAGCAAATGATTGTGACACATCCCTGGTTAAGGTAGAAGACGGTCATGTAGAGTTCACTACTTTTTAAAAGTAGTGAACCGATAAAGTATAGTTTTGGACCGCGACGGAGGGGCGCAGTCTCAAGCAAACTTGAGCCACGAGGCACCACCGAGCGCACTAAAGCGGGTAAGTTGCCGTGCTGAACGTTCCAAGTTATGTACAGATAGGCACAGAATCGAAAAATTATGCCCCCCCCCCCAGGCAATGTCAGTGCCGAGCATTATTTTCCACCACAGAGTACTGCATGACTAGGAGCGAAGCAGTGGGCGTGTTACTACAATCCGGTGGGAAAGTAGGACTCGCCTCTCTGTCACTCTGCCTGTCCTCCAGCAATACAACCAGAAATGTTTAAGGTGTGGCTGAAGGTCAAACAATTTAGAACAGAGCCCGTCTACATATTATGACAGATATATTATGTCTGTGTCTTCAAAAGTAGATCCATCAGACTTCATGCTAAAGAATTGCCAGGTGACGTGAAAGTCGTGAGGAGACAAACACACAGACACGCGCTGGCTTTAACCGTTTTTATAACAAATATCGGAAAATGAATTTCTCTCCGGACATCATATCCAGTAAAAGAAATAGACCAAAGAAAACACAGCAATTTATCCTTATATTATCACCACAAATCACCATCTCTTGGGCCATCTGTGTCATCAACAACTGCCAAGTCCCGGCTATGTCATTCATCATTAATTACTTGTCAACAGTGCAGCATGTTAACAGTTTAATGTCAGCGAAGTTCAGCAAACATGAATTGATATAACCAGTTTCCCTCTGGGGTAAGTGGTTTCTTACCGGTGAACTGGTTGACCTGCTGTTGTTGGAAGGGGTTCTGGTTGGCTGCCTGACCCGCTTGGTCCTGGTATTGTGGAGGCGGTCGGGTCAGATGTCTCTGGAGCTGTTGCTCTTGCTGCTGTCGCTGCTTCTCCTGAACAGACAAGAGATGGTCACACAAAACGGTTTGAGTCTACATTTATTTGCACATAAAAAACTGATTAATTGAAAATGTTAAATGATGAATTGTGCAGATAAAAAATGCCTATAGAGCACGCAGCTTAAAAAAACAAACACAATCAAGATGAAAAGAAAACTGAATTGGAGAACAAACTACATGATATCAAAGGGGGGAGGGCAGTAACAAGCTGAATAAATGACCAGTTAGATAAGCATTGTCCCAGTAGGCAGATAACACAAACAAGATGTACACATGTCATACACACAAAAAAAGTGCTTGCAACATAGACCAAAACAAAAATATACATTTTCTGACTAGCAACACCTGAGAATACAAATATGTGAAAGTTGGTTCTATGCACAAGTGGCTCCCTCTAGTGTCAAACTGAGTAGTGGCAGGGGTGGAACATGCCGAAAAATGAATGAATCAAACCACATGTAAAATAGTGCAGACTCAGGGCACATGCAGGTCCAGACAGGCACATACAACTAGAGTCAAACAATGAAAATCCAGTTAAGATGGATGACCTTGCAGTCAGGAGTGAGTGTTGTAATGTAGACCAGGACCATTTCCATGGCTTAAGTGAGCCTAATGATTTATATACTGTAGGTTAGCCAGTTGTTCTCAAAGTGGGGCCCGGGAAAGCTCAGGGGTCAAGTATCACTATTCAGTTTCACTGCTATCGCCCCAAATACAGTATATAGAGAGTAGAGTATAGAGAGTGTACTAAATCACAAAGAAAGTCATAACTTATGGGGGTCCCTGGTACAAAATAATCCAAAATGCTTGTTACGTGTTTAGTTGTACATTGCAGCTCACTGTTGACTTGAAACAATGAATCTCAAACTGACTGTATTTGTGTTCATTGCTCGCCTGTAAAGCGCTTTTTCATGCACCCATTGTTTAAAAAACTAACAAAAGAGAGAGGACTCGCCAAGAGAGAATGTTAACCAGAGGCAAACCCTCTATACTTACTAAATTTGACCCTAGTTGGTCAGGTCCGCTCTGTACTTGGTCTACTCTTTTTTCCCCTCAACACCAAATTTGCTGAAAATAGCTGATCTACAAGCTCAACATGTTGCATTGCGATGGGAGCTTGTAGATCTGCTATTTACAGCAAATGTTATCCCCAGATGGGATAGGGTACAAGTGAAAAATTATAGAGCGGTTGCAGTACCTGTTCCATCATCTGCTGCTGCCTCTGTCCCATTAGGTACTGCTTCTGCTGTTCCAACAGCATCTGTTGCTGCTGATGTTGCTGTTGTTGATGTTGTTGTTGTTGTTGCTGCTGCTGCTGTTTCAGTGCGGCTGCCATGTAGGCTGCATTGCCGTGGTTACCCGCCATGGTGTTGCCCCCCGGCTGGTTTGCCATGGCGTTGGCTGAGCCTGGCCCGTGTGGTCCGGTAGAGTACGTGCCCTGGTCCTGCTTACAGACAACAGAAAAATAGAAACAAATGAATAAATACATTTATATATTCCTGTTATTCAGTGTTGTTCAGTCATGAGTCATGAAGGAGTGTCAATCTAATTGATAAATTGTGTACATGCAGAGTGATTATTATAATGAACCAGATCGTGTGAGCGAAGCGGAGCAGGGGCGAAGTGCAGAGCGAGCAGATTTTGACTGGAGCGGGTTTTCAAAATGGTCAGAACGCACGTCGGAGCAAGGACCGTCATCCACTCCAAGCCACTCAGGTGCAGCTCCTACCACATGTTTGAGCATGCCCAGTCTCATGGTCATACACACAGTTAAATCCTTAACACTGCAAGAAGAGGAGTGCACAATGCATGTCCCCGTTCTAGTAGATCCCATACTTTGGTCATTCAAATGTCTCTGTAATCCACCAAGTACGATCATTAATTCCTTGTGTTTTTTATATCACCAGTCAATGGAAGGGTATGACTTGATAGGCAAGTGTCGGGTTTTACCTGCCCTACATTCGCTTTGCGAGGAGAGAGAGAGAAAGAGAGAGCTCCAACTGGTTTTGGAAAACCCCAAATGGCAGGAATAGGCATGGCCAAAATGGGGAGTTGCATCATACACATGGTCTCCTAAGTTAGTGCCGTCTGGCGGCAGAGCTCGCGAACGTCCTATGTTTACTGGTGCTAGATCTCGCGAGAGTGTGTTGCTGGAACAAAGAAAGCTTGATAATAAAGTTGATTTTCTCCTGATTTGTCTCTCTGAAAAAAGCATTTTAAGTGTCAAGCTGTTCGGAAAAGTGTGGCGATTGGGTCCAATATTTAGTTGAGTGACCATGGTGCTAAAGAATGGTTCAAAAAGTGTCCATGATCACTCACCCATTTGAATTAGTAGACTCCAACCTAATTCCTAAAAAGTCGACCACCTACATCACTCAGATACGGGAATTAAACCGGAGATGGCATGTCTTTCTTTTTTTTTGTCTTGGCTACGACCTATGGTTGAAGAATTATAGGTCAAAGCGTAAAGCGGCCTGTTATAGGGTCACCATGAGGCCGATTTGAAGCTTTTTGGGTGGAGGTTCTTCCTTGGCCTACTGGGAGTGAGCGTGCAAGGTTTCACAGCAATCTGTCCAGCGGTGCCGGAGATCATCTGCTCAGACACACATACACACATGTGCGGACGGACAGGAGCGAAAACAGTCTCCGGGCTTTGGCTGTACGGCCTGGCGGAGACGATAATCTATTTTCTTCTGCCCTGTCACAAGCACAGTTGGTCAAGAAGTGGATACTAAATTGTTTAATACAATTTGATTAATACAGTTTTTTAAGCATACGATATGTAGTGATCTGATCTGTTTATCTTCAGGGCAGTATAGATCGAAGACTTCAATAGAGATGACACCATTTTGAGGGAGAGATGAAAAAGAAGGCAACACGCATACCTCAAGCTTCATCTCTTCTGTGGTACGGGGAATCAATTCCCCCAAAGATCCAATTTCACAGAAAAAAGTCAAATACCACACACACTTATCACCTCTGCAGTCATTCATTTGCTAAATGGGGTCTAGTAATGGAGTGGCTTTCCATGTGGATATCTGACATCATGTTGATGTCATATTAATGACACCAGGGTGGAATTTCATTTGGCAAGACTAATCAGTGAATAAGCGGGAATTAATTGACAAAAAATGAAAGATAGATATTCACACAAAACAAATGTATTTATGTATGTATATACGGTGTGTGTGCGTGCGTGCGGCCGTGCACGCATATATATATATTCACAATATGTGAAAAATGATTTACTTCTATGTAGAGGTCTCCACGGGCTGACCTAGGATTAGATTATTGCAGTGCAAAATAGGGGGATGAAGTTGAGCTGCCCATGCATGGGATCAAAGGTGCACGGTCATGGATTCCTTCTTCATCAAGGTGAAAACATGCAATTTAATATCATTGTCTCTTAATGTAGGCTGCTACATAGCTGCTATATTCCACAATGAAGTAGACCATATTCTGTAATAAATGCCAAAACCAATCGGATCTCGGAACGAATTTCACAGGTCCATTAGCATTTGGGTCCATCATTTTGGACCAATGAAGAGCTCCTCTTCCTTGGCCTATTGGTAGCGTGCATGCCCCCTGGGAGCTACGGCGTATAAACATACAAGAAATAAGTATGAACCATACTGTAATTAATAAGGCTCCCGAGGAAAAAAAAAGGAAAGCTTGGCCAGCTTGCTAACTTCCTATAGACTGGCTGCTCACGGTAAAAATATATTTACACAAGATACATGCTAAAGCCATGGCAGCTTAGCGAAAAAGACATGCATGGACTTATGGCTACAGCAGAGCTGCTGCTGCTGCTCTCGTTACGACGACTTTCAAAAACCTTTACTCAACACATGCACTATTCACCGCTCGTCTGGAGCACAGCATGCCAGCCGGGGCCTGCTAAAAAAAACGCTCCACCATGGAAAGATCCGGAAAGTTGGCTAGAGTTGACAAGGCTGGCCTGAAGGAGCACTGTGCGGCTGCCATCCACACGCCACAGGACAAGAGTTGAGTCAGGGAGAGGTAGGGAGGGGGGGGGGAGTGCAGAGGAGGACAGTGGGGGGACAGAGAATGACACAGGGGGTGGGGGGGGTGAGCACGAGAAAAAGAGAGTGACAGATAAGGGATGAGAGGATAGAGGACGAGGTAAAGGGAGGAGAGAGAAAGAGTGAAAGGAGGGGAAGAAGGAGGGAGAAAGTAAGGAGAGACTTAGTTTCCCCTCTCGCGCGAGGAAAAAAATCAATGGGTTAAAAGCCAGAGCAGCTATATTTAAATAGAAAACAGGAGGGGGGGGTCTGCACCGAAAATACACTGACCAGGACAGCTGAGAGGTTGAGGGGGGACGTCAGAGGCAGAGGAAGGAGAGGGACAGAAAGGGATGGACAGTGAAAAAGTTAAGAGACAGACAGAGTGAGAGAGAAAAGCAAGAGAGCAAGGGGAGGGAGACAGAGGGAGGACAGGCAGAGAGATATGGGGAAAGAGAAGGAGAGAGAAGAGAGAGGGGAAAGACATGGTTGAATGAAAGGCTGCTTTGTCACTTTCCCCCACACATACAACCCCCAACCCCCCGTGTTAGCCTGCACGCCAACTCCTTAGCAACCAGCTGCTTGACCTAGACACACACACACACACACACACACACACACACACACACACACACACACACACACACACACACAGTGTTCCCTCAAAGCATGGGGCCCGTGCCAGACATGTAGGACGAAAAAAAAAAGCTTTAAAAAGACAGTCAACTGGCACACAAAAACACAAAAGGCCTCCATAAAGCAGCGCCTATCCCCCTCACAGTCACGTAATTCCCCAGAATGTAATAACTAATTGCAAGTTGGGGATCCAGCAAGCCATGTTTTTAAGCCAAACACCATATCTATCTGTTGGTTGATCGAGGGCTGCTTTGGACAATGATAAATGGTTCACATTAGACGAATCAACATGACTTTTAGTCAGAGAACATTTCGGATTCATGGACTTCAGTCTGCTGCTCTTAGAAGGGTGTCTAACTAAGCAGCTAGGAATCTTAAAGGGGTGACTAATTTCAGATCCCCCTCATGACTTGAGGGAAAAAACTATAAAATCCACACCAGAACGCTGCTCCCATCGTGTTTTTAATTTTTTTTTAATCTGTAACGTTTTGAGCCAGGGGGCTAGAAACCGACAGGATGTGCCTTTTTCATCGACTTCACCACTATTCCAACATCTCGTATTGAACCGCGAGGTCCCTTATTTTGGTAGCCAATCACGCTGGAAAAGGAAGTGGAGCACAGTGATGTAAACAAAGAACATGAAAAACAAGTAGCTAATTTCCCCCACTGTTGCCCTCATTTGAATTGGGAGGTGGGAGGGGCATCCCAAAACACTTGGAGCAGACCACACTTTGTTGGGTCTCTGAGAAGATGGGTTTTTTTAACGAGAATTGGACTGTTGACTCACATGAACAAACACAAGAAAATCAAACAGGTCTTTTGTCTCGGTGTAACTGCACTAATGCCTAGTTTATACTTGGTTGGTGTGACCCACCAAAAATAGCAGATCTACAAGCTCACAAAGCGTTGTAGTGCCATACGTTGAGCCCTTGTAGATCAGCTATTTCAGGTGTGAGACACCAGCCCACAACTAAGTGTAACTCAGGCTTAATTTGCTTGGGGTATCACACATTACTGGCACTCATGTTGGGTCACCTGTATTTGCCTGAATATATTAATTATATAAAATAAATATCTGTGCACTGGTAGATCAACAGGCTATTGAGGCTAAGGCATAGAATAAATGTGTGATGTCCTGTTGAGCGTTCAAATTCAAACTAGAAGTCACATGCTGTCCCCTCTCCTTCTCATCTTTCCCGTATCTGTCCACTGTACATGTATATAAGTACATGTGCGATTATAAAAATAAAATCAATCTTTTTAAGAATTAAATGTGTTCTCGCTAACACTAGCCTTTCAATCTTAAAAGTACAAGAAGAAAGCCACTCTTTCGAACTGGATATGCCAGCAGAACGACTATGGCTCATTTTTAACAAGCCCTTATTGTTCACTATTGTAGCACGGTCACCATACTCCATCATACACCAACAGTACACTGGAGGGGCTGTGTTTATGTGTGCATTAGTGTGTGTGTGTGTGTGTGTGTGTGTGTGTGTGTGTGTGTGTGTGTGTGTGTGTGTGTGTGTGTGTGTGTGTGTGTGGACACAAAATGGCCATGGAATGTGCTGCAGGCCTAGTTATGAAAGCCGGGTTGTTTGCTGATGCCAGTGAAACTCCTTGGCTGGTCCTTAAATGTTTCATCCAGTGCCATGTTAGACTGACAGATAGCTGTAGTCCAACCCCTGTTGAAGTATGCTGTTCCTTATATGCCAAGTGACAATTTTAACCTCCACGTTTACATTCACAGCATTAATATTTAGCTGACGGTAAATCAAGACTAAGTGCAACTTAGAATGAGTACATAAACCTAAAGCTCAGTTTATATAGTCCATCGCACAAAGGTGTCCCATCGTATATAAATTAGGCACCGTCATTAGGCCATTGATCACATAGGCAGATACTTTTTCATACTGAAATGGAAGTTGCATATATGACAGTTGCTGGCACACAAGGCGCATTACATCATTGTCATTGCAATACGGGGGGGTCTCAGGTAGGGAGGGAAAGGGAAGATTGGGGGGATGGGGACACGGTTTTCGTGAGTTTTCAAATAGGACGGCGTTTTTTCAATTATTTCATTTAAAAAGTTTCCCACTCATGACGACAGTTTTTTTGGGTCGAATGTCATATTTGGGTGTAGCTGTAGAGGTTCGGGCCACTACGTTGCCCTCACATCTAGAGTTAGACTCTAGACTCACACCTACGTCGCACTGCCAATCCGAGTCAGACATTCAGAATTCTGGGACTGCGTGATAAAAAAAATTTATACCACGATATTTAAGCCAAATATCTAAATAGCTATGAATATGGGTTCACACTTGTTATTTTATATTTTTAAGTGAAGCAACAGTGAGAACAGTACATTATAGTCCAACAGTGCTCTAATTTTACATTCCACATACCAGAAGACACTTACTTTCCCATAACCGGAAAAAGTTCTCTTATTTTCACAGCGTGTGCGTTTGTGGGGGGCAGGGGGGGGGGAGCTTGCGAAGCAGAGGATTTGAAATGTGCCTCAAAGTAAGGCAAAAAATGAAAAGCTATACAAAGAATTCAATGTTACACAAAAACACAGAAGGGGGTTAGAGAGTTATTTAGACATCAGGCTCTTACCTGTGCATGGGGTAAGTGGGGTCTGAAGGGCATGCCGGCCTTCTGCTTCATCTGTTGCTGCTGTCTGAGCAGCGACAGCAGTGCTGCCTTGGGCTGGTTCTGAGCATTGGGGGGCCCGCGGGGCGGTCCAGGACCCGGGGCCCCCGCCTCGAAGTGGGACAGTGGCTTGGTATTGTTGTAGCTTAGCATAGAGGAAGGAGGCTGGCCTCCTGTCGGGGCTGGGTGGCTGAGAGGGGCCCCTGAACCTGGGTGGCCGAGCATATTAGGGTGGCCCCCAGGCCCTGGCATATAACCACCAGCACCAGCCTTGGGTGAGACCTTGTTTGCCTGGCCAGGCATCAGGAGTTGCTTGGGGGCATTGGGGTTGAAGTCCTGTGGAAAGAGGGATGGACTACTCGGCTTCTCCATCCCAAAGTTCCCCCCAAGTGGGCTCTGGGAGGGGTTGACAGTCTGGGGCCAAGATGGCGGATGGGGGTGGGATCCCTGTGGGTGGAACTTGGCTGCTTGTTGCTGCTGCTGCTTTTGGACCTGATGTTGTTTCTGCTGATGCTGGAGCTGATTGTGCATCTGCTGGGCTCTCTGCTGGGCAGCAAGCTGCTGAAGTTGCTGGGCTGGGGACAGGTCTTTGGACACCTGGGGTCCAGAGGGTAGGAGGTGGTTTGGAGGCTGGTGCTGCCTAGAGGGAGGTGCCTGCTGGGGCTGCTGTGGTTGGGGCATAGCTGGGGAGGAGGCACTGGAGTTGGTGGCGGGAGAGTTGGTAGGGATTGCCGGAGGTCCGGACGAGGTGGGTCGGACGTGAGGAGACACAGTGCGGTCCTGTTCAAAGGCAACCGAGGCTGGAGAGTACTCTGCCTTGACACTAACTAGATCTGGTGGCAGGAGCCCCTGGGAGGACTGGCCGGACGACACCTGGCTCCCTCCTCCTGCACCTCCTCCAGAGGCGCCAGCTGGCCCAGCACCCACACCGCTGCCCGGGGGCGGTGCTAGGTCTGGTGGCTCTTTGCGGTCCTCAAAGCCATCATTGAGGATGTCCTGGATGTCCTCGTAGGCCACTGAACGGTTCAGCTCCTCCATCAGCTCTGTCCACTCCTGCTCGTTCAAGTTGAGATCAGGGAACAGGCTGTTGTTGGCTCCTCCTCCTGACGGCAGCATGCAGGGTAGGATGTCATCTGGCTCCTGCTTCATCTCCTTCAGCCTGAACTCCTGCTCTGCACTGCATATGTCCCCAGAGTCTCCACCCCGACCATGGTTCCCGTTGGACACCATTGTGTCCCTAATACCACCACCGCTGCAAATGCCATGCTTGGTGTCCATGGGGGAGTGTGGCGGGAGGCCACCGTTTGCTGTGCCATTGTCCAGACAGGTCTTTTTGGAGGGAGGGTAGCTGTCGCTGAAGCCATTGACCTGGTCTCTGCCCAGCGGGGAACTTGCACTCTCCAACTTCCTTTTTACAGTTTCCTGGAGCTGGAAGGACAAGACAAGCCAGTCATTAGAAATTGTTTTTTTTATTTTGCTCACCAGCATGTTTTTCTCAAAGGTAAATGAAAATAATGTAGAAAAACATAGATGAAATGAAATACATACACATCTTTAAATTGGGGTAAAAAAATACCATAACAGACTACAGCTATAATAAAAGAAAACAGAAAGGCCACTCCTCATCTCAGATGGGCAAGCTATTATACATTGAGCATGCAATATTCATTCTCAGCCGTTTGTTGGCAGAGGGAAAGCTGTGAGCTTCAACTGTCAAATATGTTTTATCTATTGATTAATTGGGCACAGAAACCTGAGAGGGCAACTCGTAGCCTGACATGCTGTGCCTTGTCATCACAGTGTTGGACACATGCCCATGGCTTTACAGGTATGTTAAGGTCATCAGAGGAGGGGGAGATAGCACGGTGGCCTTGTGGATATAGACCGGAACTGGAAAATATATATAATGGTCCCTGCAACACACACACTTCTGTCCATGACTGACACACGCATTTGTCATGACTGAAGTGTCCCTAGCTGGTCACTTTTGTGATTTGCTGTAAGAGATAAGAGCAGAAGCTAAAATGTCTAAATAACAGCAAGAGATACTTTCACACAGAGTCCCAGGATACGAACACCTTTAGGGCATTTGCACTGCTGCCTAAAACAGCCATTTGTCTGGGGCAGGGTTACACAGACAAAGAGCTTCCTGAGACAAGTCATCAGATCTGGACGAGATCCTCCGGCTAGATCCCAGACTCCAGGTGGGGGCACATATTAGAATCTTGTGATGTCAGCAGATCATCTCAGCCGGAGCTGGTGCCTACTGCCTACCAACTCTTAACAGCTAACCATCGGACACCTTTTATCAGATCAGCTCTGATCACAAACTATAGCATCCAGAATACATCACATCCCATAGAGAGCTAAATCTTAAAATCTAGCTAATCGGGGTGACCCAAGAACCCAACCACTGCTCTCTTTTGACTGGATAGGACTGAAGCAAAACTTCTAATGAGCTCAAGTTGTTTGGCTTCAGTTCATGTCGGATATAATTCTCAGAGAGGGATCCTAACTGCCCTCACTTCCCCCAACTTTTATTCCTCTGGGTAGGAAGGCTTTTCAGGCTGAACTCCTGCTCCATACGTCCCCAGACTCTTCGCTCAGATGCGCTGAGGCGATCCATGCGTGGACCGTTTGATTGTGCTTGCCTGGTATGCGCGTATCTTCACAGAACAATGACACCACCGTACACACGCACTGAGCGCAGGTTGTTTGATCTGGGTTCTCTCTCACATTAGTGCTTCTTGCTGGTGCTAATGCTAGCTTAGAGACGAGAGGTCTCTGTACTTTCAGCTAGCTCAGATCAAGAGAAGAAATAGAGAAAGAAACAAAGAGAGATGAACACAGAGGAAAGAAAGAGAGCAGCAACCATGCCATCTCTCTCTACTGGGTCCCTGTGTCTAACCTCTGCTCTCCTCCTCGGGAAAAGAAAACTCTGTTGACTCACTCCACAACCTGAAAAACTGGTCTGAATCCTCCAACCACCCCCCCTCCCCCCGCCTCCAACCACCAGTGCTACTCCTGACTACCACAGACTCTGGGCCACATGAATCTAATTACCATGTGTATAGTTCGAAGGGGGAGCGGTGGAGCACCCCACAACAAAAGACCAAGCACCAGGGCCGTGGATGGGGAGGGGGAGCAGGGAGCGTGCCGAATTCCTTCCCGAGCCCCAAAGGAGGAGAGACAAAAAAAAAAAGAAAAAGTCAGCTCCTCTTTGAAGCTGCTTTAATGTCGGACGGCTTCGCACAGCCTTGGGAGGATGAACGTACATCCCCAAGAGCCCCAGCAGGCCACTGCAGAGTGTACCGATTGTATGGCATGGGACCGGTTGGGTGAGGGTTAATGCTCTAGCCAACAAGGCAGCAAAGACAAGGAGGTGGGCTCTGCACTACCAACATCCTAGGACTGATAATGCCTTGGTGGCTTATTCCCAAATGTTTCAACTTTCAACCTGTCGTTATAAGAAAGGGAGGAAACACAAACTAAAGGCCTGAACAGATCAAGGTTGTCAGGCAATCGGGCCATCAAGAAGAATCTGTACCCTATAACAAGGGAAGGGAGAGCATTTCACTCTCATTTTCCCTTAAAATAGATACTGTATACATGTTTTCTCGACACTCCCCCATTGCGCCTGTGTGCTGCTATTGAACTTTGGTTCCCTCATGGACCTACCTGTGGACTAGAACAGTAAGGCAACCTTTTGTGGACTATGTGGTTGAACTTGACACTCTGCACCTTAATCTCATGTACAACGCACCGATACTCTTCTTGCACTAATGTCAATGTCATTAACAGTATATACCAGCTGCTATGATCATGCACCTTATTTCTGTACATGTACATAATGTTTGGATGGATATGCTATGTGTAATTATAACTTGTCTTTTTTTTATTCCCTTTCCCCTGCCTCCTCTTCTTTCATTTCTTTCCCTGTCTGGAAACTATCAAAACGATGTAACTCGCACAAAAACTAATTTCACCCACTGCTTTACACCTGTAAACCTGTGATGTGACAATAAAGACGATTCTGATTATATTTTCTGCGGGCGACCTTGTCGTTAGATGTACTATTATTAAGCATTATTTGTAAGGAAACGGTTCGCATGTCAGATGGCAAGACGATGCACATTTGCAACCACCTCAAAAGAAAAAGTCAACCCCTGACTTTTTATTTCATCAGTAGTGTGAACTGGGGGCCTTGTTATGTTAACACTGAGGAATAAAACAAGGAGCAGTCAATGCTCACATAAACAATAAGGCCATTTTCACCATCTGTCACAATGTCACAAGAGGGTGAGACTTCATTTGGCAATAAACTTATTTTGAGGTTTTGGGTTCTGTCATCACTGCACTTGGCCTACTGAGAAGTATTTTCTATAGCACAGTTTGGCATTGACCAGGGATTTCTGTTATCAGGGTTTCAGTTTTTTTCCTTCTTATCACATCAATATACAAAGTACCACCAGTCTAGTCTAACTAACCTAACAAATGGGCTACAGCACTGAATCTGATACAATCATTACATAATCGCCTGATCGTAATTCTATGAGCTGACCGCAATGCGCAATCATTTAGCAGATTTCCATTCCAGCAGTGATCGTTATTAACACACAAGCATCAATCCAATTTGTGTCCTGTTGGCTTATAACTGTGAGAGTGGATCAGGTGTCCTTATTCCTTATAGGCCAGATTCCTATAGTACAGATTTTGTCAAACAGGGTTTTGATGTTCCATACCGTTTGCCTTTAACTGCCTTCCAAAATCTGTGTATTTTGTGCCTTCCAAAATAGACCCTACAGGTCTAGGTCTATTTTGAATTCTTAAAGAGTTCAAATGCACTTTTTTTGTGCTGAACAATTTTGATTTATTTTCTGTTCAACAGTCCTCTGCACACGTTCCGTGAGTTCACACTGCTCCTAGTAGTTTCTTTCTACCTCTCCGCCGCTCATTCACTGCAGGTGATGTCGCAGCCTCACTTTCACACAGCCACTGTTACGCTTAGAGCCGCCCAACAGCTCTCATCCCCACACCAACCCGACATCCTATACTCACAGGAAAGAGTGCAATAGGGCTGAACGATCATTATCATATTGTTATCTAGATATGAACATGTAAGATATTAACATTGCAAAAGGGAATGTTACCAACGGTATAATTTACATTCTCCCCCCGCTCGCTCGCCCCGCATGTACAGCTAAGCCAGACAATCAAACATCCCCTCACACTCTAAGTGCGTTTAGTTGCTTGTTTCTAGTTCAGCTCATTAAAGCCCCCTTTCCCTGCACGTCAAACAGAAAAAAGTTAAACACCATTCAACTTTGGCGCAGGGGTGTGCATGAGACACCATCACCGCGCTCAACTGGTCATCTTGGCTATAGCGGAAACAGATATGAACAAACTGATGAAGGGCTTGACTCTTATTTTATGCTTTTTTTGTTGTTGCTGTATGTTTTTAAGATCTCATTGTGTCTATTATGCATTTAAAGTAATAATTCACTGTCAAAATGTTTAAAATAACACAAATAAATAAATGTGTGTGTGTCTGTATTCAATTTGCTACTCTTTGTGTGTTGATCAAAGTAAAAATGTATATAATGATTCCATGCAATCCTGGGAAAACTACATTTTTAGTCCCAGTCTAAACATTGTCTGATCCCAGAATTCAATAGTCATGAGCAGTTTGTGGCCCCTAGTGGCAGAGGGGAGGATGCATGTAGGTTTTTATTCCCGCACAACCATATCACATTCACTGGTGGTCAGTCAGTGTACTTAGAACCAAGTACACTGACAGACTAGGCGCCATATTACTCCCACTGATAAAGGCATGAAGGTGAGGTTCTTAAATGGCATTGCCTGTTTCTCTTCCTCAAAGAAAATAGAATTTAAAAGAAGAACAATGCTCACCTCAAGTGAAACATTGCATTAAACCTAGAAATCCATCAATCCGAAGCAAAAATAATTTAATCGATGGTTTAGAGTCTTAGATGTGGGTCTGCAACTAATATTGTTTGCTGATTTTTTTTTATATACAGCCCATTGTCAGGGAGAGGGAGAAAGAGAGCTAGACTCAGCTTGGTGGTGTCCGATAAGGGTAACCAGTGATGAGTCAGCTGTGTGGGCAGCCAGTCTCCAGGGGGTGGAGGTTTCTGCTAATACTCCTGAGTCATCCCACAGGGCTACAGTCATATTGTCCTGGCGCAACAGTGCCCAAACAGTGTGGGATGTGTGAACAGTTCTATAAGCCAACTGGATTCTATAGCTTATAGCAGGGTTCCTGAAAACGTTTGAGCTAGTTAAGTCTGGTCCTGACTGAGACTCAAGCTCAATTAAAGTCCCCAAGACATGGCCAGAAATCATCATATTTGACATTTCATATCTTCCTGTTTCCTGTAAAAAATAGCAAGCTAGGGAGGGACATGTCAGGTATATCAATTGGCATTTACAGTATTCAACGGGACGAGGTTATGATGAGTGACAGCCTGTCAAGCGGTGTCAATGTTTGTATCTGCTGTAGAGGTGAAGAAAGAAGTAGCACATTTTGAAAACAAAAATGTAAACTAGCAGCTGAACATGTGGTATTTAGTAAATATTGAGCAACTACCCATTTATCAGCTAAAATAAAAAGGATGTTTACAAACAAGCTGCGAGAGACCCGCAACGGGTTGTCTATTTCTCCTCCGCTGCTTGCGTCAGCTCTCGTCAGCAGAGCAGACAGCTGCCTGACAGAGGAGGAATAGCATGAGTCTGTGACCCGGTCCCTGCTACAACACTAGGGATAGATTGTTTATGCATGTTGTTTAGTTGTCTGTCTGTCAACTTTGTCTGTCTGTCTACAACTGCTAGGTTAAAACTTTAATATTCGGTACATTCATACAACAGTTTGTATCTGTCCATTTGAAGTGGTGTTGTGTGTGTGTGAGTCCACGTACAGCGAGAGCCAACTGTCCGCTGTGTCAAGCTCTTTGCCTGGCCAGAAAACAGCTGTCTGACTTGCTCAGCACGGAGCTGCAAAATGACACTAGCTATTTTTATAATCTTAATGTATAAGCATAAACAAAATGCTTCACAAGAACAATGTTAGCAGTATATTTTATATACAGCTAAAGAGTAAACCATGAAGTAAAGGTCTCCTGGTTTCGGCACGGATGGCAGGCCGGGAAAGAATGCTTTCTATCTGGTGGATGGAGAAATAGAGAAGAGGGGGGGGCTGATGTTTCCACAGATATAGTTTATATAAATGGGGGCGGGACATAATACTCAACACAATATTCAACAAAAATGCAACATTGGACCCCGAATTAAGTGTACGCCCCCTTGTGCAAGATGCGTCATCATCATATTCCCCCCCCCCCCCCCCCCCCTTCCTTAGGGGAAAAAAAGAGAAATACAATGACAGCTACCTAAAAACGATGTCATACTACTAACCATTAGTGAAACAGACCCGAGTTGGCTCTGTACTCTGTCTGCTTGTTTCCTTCCACACCAAATATCTTCACCAGATCTAAAAAGCCTGAAGATCGGCTATTTTTGGCGAATGGAGTAAAACATATGTTCTATAATGTCAGATGGTGATAGACCTGTGAGCCACTTTGGGACTCAAGAGTTTATGAAATGCTAGTCTACACACAGAAGATGACTCGAACAGAAATTCTGATCTGTCCAAATTTCACCTGGTGGCCAGGTGAACCCAAATGGAACAGTCAGCTTTCTAATGTTTATTATATAATGGCTCTAAACTATAGTAGCATAAAAAAGAACTCAGTCACTGTTGATTACTCTGCACTTTTCTGTAGCTCCCTCTGAGAGAACACAGCAAGGCTATGAGGAGCATGATCAGCCAAGGCATAGCAGCATGAGAGGAAATTGCCCGTTAACACTCAATATGGGTTTAATTAACACTCTAAATGATGGAATCTGGGTGACCTAGAGCAGGCTGCATTAGAGATGCCTGGACGTAGTGGGATTTTGACCAGTTTTACTTACTATAACACATTATCATCATTTGAACAACACAAAAGATGGAAAGCACAAACTCAACCACATGAACCACATGAGATTTTGGGGATCTCATTTGAAACAAGCCATTGCGACTTTTATGAGATATCCATTTTAGCTGACCTTGTATTGTAAACTGTACTTCCATGTGGTTTTTCCCTGCAAATCTTCTAAATAAAGTATTCAATCAAAAAATAAAATAGTCTTAGTGTCCCTATTCTGGGGGGGGGGGGGGGCGATATACAATAGACAATATAATAGACGATATACAAGCTCGCAGATAATGGTCAAACTACTTCTCTAGACTAGTGAGTGATGCCCATGGGTATAACAGCAGAAGGAGCTCATCTGACCTTGTTCCTCCAAAATGTCGAATGACCTACTCAAAACTAACCTAAAAGAATGGCGGACCTTAAAATACAATTGAGCATTGTTTAACTCCTTGAACACCTTAAAAGTAGAATCGTCTACCCCGCGCCCACAGTGCCCCACCCCTCCGTTCTCTGTAAACATACCTTATGATGCTACAGAGTTTTATTCCAATATGTATTGCATTTGTATTGCATGTATTACTGATGAATTGAGTACAATGGAAACAAGTATTTTTGTGTTGTCATTGTAGTATAACAAACGTTTTAATTAAGTATTCAATCAATCAATCACGATGCAACGCATTGTGCCACATTGATAGATCAGCTATTTTCTGCAAAGACATTTAGTGAAAACAGGAGGAAACTAAGAAGGTCCCAGGTTCGATTCCTGGCAATGGCAATGTGTTGAAATGACCCTGAGCAAGAAGACACTTTACCCCCCCCCCCCTCCCCAAACTACCCTCTCTCTAGACTACTACCATCTCTAGTATATAAATCTTCATAAATCGCTAATTGAAGATTCTAAGTCTTCTAAGTCCATTGCTAAAAGAAGGTGAGTAACAGTGGAGATATTAGCACTGACTCCAATCAACATCTTCCATAACGCTGGGTCAACACGTGACCGTGACTGGCCCCACTGACTAATACATCTGACTGTAAAAAGGTGCTAACAACACTGAAGACTTATATGGTAAAGTTGTTGACCTGATACAAGTGACAAGTCACACATGAATAAGAAATAGAATCTCACCCTGCCTCCACTTTTCCCATCACAAAATGACATGCTGATAACAGCTCAGGAATACAAGACAGAAATACAGTATTTAAGTGATTTTATTGCACTTCATGTCAGACATTGTGCTGAACAAATGTCAAGTCAAATTCTATGTCAACGTCTAGAGAGAGCCATGTGTTTTGATTTTGAAATGGTAAGGTGGAGCTAAGCAGCAGGGCAACACCACACACTTCCTCTGTAAACTATAGCTAACATAGTAAAGGACAACAACAAGATCATGTGACAGCGACCAGCCAGCATGGCCACAACTTTCCTTCTTCAAATCATCGCAGCTGCACACTTCTTTGAATACTGTGGTTTCACTGTCTTACACCGGCCGGAGCATAGACTAATCTGAACATGCTCCCTCATTCTGCTCATTGAAGAGAGACCACATCAATGGCACACATTTAGATGAAATCCCCCTTGAGCTGTCACGCTCAGTGATGTCTGTAGTGCTGTAGTATGTACACAGTGAAATTCTTACTGTTGATTTAACCATTTGTAACTCTGGAAGTCTACACTTGTAACCCCCTGTTCTTTTTTATTTCTCTTTCTTGAAAACGATGGAGCTCGAACAAAAACGAATTTCCTCCACTTCTTTACACCTGTAAACCTGTGATGTGACAATAAAGCTGATTCTGATACCAAATGGACCTGGTTACCATTTCATTTATAGACTCTCAAGAGCTTAATGTTAAAGTGTATGATGACCTACTGTTGGTTTTACACAGTGGTTCTAAAAGTGGGGTCCAGGGGCTCTCAGGGATCCTTGAGGGGGGTTCTAAATTGACCCTTGCTAGTCTGCAACTCTGACAGTGTACAAATGGACACTGACGGGTCCATTTGTACACTGTCAGAGTTAAGGGGGGGTCCTTCAAATGGAAAAGTTTTAGAACCACCCTCCTAGTCCAGCTGTGGTCGCTCAAAGGTCACTTACCGCGATCAGCGTGCTGTTCCTGCTCTGCTCCCCGGGCGCTCCTCCACCGTCTCCTAGGTCCGTGTTGCTGCCCCCGGTCCCCCCGGGGCCTCCTCCTCTCTGCACGCCGGTCTGGTCGCCGCCACCGCCGCCACCACCACCGCCGCTCGGCTGCGGCTGCCGGTGCTTGTTGGACCGCTTGGCTTTGGTCTGCAAGCAGCGCTGGTGCAGTGCGAAGGTCTGCTGTCGCTCCAGGTCGAGCCGCTCCAGCGCCGTGTTGTCGTAGCGCTTCTCGCAGCTGCTGTGGTGCCTCCGGAACAGTTCGATTCGCCGGCGGAGCCTCTCCATCACCGCGCTGTGTCGCGGTACAACAAAATCCGCCATCATCAATCAATTCTTTTTTTTTCTTTCGTTTTTTCTTTTTCTTTTTAGGTCAATCCGGACTCAGGTTTCGTCCAGAAAAACGCTGAATTTGCTTCTATTCAAGTAAAGGGCGTGTATACACCCCCCCTCCTGCCCCTTTACAAAGAATCCACTACTGGCTCCATAGAGTCAACCTTTGTCTTGCTAATGGCCTTTTAGTCACAGGAGCAGAAGATTTTTTTAAACGGAAAGGGTTGTTTTCTCCAGCAATTTCACTCAGCCTCACGTTAGTCAATTAGAAATCAATTTATCGTTAGTGAACTGCATTTGCCCCCCATTCTCTGCGTAACATTTCACCATCATCCGTTATCAAACTAAAGGCAGAAACATTGTTATTATGTCTTGTTCTGCAAGTAACACAAATTAAATAAAACAAAGCCCAACAACAACAAAACAGACATCAGTCCTGTTTTGAATGCAAACAAGGCAACACTTGCCAGGGGACGTTGTAGCAGATCTACAGCTACATGTCCATCAATGAACGGTTGGGTTTAAACTCTCACATTCCTACACTCAACAAATCAAAGTTGAAGAGCCAAGCGTCGAAACCCCCTACAACTTACAGAGAAGTTTTGTCGTTTTCCCCCTTTAGTTTCCCTGCAAAGCGAACCTCCCTCCAGTCGTCACAGGCAAACACATCGTGCCGATACATATCATGTAAATATATTAGATCACATCGCTTACTTGTTCCAAAAAGTTTATTTTGCTAACGCATTAGCATGGATTAGCTTGCCTGTGCGCTAGCCGGAGAGAGCTAGAGCTTTGGCTCCTCTTGCCTTCTTCTCCTCCTCACAAAACTTGACAAGTGTAAAAAATAAAACTACAAAACCCTCCGTTAAACAAACAATTTCAACCTACGGCCACATTACAAGACGCGACAAAGCTACTAGGCTCTACTGGGTTCGCCTAAAAGACAATCATTACGTTGCGAGTTCACTTACTTTACAATCAGATGTTTCTCTCTTACTGCATCTGTCTAGCAAACAGCTGATCCTCCTCCTCGGCGGAGCTAGCTGCCTTTGGCTAAGCTAGCCGCTAGGCTAACCCTGTGCTAACAGGTACACTGCTGCACTCAAGCTACGGATGTAGCGCGCTAGCTGGGGCTAGCTAGCTAGCTTGACAGCGTTTAAACAAAGCATGATGATGCTCACACACACTTTGACCAAATTATAGTTCTCGTCAAGAGTTCTCTGTGTGAAACAAGGCCGACCGATCGAGGTGTCCGAGTGGGAGGCGTCGGGGGTTTTCTTTTGTTTGTTAAAAATCAAACCCCAGTCCGAGACAAACAAGCCGAGGCACAACTCTGTCCCCTTTCTCTGCTGTTTCTATTGTTTTCCAGTGGACAAGCAGGTCTTCATCGCCATTTTGGAGTTTTTTTCTCCTCATCACCAATAGGAATGAAAGATGCTAAGGATGGCACGGTGACGTCATGAACAATCGGAAGTGTGTGTTTCCTGGGGGCGTTTTATACAGTAGTGGAAAAAGTATTCACATTCTTTACTTAAGTAAAAGTATTAATACTGCCATGTAGAAATACTCTGTTACAAGTCCCGCAATCAAAATGTACTTGAGTAAAAGTACAACATTATTGGTATCAAAATGTACTTACAGTAGGCTACCAAAAGTAGAACGTACTCATTATGCAGAATGTCCCATTTCACGAGTTTTCAAACGTGTAAAATGTATAAAACTCATTTGAAAATAGGTCTACAAGCTCACAATGCCTCGCATCGCGACGCATTGTAGATTTTCAAATGGCTGAAATGTATTGTTGAAGTGGGTAATGAATTGATTGATTGATGTACTTTATTTAGTAAGACATGAGAACAGTACATGGCAGTACATAACAGTACATGGAAGTACAAATTCGCAATACAAGGTCTACTAAACTGGATAGCTCAGTTAAGCACGTAGCTTGTTTAAGATGAGATCCCCATGCACACAAATCATGTTGACATATAAGAGACAGACAGATATACACACTACTATACAGAATGTCATACAATCAGTTTACAGGTTACTGGTATGAAGTATGAAGGGTGAAAAATATGTACAAAAAAGAAAGAGAGGGGGGGGGGGTAGGTTAGGTTAGGACATGGGGTAGGTTAGGACTTGGACAGGGGCCATTTTTGAATTGCAGCCTCCTGAAGGTGTATCTTTAGGGCATTTTTGAAAGTAAGTAGGGTTTTACACTCCTTTACTCCTTTTGGTAGGGCATTCCACATTTTAGATGAATAGCATGAGAAAGAGTTCATTCCCTTTGTTGTGCCAAATCTGGGTTGAACATGGTTTGTGGAGCTGCCTCTGGTGTTATGATCATGGACTTGATTAACATTTTGGAAGTATTTTGACAAATACAGGGGGATCCCAATGTTGTGGTGTATCTTAAAGACCAGGCCCATAGCAAGTTGCTGTACTCTGTCCTCAACCCTAAGCCATCCAAGCCTAGCAAAATGGGCATGGGTTAGATGGGCTTTGTAATTGAGGCCAAGAAGTAGCCTTACAAGTTTGTTTTGGGATGTTTGGAGCCTTGTTTTTAGGGCCTTGGAGGTGTTGTGATACCACGAAGTGCATGCATAATCATAATGACCTTGTATGAGGGCCCCTACAAGAATCTTCAGAGTATTCTTACTGACTTTACGAACAAGCCTCCACATCCTCCGTGTTATTTTGTGGACCTTTTTGATCGTCTTTTCAGCGTTTTTGTCACCTGAGAGGTTTGCCTCCAAGATGGAACCCAGGTAGGTAATTTCCTCCTTTCTTGTGATAACATTTTCACCCACTTTGATCGTGAAACTCTCAGCCTTTCTAAGGTTAGGGTTGGACCCAAAGAGGATGGATTCAGTTTTACCCAGGTGTAATGAGAGTTTGTTGTCGGAGAGCCAGATGCAGATCTTGTTGAGTTCAGTGCTGAGAGTTTTCTCAACCTGCAGCCTGTCCCTGTCCGAGACCAGCAGAGCCGAGTCATCTGCGAACAGGAACAGTTTGCAGTCGCAAGCTGAGGACATATCATTCACATATATCAGGAACAGTAGTGGTCCTAGTATGCTTCCTTGAGGAACACCACAAGTCACTGGGAGGGGAGGGGACTGGGTGCCGTTTACTTCCACCACTTGCTCCCTCCCTTCCAGGTAGGATCTCATCCAGTTCACCGACGTGTCATCAAAGCCTATTGCTTTGAGCTTATTGATCATAATTGGGTGATTAACGGTGTCAAAAGCCTTCTGGAGGTCCAGCATGACCATGCCGCAATATTTGCCCTTGTCGACATCTTGTTTGATAGAGTCGTTCAAATAGAGAAGGCATGTGTCAGTGGAGTGGTTTGTTCTGAAACCAGATTGGAATTCGTAAATTAGATTTTTTTCGGCAAGGTACTTATCAACCTGTTCATAGACTATTTTTTCCATGACTTTCGAGATGGAGCTAAGAATAGAAATAGGGCGGTAGTTGCCAGGGTCTAATTGGTTTCCTTTTTTGTACAGAGGGGTCACTCTTGCTTTTTTGAAGTCGTTAGGGACCCGTCCCTGTATGATGGAGAGGTTTATTATGTGGGTAATGATTGGGGCAATGGAGGCGGCTGAGTCTTTTAGAAATTTAGCGGGGATGTTGTCGGGACCTGTGGCTCTGTGTTGTTGGAGTGCACTCAATTTTTTAAACACCTCATCTGTTGACACAGGGGAGAGTTTAAAATCATCTTTGCGTACACCCTGTTTATCGTAAAATGAATCAACATACTCTCCACCATGACTCCCAGAGTGAGGGGGTAGTTTTTCAACTAACTCTGAGGCCACGGTCGTGAAGAATATGTTGAGGATTTTACTCACTTCCCGTTTGGATGAAATGAGAGTGTCATTCACCTTGAGGTTTATGTTTGTAAACCTGGTTTTCAATTTCTTGCTGCAGCCTAGTAGGTTGTTGAATAGCTTCCAGAGCTAAAGAATGTTTTGGAATAATAATTAAAATCTACAATGTAACTAAAGTTAGCAAATAATGGTAGTGGAGTAAAAGTACAATATTTTCTTCTGGGATGTTAGTAAAAAGTACTGAAAATTGGAAATACTCCAGTAAAGTAAAGATACCTCAAAATTGTACTCAAGTACAGGCTTACTTGAGTAAATGTAGGCCTACTACAGTTCCTTTAACACCACTGGTTTTAAATTTCGTTGTTTTATATTTCGTTGCACGAAATTAATATTTACCCATTTGTTCCGTTTTTCGTCAAGCGAAATGGTGGTGCAATGAAGTTTATAAAAACAACGTAGCGACGCGGTTTTGCGTTTCACATTATTCAAGTGCCCTGGTGCCTGAGTCTAGTTGTGACGTCACTTAAGAATCCTTGGAGTCTTTATTAGCGTCATGGCACTGTCCCCCACCTCATTAACCACTTAAATCCCAAATGGGTAACCGGAGTCCCTCAGGGCTCAATACTAGTGTATTTTCCTGTTTTCTGTTATTGTGGGGAAAGCTTTCGCTGAAAATTGCATATCGACAAGCTCACAACGAGCTGGGGTTTTAAGTGGTTAAAGAATACAACATAAATAAAGCAGGTGTGTGACAAAATATACCACACTTACACTCGTTTTGAATAAACTATAACATACACATTTGTTTTAATGAGTATGGGTTGTTACTTTATTTGTTTGTAGTTTTGTAGTTGAATCTGAATTTCAAGACTGGTTATAATATAAAGTACCTTTTTATTCTATTTATTTATTTTGAATTGTACTGAAATCGAAATGTGTACATTCCCTACATTAACCTTACTTCCTTATTCCAACCACTGGTTCTCTGTTCACTCACACTTTTCATCATCTCACTTTCTTCCTTACTCTCTTCTTCTGACCCATTTACCCATCTGTAGTCGCACGCACGCACGCACGCACGCGCGCGCACACACACACACACACACACACACACACACACACACACACACACACACACACACACACACACACACACACACACTCAATACACTCCTTCTACCAAAGAAACAGTACCATCTATTTATTATAACAATAAGTCACCCAATAGAAATAAAACAATCTAAAATGAAACAGACATCAACAGACAGAAACCCCCCTCCCCCCAATTACCCCATACTTTGCAGCAGATTAAATAGAATATTGGGTGAAGGAGTATGAAAGCATGTAAATTACGCCTAATCTATTCCCACTCCTCTATCGCCTCCAGCCAAGGAGACCACCTTTATGTGAATTGTATGTTCTGGAGTCTCATGAAAACTTTTTTTTCTCCATTGAATAGATTCCCTTCCCCACTGACTGTCATGTGTTGTGTCGGAAAAGAGGATCTGTTTTAAGACGGTATTATTACTTTCTTGTCTTACTTCTGCAGTTCTAACTATGCAGGGTCTGGGATCAGAGACAGCCACGGTAATCAATATGCCTGGGAAATTGTCCATCTATGCTTGGTTTTTCATGTTTGATCAATGTCTTCCCCAGTTTTTGCCCATCCCAATTTCCCCACCATCAATAAAAGTAATCAAGAGTGAATAATATATATTATTATATAATATGAGTAAACCCTTAGTTAACATGCAAAGAATGTGATTATTAGGTCAATTTTCCTACCCTGTAATCCAGTCTAATCACAGAGCAGGTATGTTAAAGTTTATGGTTGAATGCATGAAAAGGTTGATCTCTCCACTGGAATGATTGGTAATGGACTGGATAATGACAGCAACATAGGAATCTATTAGACTGGTTCTCTATGTGGGGTCTCGGGACCCCCAGGTGTCCTTGAGGGGGTTACAGGGGTGTCCCCAGCTAAGTGATTGATAGTCAGCAACCACATGGACCTTGCGGGTTTAGAACTCAGAAATTGTACATTTGTACACAGTTAAATTAACAAAGGATTTACAGTGTAGATTGGGGTCCATGAGATATTTTTAAAAAATCATATCAAATGGGGGTGGCCTAATGGATATCAAACCAGTGACCGTTGACATGAGAAACACTGCTCTAGTAGGCTTGGACACAAACGGGCACAGGACATGAATGGGATGGTCAATACTACTTATACTTTGAATAAGACTGTTATTGGAATGTTCATAATGGGTCAGCATTGCCAATGGCTATACGAGTTTAACCAATTTCAGATTGAGTCAGTGACAAAGAGGGGAAAACAACTTGCCATTTCCATTAAGTTTCCATTAGGACTTTTTTATTCATCAAAACAAATGGCATGTCCATTCATAGATTACTGTATAACAATACACATCTGTCACAGGAGCAGTGTCTTTTGATCCATTGTTGCAGAGTACAACTCCTCATGGTCATCACAGTATTTCCTCAAAAGCCACTATCAAATTAGGCATTTCCATGACATCAGAGCTAGTTCTATAGTGTATGAGGTTAAAGCAGAATCCTGTCTGTGTAAACTTTTTTTTTAGTTCAAAACAAACCCATAATGTATTCATGCAACGTTCTGCCCTCTGATACAGTGCAATGTTCAGGTTAGAAGTCTGTTATCTAGGCAGCTTTAGGCAGACAACTAAAAGAACAGAACAAAAACTACAGTTTGTACAACAAAAAAAAGAAAATATATTAAAAGGAACAAATGGGTGAAAAACAATCCAAAGAATGATTGATAGTTTAGTCTGAAATTTTACATTCTTTTAAGGGAACAACCTTTTTAGTATTGTGGCTTGCTGTAGAAGGGTGAATCAATTGGGGGAATACAAAAGTATCCAAATTAAGAGAAAAATTCTAGCTTTTATGGGAAAGGTCACCTGAAATTGATTTTAAAAAAGTCCTCCATTTTTCCTTGACACTTAAATCTGCACTCAATCTCAAGGCTCAAATACATTTATGGTCATGGCAAACCATGACACCAGTAGAGAAGAACACATCTCCAACTGACCATCTCTTGGTCAAAATCTTTTTTAATATATATTTTTTGTTTTATTTTTTTTAGTAACATCATTTTCAAGTTCTTGCATTTCCCCCACCAACCAGTTAATGAGTTAACTACTACACCTCACCTGGACAGTTATCATCCAATCATTGCTTAGCTTCATGGTGTAACACTGAAGCAGGCATCCCCTCATGTATTACAAAGACATCACAAATACAGTCAACAGCAGAAGTGTAGTAAAAAGGCAGGAGAAAAAAAAAGAAAAAAAAAAACTAGTCTGCACAGTAGTTGCAGATTCCTCCCACATTTCCCAGTGATATTCACTAGCTTGCCGGCCAAGTGAAATGTCAGCACAGAACAGAGTGGCTAACAGGGTAGACTTGCTCACCAGTTGCGACTAGGCTTCAGGAGTATTTGGCTTGTCAACGTAAACCTTCCAACCAATTTCAAAACTTTCATCCACATGTTAAATCAAGAGAAAACGCTATTCCCCACGCTGCACATACAGCAGACGTGTTAAATTAAGAGTCTCAATTACCTTGACAAGTGCCAACTCTTTTTTTGTCATACTTTTGTAATTGGCTCCTGATGTCACTTTTCTAGCCACTCACAAGGTGAACAGGGTTGCAAAAACAGGAGTTTAAAAAAGGTAATGTAAGACTTAAGTTGTAGATGGTTACAACAAGTTAAGCGCTAGCATTTCTCCCATAGTGCCATTCTTTCATTTTATATGGGGTATTTTAGACTAGGAGAAAGAACTGAGGACGCAAAGTTAGACATTGACAAGCGACAACCTGCCACATTTCTGGACTGTACTGCACACTTCAGAGATATGACTGCAAGATATGCTTGCTCATCATATTTAGCAACAGGGAGATTCTTCATCTGTGAGGAGGTGGAGCCTTGACAGTTTTTTTTTTCTCCTCCCCAATTTTAAACTCATGAGTCAGCGCGGACCGAGGACGCCGGTCTAACAACCTTGACTTTTCACCCACAAACCTGCCAGCAATAACCGTCACTGAGCTTCAAGGATTGGACTGCCTGCCTGCCTGTCTGCCTCCCATTCCAACAATACAACCAGGAAATGCTTCTCTTATCTCCCATACACACAAGTAGGGATAAAATGCCAATATAAGTTACTATACAGACATTAAATTCCTACACAGTACACATCAAAACCCGAGGCAAACTTAATATTAATGGAATCAACGTTTAGAAAACAAAAAAAACATGTAAATAGTATTAAAAAAGAAATTTACAAACAAAAAAGTTAAAACCTTGCTTTCTAGGACCAAGTAAGGCAGCATAAACTAATTTAGTGGAAAGCCTGCAGCTAGATAGACTTTCTCCCCCTGTTCATCTGAACTTATTTTTTTGCGTGTAAAAGAACAGCAAGTACACAACTGTACACTGTAAATCTTGAGTGTCACTCTAAATTAACACTGAGGATTTTACTCTGTACTATATGGCAACTGAGGGGTTGTGACTGCCCAATACCACCCAAACCATCATGACGTTAAAAACTGTAGACAGCACTCATGAACAGGAAGACTATACAAGAGTAGATTTTACACTGATAATTACACATTTGTTATAGTCAATCTTCCTTAGAATGTCCTCCAAGTTACTATGCTATGCGTGGCTATAACCCCTCTGTCATATACACGCACTGCAGAAGTGGAAACTGGAGGATTGAGAGAGACTTACACACAGAGACAGAGAAAGAGATCATCTAAATGCATGTGGCTAAATCTACTAGCTGTAGTGTTGCCCTGCTAATTTTCTTGATGTTAAATACTGATTGGACCTGTGGAGGATGGAGGTGGGCTGACCAGCAGGGCTGTCTGTGAAGTGGGGAAGTAACAGACTGGGTGTGGGTGGGTGGGTATGGGCTGGAGCAGTTGGGTTGGTTTTGGGTGGTGCAGGGGGCAGACAGGACAACAAGGTCCCGCAGATTACAGCCCGCTCACACTTGCTACGGAATGGTGCGGGAAGTTTTGTTAATATTTTGAGCCCTTTTACTACACTAAGTCAGTCTTCATCCAACTGGAATCATCATCATCATCCTCATCCAGCGTCCATGTTGGAGGTCAGGATCATTTCTTTTTTACCCCCGTCGGTCCTGATGAGAGATGGCTTTGCTGCTACGACGTTATCTTTTTCTCTTTTCACTTCGTCACCTCGGAAGGAGGATTTGGAGAGGAAGGAACATGGAGGGTGGGGCCAGGAGAGGGAGAGGAGTGAGGTTTGGGAGCGGAGGAGAAGAGGTATAAAGGGGAGGTGGGGCTGAGGTCAGGGCTGTTGGTTGTAGAACGCAGACCTCAAGTGGCCTCAGTCCTTTCTCACTTTCCTGTTTCTGGGAGACCTTCTCAGCACGTCGTCTTCCAGGTTCTGGAAAGCAGGACACAGAGGTGGAGTTCAACAGACTGAGAGTGAGACTTCTGTTCAACTCGACGACACCCCACACAACCAGATAAGATTAGTCTCAGACATTCCTTGACAGGGCGTGGACCTTTTGCCAACTCCAAGAGGCAGGTTGTATTTACATGTAGGCATTTAGCCGACTACCTTTAATCTTAGTACAATAAGCTCCTTTTCCCTGATTAGTGACATTACAAGCACACAATGATGTGTAAGGATCAATCCTTCAGCACCCTAACAGAAGCAACACATTCCTTTGTCTTTAAATGTGAAGTTCAAGTTCAACGGATATGAATAATTCCCCTCAGACTTGGTATACTGTGTTATGTCCATGTTTTATTCTAATGAAGAAAAGGGGAACGTGCTCTCCCGTCTTTTTTTATTTAAGCAAAAATAATGAACGTTTCACCCCGGGTAAGGCTTCAACTTGATGAAGCCCTACTCGAGGGTAGGTTAAGGTTAGGTTTTGGTCCTCAACACTAAAGAGAGTGTAAGCAAAAACCTTTTACCTGGGCATTTCAATTAACTATCCAATTAAGGCACTCATTAAGGCTGCACAGCACGTTTATTGCTGGGAGGGAGTGACTGATGTTTTGTGCCAAAAGAGAGCTGGTTCACTATGGAATGCAAGTCAATGAGCTGACAATTATGGAATATACATTTCTAAACAACAGAGAACATTTTAAGATATTTGGAGTTACATCATCTAGCAAAGTGACATTTTACTTTAAAAGTTCATCATTTCTGTACCATTTAATTACCTCTAAATTACACTGTACAGCAATGTTAATGTCCCTGTAAATAGCTCAAGTTACTATGATCCGTTTCCTATCACAACGGAGGATAACGGATTCTAAATCATTGCCACTGGAGCCAAATACCATCACAAAAATCTGGTAACAGGGAATTTTGAATCCTTTTTCTGGACTCACCTCTTCAGTCTCATCGGCCTCTTCCTCCTTATCTCCCTCCTCTTCCTCTTCCTCTTTCTCTGCGGGACTTTCCTCCTCAGCTTCACTCTTCTTTTCTTCGGTAGCTACAATGACAGTTAATTCCATGAGACACACGTGTAGGCCTGTCACAATCACCTAATCGCAATTATTTGAGATAATTCATTTGCATAATCGTCATGAATGTTGATTTTTTTTGACATTTTCAAATAACCACGGAAATAGCCAATCTACAAGCTTACAACACGCTATTTCCACATTTCTTTTGAAACTATAAAAGTTTCCCTGTGATTTTTTAGTTTACAAAGCCTAAAAGAACTGTATTTTTTATGTTACAATGTTCAAAACACAATTAAATCGTTAATCGCAATTATTTGTGTGACAATTAATAATCAAGTAAAATTTCATGATAACGAAACTTCAGCTGTGGAGATGCCAGAAAAGAGGGAGCTAAAAATAGCATGTCTATCCCATTTATGGGAGATTTATGACCAATACATTTTTAAATAAATGTAATTGTCTTTCAAAAACCCTGCAACAACATACTGTTATGCTGTTCGTTTGCTCATTACAGTTGTCAAGTAATGACATCAAATTCATAACGCATTAAGAAGATAAAGGAAGGAGGAATTCATACATGGACTGCTCTCCTCCTCTTGCTCAGCCTCCTGCTCAGCCTGCTCAGCCTTCTCTTCCTTCTCTTCTTCCTCTTCCTTCTCCTCTGCTTCCTCCTCTTCCTCTTCCTTCACATCTGGCTGAGGCTCATCTGTCTTCTTGTACTCGGCTGCTGGCGTGGCTGGGGCCTTCTTCTGTAGGACAGAGAGAGGCGTTGGTCAGACAAACAGTGTTGTATGTTGTTCTGCAAAGTGTAATCTCACAGTGTCAATATTCACAGTAGCCAAATCCCTTTTGAACAACTCACTGTAGTGTAACAGGAACACTGGTAGCAGGTTTTGCATTTCAGATTATGCCAAGCTAACCACCCATTTAACGTATATCAATACAGAATGCGTGGTGGATATACAGGTGAAAAGTGTTACCTAGCTTCTCTTATCACATAACCCAATTGGGAATTGGCCAAGAATAGAAGAGCTGATTTTATATCAGGTTTGCTTTGCAGTTCATTACAAATCATTCCTGACACATAGGAACCCTGCATTCTCTCGTTTGGGCGTGTTTATGGGCTGAGCAGGTGTCCTCAGGCACAATATGCCTGTTGTAAAACAATCAAGTGTGTCAATCTGATCTCCAACTGTACATCCACATACCTGCTGCTACACAGAGATGACCACCAGAATGTTAATCTACATATGATGCCTACACCAAATGATTCTCAGCTTGATACACACACTACATTTACACTTTAGACTGGTACTCTCAATGACTGCCACAGGAGAGTAAGCTCCAGTTCTGTCCAATTGTAAGGAGTATAAGGGACAGGATGTCCAGACAATCTTGTGAATAAAGGTGTTCATTGTCTGTAATCCTGTCAGGACATCAAATGATCAACGTCTGAGCCCCTGAACCACTAGTTGAGAAACATTGGTTTACACAATCATTACACACTGCAGGGGAGTGGAACCATAACTCACAACAGCATGATTAATAAAACGGGAGAGAATTTAGCTCTCATTACTATTCTAACACATGGAAATTCTACGCTAAGAATCACCAGGCCAGTCTCAGCTGACAAAGTATTTTGGCTGCTCGATTCATTTAACTCTTCTTGTGAGCTTGTGAGGCTCAACTGAGATTGACTGTTGTTTGCAGAGCACTGTGGAGAGTCAGCAAGACCCCTTGAGTTACACTTGTCAGCAACACACAACGCACTGCATCAATCCACCCATTAAGGCTCAATTTGAGTGCGTGTAAATGCATATGTAAGTGATCGTGCATAAGTATATTCTGTCCAGTAATATAATGAGAAAATCTGACAGAAACAAAACACAAGGACAAATAACTGCTACATTCATGTTATCAAGTGTGTGCTTCAGAATGTGCCTACATGTATAAAACTGTAAATGTATGTTAGAGAGAGAAAGCGTGTGTGTGTGTCTGACCTTGCCCGTGCAGCAGAAGACGATGATCAACACAAGGGGCAGGGCCACGGTCAGGACATACACCACCCACAGCCAGGGACGCTCCTCAGCCGCACTCATCATCTGGGTAGCCAGGCCGGGCTACAAAGGAGACACACAGGCAGAGACAACCAACAACAAGAATGAAATCTGAAGTCAAAACAAACATACAAACTAACAGACTTTGGGGACTCTAAGTCCCTAAAGTCTGTGGTCACAGGAATAATACAATTTGTGGACAGAGAGTTATAGTGTCGGGATACTATAGGGCTCCCACATGACAAAAAGCTAATTACAAAGTGCTTCACTATAATAAAAACAAAAATACATCAAAGCAAAATATAGTAAATTCTGTGGATGGGAATGCATGAGCATTACACACACACACACACACGCCGAACGCCACACCCACAGGTGTGAGTGTGTGAAGCCTGGTTGGTTATTATGAGAGGCAGCCTGCTGGCCATACACAGGGAACCAGGGCAAAAGACTAATGATGCATAGAACAAACAGTGTGTGAAAGCAGAGGAATGTAAGACGCGCTCTGGGACAGAGGGAAAGAAACAAAAGACAAATGGTAACAGAATACAGTGATAGTAAGGTAGGCAGAGGAAAGCAGTAAACAGAGTGAGAAAAGAAAAATGTACAATATCAGTGAACTACACAGAGAGAGGGAATGCGAGTATGTGAGAGAGTGAGTCATGGTGGAGAGAGAGAGAGAGCAAGCATTCTAAGTGCGCGTCCTGAGTGCAGGGGAGCTTTGCGGCCAACATGCCAGGCATCCCAGGAATCCTCCTTTAGGAAAAAACTCCATCATGAGGGCAGCAGGAATTTTGATGAGCGATGGCTCAACTAACTGCTAATCCCTGGATACCAGCCAACCCCCCACAGCTCTCAGTATAAGCTACCCCCCATGCAATGGCCCTACAACAATAGAGGAACATCGCCACCTAGTGGCTATGTGTGTTTATGCAGAGTAGTGTGTGTTACAGGTCTAGCTCAGAGTGAAAGAACTACATGGCAATGTTGTTGTCACTCAATACCACTGTGCGATAGACCAGCTGTAATTGCTTTGTTTAAGCAAGTGCTAACCATAGCCTACTTGTTTTGTAGGCCAACTGTTCTACACATAATTGCAATTGTATTTAAAATGATTATGTTCTTTTTTCACACTCCATTTGCAAAATACCAGTATTTAAGAGAGGCTGTCTGTTGTGCATCTCACATATTGCCGCACAAATGTACAAAGCCTTTTAGGTACCTGAACTTTTCATCACTCATGATGCTCATTTTGGGTCTTCATTTCATCTTTGTTGCCCTACCCCATTTACAGTACATCACATACAAGGCCTTGGATTGCATGACGTGATCATGTCCAAGAGGAACATACTGGAGTACACTCATCTTCATTGAATGATTGACTCTTCTTCGCTGCCTGAAACTGTCAGTTTGAACCTGGCTGGTGTTAGGTTTCAAAGCCCACTGATAACGATGTACATTTTTCACAGAGTCTGTGAATGTATTAAACAGACCTTCAAGAGTTTTAAACAGCCTGTTTATAGCAGTAATCAGATTAACTCAAAATATCTCCAAAAACAGCTTTTTATAGCAACGGCTCCCGTCAATGGTTAGAACAGCTAATTTAGCTATGGAGACAGTGCTAACCACAGCGTCGTCTCTGGACACATCTATTTCTGGTCCTCCTTCGGGGAATGATCCCAAGGCCTGTTGGAGCCTTGCATCATTAGCTCATTGGGTTGCTGCATGCTCCCTGGGCTGATCGTTTAACAATAGCAAATAGTACAAAACAAACGCTGCCGGATACAAATCTCATCAGCAGTCTGCAACAGGAACTTTATTGATCACTAGAGAAATCCAGAGGAGTAGAGCTGTATTACTTAAAATATAAAACATGTGCGCCTTTGTTTTCAAAGTAGCCTACACATTCACACCTGGGAGCTTCCCATTACAACCACATATTTCAATGTAGGGTACCAAGTGACCTCCTATTCTAAACATAACATTTATTCCTTAGCATCAGTCTGTCAGATCCTGCCGAAATTTACCACACAGTACCTTTAGGACCCAACTACTTCTCCCTGCTAATCATATAGCCTATAGTGCTCTCACTCTCCATTAAAGGCATGGTAGCTGTCCACCAACTGGGCTCATTAGGTTTATTACTCCAGATTTCTATACAGAGAGATTTAAACCATATTAGGAGAGACATTAATCTTTAGTCTACCACAAAGTCAGTGTCGAACATGAAACCTCAAAGGAATACCACGTGGTTGATGTTGCCCAATGACATACTGTATATGAAGACAACCAGCAGGGACATTTTAATCTTTTGGGGGAAATGAATGGCTCTGACATGATTAACAACCCTCTGTATCGAAAACTACAGGATAACTAGAAACTGGTCTCAAAAGAGCACAGGCCTCCACCAACGTGGCAGTTTGTCTATGTGGTGTTGCAGTGCTTCAGGCTCCACATTCCCTTTACATGTGACCAGTTCTTTGTGGGCCCTCGATAACATTTTTCTCCCCTTAATTATTGTGGTGTGGGCCATGCCCATTTTTGGACACAGTTCTTCCTTGGTCCAGGACAAACCTTTACACAAAGTTCTGTGCAATTCCATTCAGAACTGCTCAGACCAATATTTGGGGTTCAGTACCCTGGCTCAAGGAATTTGCTTGGGGTGTGGCATGTGTGTGGGAGGTGTGAGGTGTCAAGTCAAATTACCTCTGCGGCTCCCTCGGCAGCCTTCTTCAATCCAAAGCCATCATTGGTCCAGCGCTCGGCCGTGTTACGGTCATTGGTGATGAAGAAGTTGTCGAAGAAAATATCAGAAGACATGGACCACAGCTCCAATCCCACGGCGCTGAATGGACTCATCCTGAATGGGTGAAGATCCTCAAAGAAGTCTGGGTTGGCGATCTTCCTGGGTTTCCACACTCCCTGGGGGGGAACAGTGACCGCAAAAAAAAACTCTTAGTCACTTAACTCAACAGACGCAAGATTTTCTTGGTGACAATGGGAACAGCAACACAAACGACATGTATAATGATTAGATCAGGCTAGTATCCTGACCAAAAACGGAACTCCTGTCGCTTGTGCACGCACACACGCGACCAGAAGATGTGCACTCACACAGGCACAGTTTTGCTCTCCTGATTGGAAAGAGTAGTATTTTATTTTGAACATTTTTGAATTGGACATTTTGGAAAACTAACATTTTCGAATGTTTTTAAATAGGCCATTAAAAAGAAAAGGGATTTGTATTTTAAGAATTGATAGATGAGAACACAAATCGATAATCAAAAATCACGTTTACGTCACATTTCTTGTTTTCAGCCAACACTAATATTGTTGAATATACATACCGTTTAACTAAAATGGCACAACAAAAAAAATCTCTATATATATATATATAAAAAAGCCACTTTCTCATATGAACACTGGAGAATGACCGGGGATTGGGGAATCAGGTTTGGACATTGTCCGGTGTTGGCCATTCACAAATGTAACGTGCAACAGGAGAATGTCCATTTCAGATGCGCTCACACATTAAGGTAAATAATCCGTTTCATAAGGTGAGGGGCGGGGACTGGGTAGTAGACACACATATTAGCTACTCCCACATAAAAATAAAACAGGCACAGCCTGAGGGAGATGCAAGGATCAAATGCAATATTTTTCAGAGAACAAAGGTCTCTAAATACAGCCAAGTGCGCACTGCGGAAGGAAGCGGCTACTGCAGTAGTAAAGAAACTTTTATGTTCCATCGGTGAATATTGAAATTCTAACACTTATAAAAAGCAGAATGATTAAACTCTCTCTCCAAACACCTCGGGAGGAGGGGAGGCTCCACCTGTCGACAATAGGGTATTC
The DNA here is from genome assembly GCF_963454915.1 of Gymnoscopelus microlampas. NCBI lineage: Eukaryota > Metazoa > Chordata > Actinopteri > Myctophiformes > Myctophidae > Gymnoscopelus > Gymnoscopelus microlampas. The sequence goes on along the minus strand of NC_139955.1, from coordinate 21,054,369 downwards.
GGACATTACCCGGACTTAAGTCAAGGGTCCTGCCCGCATAAAATCTGTTGCATGTCCGATCCTACTGATCCGGAATGTTGCGTTCATACATACAGCCCCTCCGTTTGAACTCTGGAAAACTTCCATAATACAGTGAATGTCTGAAAGTGGCTGTAAACACAACAGTATTTATTGACAATTGTGTCCCGTGTCCAGATGAATTGATCCTTCATAATTGCTTATCACCCCAGCAATACTTGCATTATATCCATTACATTAATGGGGATGCACAAAAGTGTCTCAACCTTCGTATATATAAAGGTCCATGTAGGAGAAAAATATTTTATTCCATCTAAGATAATTCTAAGCATTGGAGGCTCCTGCCAAACACTACATTTTCAACATTTCTTATGTGCTAAAACATTATTATCCAACCGCTGCGTGGGACTTGCATCACTACCTGATAGTTAGGGTTGTCAATCATGGGTGACTTCCACTTGCCCTTGTAGTTGGGATTGTCAATCACTGGTCGCTGCCAGGCACCGCATCCTGGGGCTGACTCACAGGCAGGGTTAGGGACCTGGGGGGCCTCCCATTCACCATCCATATCCTCATCCCTGGACAGGTACAAGAGAGCGAGAGGAAGGACAACCAGAGATGAGACAGGATTGAACAAGACATGTTTTATTTAGACAGAGATCATTGAATGTTGCTTTTTTTTCTCCTGTGTTTCTGTATGTGTATGCGTTTCTCTGTATGCGCATCTGTGTCAAGGGCCACATTTTCTGTGGCTGTGCAAGTGTGTCTGTTGAGGTTTGTGTTTCCGAGTGTGCCTATCTTTACCAGTCCTCAGGTTTGACAGCATCAGGGTCACCGGTGTACTCCGCCTCATCATCCAACCAGCCGTCAGGCTTCACTGCATCTTCATCAGGGACCTGAGCTGGGGCGTCCTCATCCCTGAACACACAGTCACACATCCTTTAGCCGACATATAACAACCACCATTATAGCTGCAGGTTTTTTGTAAACGTTATTTTAGTTGCTAACAACAATGGATTGGCTGAGGCCAGTTTGAGTGGGAACCGGTTTTCAGAGAAAGTAGCTATATGCGAGAACATAAATCGGTTTGAAAATTAAAAACATCTGCATTAAAACAAGCAACCAAAGTGATTGCTCATCTTAAAAGTAACTTTCAGCATAACTTGTGAAAACCGGAAGCAGATGCAACGCTACTTTCTCGATCGACTTTGTGAAACCGAGTCTGCACGCTAAAAAGAAACTAGGAATACTGGTATGACAGAACGCCTGGTAGAGAGCAGTTAATCATATAGTGAATCCACTAGTCAGTGGCCAGTTAGAAGACAGCTACATTAGCTGATTAAGAGGCTCATTGAGAAGGCCAAACTGACCAATCCTCAGGCTTGACAGCATCTGGGTCCTGGATCTTGGGCCTCTCGTCCCAGTCCTCAGGCTTGTGGTCTTCGGGGTCTTCGATCTCTGCATGGGGGTTGACTGGGGGCGTCACGTCTGTCAGCAGGTTACCACTGTTCACCACCGTTTGATCCACCAAGATCTCAAAACTGTTGTCTGGGTTCAACACTAGGGGCAGCACAGAGGCGAGACAACAAAAATGAAAGGGGTTTGTCCTCTGCAGCAGAAATAGGCATAGGTCTCACCAAGTGTGTATAAGTGAGATAAGATTCAATGTTAGAATGTGTGTCTTACCCAGTGAGTACAAGTGGGTCTTTTTATCTGTATAGTATGAGCGGAGGTCAGCATCAGGTTTCTTAGCATGTTTCTCCTCAAACTCTCCTGTCTTTGGATTCTTGTGTCTGAAGATGAAATGTAGTTTGTAGTCCTCTCCACACTTATCTGGTCCAAACATGATGGTGTAGGAGGTTTTGTCCTGAAACTGGTCCTGGTGGACAGGCACAAAATGCAAATGAAAAACATACACAAATGCAGGCAAAACATATGCACAAATAAAAAAAGATTACCACCAATCTCTCCATAAACCCAAACCTTTGGCAGAAAGTACAGTCCATTAACAAGGAAGATAGAAGGAGAAGTCTGGATTGTGTTACCAAGACCATAGTCCTTACATGTATCTTTGTGTCTGACCACTTCCTGTTAAAGGGTCATAACTGGCAGAGCCAAAAATCACAAACAGCTAGCCAAATTCCCTTCAGTCCCTGGAGAAAAGGATCTGTGGGTCAGATGCTTTTTGTCATCTAAAATGTAATCCTGTAGGTTTTCTTACCAGGTCAAGGTCAGGGGTCTGGGTCAGCAGTTTGACATATGCACCACCACAGTCAATACCAGTCTGGAAGTTCACCTCGTACCTAAGAGCAAAACAAAGAGATAGACAGACATTATAAGACGGCACCAAAATGTATCTACTGTATTACTATGGAACTATACAATAAAACAGGTAACGACATAACTATATAATTTAATGGAGTGGTTCTCAAGGTGGGGTCCGGGGATCCCCAAGGGTCCTTTAGGGCAAGGTCTGCAACTTTTTTTGCCCCAAGGAGCCCTTCCAATCTCTATTAATACAATCGCCTTGTGGTTCGACTTCCTGTAAGGGGGCAGAGTTTGGGTGTTATTGTTTCCTTATTCTTTGTCTGCGTTATGTCGTAGCTATGTTCTAACAGATCACCTGTCCAATTTCCTACACATTTACCCTAAACAATGATCATGCCTGTAGCCTGACATATTTTGCCTCAGTAGCGAACCCCTCTATTCTCCCTCTTCATGTAGTTTCCGCCACACTGGATGCCTTACAGCTCTTTGCTGCCTCCCACAGGTCGGGAGAATAATGCAGTTTGTATTATCTTTTCAGTGAAAATTATATTTTCGCTCAATAGCGCACTACTCCATCGTCAGGCATATTACGTCGCCCCGGGCTCTGATTTGCGTCACACTGACTTTGTCCAGTAGAGGGCAGCCCCTCTACTGGACTACAAGATTGTATGTCAGCATTCTTTGCAGACATCACACGGCCGGATCAAGACTCGAGTGTAAGCTTAGTGGAGCGAAGCACTCGCATATTACGTTGTGTGTGATCGCGCGTGTGTAGAAAGAAAGCAGCTCTTCTACAGATAAACAATAGTTTCGAATAATATCATATATCAAATAAAAAGGCAATCGTTTGTGAGCCATGGCTTCACAGGGTTGGGGAACGCTGCTTTAGTTAATTTTGGCATCAAAATCAATTGAACCACTTTAATCCTACTTTATACTTCAGCTATTTGAAAATCAGCCTGGCATGGCCAGCAAATTAAAGAAATGCCTCTGTGATAAACCCGCCCCATATTTGCATACTGGGCACTGATTGGTACCCCACAACTTCGGGGGCAGGCAAATCCAATCACAACAGAGCAGGGCCAGACCAAATCTGTTTTTTGTTTTTTTTGCACTGTCAGATTCATCTGGTTTCCAGGCTATTTGAAAATAGTCTATCTACAAGCTCACAACACATTGCATGGCAAAATGTTGTGAGATGATAGAGTTGCCATTTTACACTGATTTTAACGTTTTTAAGAACACAAATCTTCTCTTATGGGGTCCCTGGCACAAACTCTTTTCAGATGGGGGACCACGGCCAAATACATACATTTAGGGGTCCTTGACATGAAAATGTATAAATAATAAAATGTTTTAGAACCACTGATTTAATGGCAGTATGGAAGTGTGTGTAGCTGGGTTGTGATTACGGTATATATACTTACTGAACAATGAGGGGCTGGGTGTCAAAGATAAATGGTCTAAGGAGCTGGGCAGAGATGGCGTGGTGTTTGGCCCGAGACTTGAGGACCAGGCCTTTGTCTCCTGGAAGCTTACTGTCCTTCATCTCCTCAACTTCCCATTTACCTAGAAAAAGAAACAGGTTTACTTGCAACAGCCAACCAGGGAAACAAACCCATTGATGTTTTACTACCTATGGTCTCCATTTTTAAGATTTCAACCATTGCAGCATTCGGGAAATATTCAAGGTGGAAACCTTCCATGGGAATAAATATAGGGGTTATCGGCTCAGGCATTATTTACCATGTAATATGCAGACAGAAACTCCATTAATTAATTCATTATAATCCATTAATTTGCCAAATAAACCTAATTATTCAGCTGCTCTTCATCTGGCTTGGTTGTATGGTTGTATCTCCATCTGGTAGGGTGTAGTATAAAGGCTATTTCGCCACAGGCCTAACCATTATCTGATCTATGGGATGTGCCGTTTTAACGAATAACACAGTCACAAGGGACCATTACATCACATCCTGTGTGTTGCTAAATTAGGGGTTACAGTGTGGTGGGGTAGTCCACTCAAGCCTATAGATAAGAAAATTGCTCCACAGTATTTCCATTGGCCATTTGACCAAAAGAAGATAGCAGTAAGCTCTGAAGACAGAAAATATTGACATCAGTATTACAAAAGTACACAGATAACCAATGAACGTTAAACTACACTATGCCTCTTAAGCCCCATTATGTACTTCATATGATGGTGTAGTGGCATATATAAATAGCAGATCTACAAGCAGCTCACAATGTGTTGTATCATGATACACTGCACACTTGTAGTTTTATAATTTCACTATTCTTGAACATTTTTGCCAATGACATGCCCAAAATAGGGATGCCAAGTTGAAAGTGGTTAAATGGGCATATTTCTGTGGATCTGAATGTTGGATCCGTACCATCATACTTGGCGATGTCCTCATCAGCACCTTCCTTCTTGGCACTGGAGATCACCCAGCTACATAGCAAAAACAATGGAAAAGAAAACAAATACTGAGATATAATGAAAAGAGTCTGGGAAGCCCAGAGAAAGACATGCTGGAATCCACATGACTAAAATGAGTTGTGGTGACTGAGAACTTTAATCCATGAGTAGGTAATATTAGCAGAAGTTAACTGTGCAGCAGGCACATCAGTGCATCCTGTGTGCACATCTGTGTCTTGGGGGGGTTGAACAATTTACTTATTTTTACAGTTTATATAGGTTACTACAATAACTGCTGCTTACCTGTCCAATGTCCCCCGGTCAAACGACTCCGCAAAGAAATGTTCTCCCATAGGCTCTGGTGCTTTGTAGGTTACCTAGACAGTGGAAGAGAGAGAGAAGGCAAAGTTAAAGATTGAATTGATTAATCTAGTGCAAGAACTAACGATTTTGTTGGCATTCTTTCAGCAAGTGGGTGTCTCTCACTAGCCACTCTTCAAATATACTATGACATGTCTCTTATCGTGAAGCACGATACAATAACAAAGTTACGGAACAAAGCAGCAGTATGCTGGGCTGGTGTTGGCTATTGTTGAGTTTATTGGTAAGGGTATTCATAGAGAGCTTAACAAAGCCCACAGATACTAGAATAACTGTACACGTGCCATATTATACATATCAGAGAATATTTTTGTTATATTATTAGAAACTATATTTTGAACTCCACAGACCATATTTTAATTTGCAGAAAAGCAGACATGTGAGTTCAAGAGCTGGGCATGTACAGGCCCTTAGAGCCTCTTTCCCCGGTTGGAATAGGAGGCCTACGCTCTTAACTGAGCCTTTGTCAGGATATTAGACACATGGGATCAATAAATCAAACATATATTTGATTGAAACTAATTAACAAATTTAATGCATTCATCAAGATATTTTTTGGGGCATTTCTATCCTTTAAAAGCGACAGTAGAGAAAGGAAATATGGACATATAGGGGGATCAACAGAATATTTATTGAATATATTTTTTGTGATTCTATTGAGGCATTCACACCACCTCAAACTAGCTTTCTTTTTCTATTTTGCCATTCTCGTTGTTTTACATGAGTTTATTATTATAATTACTATTATTGCTACTACAATGTCTGAGGAACCAGAACGTACCCCTACTCAAGATGCAACAATAAAGAAACTTTGAACCTTGGTCTTAAAGTGCCCTCAGACTTACTTTGGGTGCCGCTGGTGTTTTGGGAGCGGCGGGGGGCTCGTCGTCCACCTCCCCCTCCGGCAACTCCCCCTCTTCCTCCTCACCGACGTCCAGATACCGCTCATCTTCTATGTCCATGTCGTCGCCGAGGTCTTCCACCAGGTCCTCCTCGGTCTGGGCCAGGGCCACGGGAGCCAGGCTGAGGCAGCACAGGGCCGTGGCGAGGAGAAGGGCAAAACATAACCTCACCTTCTGCTCCATAGTCTGTGGAAGCAGATAAGGAGGACCAATTATTCAGCTGCTCTCCATCTGGCCTGGTTGCATCTCCATCTGGTAGGGTCTAGTATAAAAGGCTATTTCGCCACGGACCTAACCATTATCTGATCTATGGGATGTGGCGTTTTAACGGATAACACAACAGGCACAAGGGACCATTACATCACATCCTGTGTGTTGCTAAATTAGGGGTTACAGTGTGGTGGAGTAGTCCACTCAAGCCTATAGATAAGAACATTGCGCCACAGTATTTCCATTGGCCATTTGACCAAAAGAAGATCGCAGTAAGCTCTTATTAGACTGAAGACAAAATATTGACATCAGTATTACAAAAGTACACAGATAACCAATGAATGTTGAAATACACTATGCCTCCTAGTGCCACTGTGCTGCAAGATATTAGGGCATCACAAACTAAAGACAGTAGTTTCTGAAAATATGTATCTGTTCCAGACAAATGTACCATAATAAAGACTATTGACTTTTACTAGTGTCTGGGGAGGTGGGGGCGGGAGCGAGCTGAAGAGGGAGGAAGGACATCAATACAGTAGAATAAAATAGTTAGTAACATCACCATGGTACCACAAATCAGTGTACTGATTTGTTTGTTTTACCTTTCAAGACGAATAGGCGATACAAGATAAGGTGACACTTTAATAAAAAACACCTGGCCTGAATCCAGAGTCCAATGCAGTCAAAATAAAAATCTGAAGGGAATACAAATATAAGGGACAAGGAAATTAAAGAGTAGCCACTGCTCTGCATGTTCGATATTTTACATTTAGCTTGTACCTAAAGCTGAGTTACTGGTGAAAGCAGCACGCTATTGATGTGCATATGTGAACCATTGCCACTGCCGGGCACACAGTTGCCTGTTACCCAGGGTTTCCCTGGCACCAATTGCCATGGCAACGAATGACCACCCATGGGACATGCACCCTCAGCCCCTTTATCCTTAATGAGATTAGGTCCAAAGAGATTACACTACTGCAACGATGGAACACACACCATTTACAGACAATTTACTCATCACCTTAACAATTTTAATACTCATTACACCTCACCAACAAACAAATTTGTACATAAACAACTAGGGATGGTTAACAGGCTAACAGTGGTTAGCCAAAAAAAAACAACTGAAAAAAACCCACTCAATCCTATCGATAAGAAAATTGCTCCACAGTATTTCCATTGGCCATTTGACCAAAAGAAGATAGCAGTAAGCTCTGAAGACAGAAAATATTGACATCACAATTTTTTTACTCATCACCTTAACAATTTTAATACTCATTACACCTCACCAACAAACACATTTGTACATAAACAACTAGGGATGGTTAACAGGCTACCAGTGGTTAGCCAAAAAAAGAAAACTGAATATGCTTGATGGCTTATTGGTTAATTTGTGTAATAAATAGTTTAAATAATGGTGGAGATTTTGCCATTTTAAACATACTCAGGGAGGCGCAGTAAAGTAGTTTTCCACTCTGGTAGCAGGTCTACAACTACACAGTACAATTCTCATTGTGTTTAGTGTAAAAATGGTCCCCTAAGGGTCCATTTGTACACCCGAGGAAAATGGGCCAGTAAATGAAGTGACGATGAGCTACGTAAGGTTTTCCCACCTCATTCTCTCTACACGCATTCTTTTACAATTTTGTTTTGGGTTTGGTATGTGGGTCAGCCTTAGGCTAGTAACCGTTAATTTTCATTAAATGAATAATGCTGTCGGCTAACCAGTTACAAAGCTACCCATTATAGACATCCCTAATGCAAATACAGAAAAACATGGCCAGGCCTGCCTTATAATAAAATGTTTATATAATGAACACTTTGTGTTCTTGGAACCCATTAACCTCAGTCTTTAGTGTTAAAGACACCAAAGACAGCAGTGGCTATAGTTTAGACATAAAATCAAGCCTAGAATATCATGCTACACTAAGCAATTTATGCATCCTTCTGGAAAATTAGCTGTCTGTTAGGCCAAACAGCCAGCTAATTTGCAGGTGCACCACTGAGCAACAGCTTAACATGCAACCATACATGTATTAACTTGGTGCAGATATCATACCAAAAAAAAAGCACGCTGTTCACCTAATAAGCTTAACCAAAATAGGATTAGCAAGGCAGGCTAGACCAAAGGGCTCATGTTTAGTATTGCACCGCACAGTAACGGTGCCTAGCAATAACTGTCAGTTTAGCATTAATCAGCTTGACCACCAACTACTAACGTCCGCATTTAAATGAATTAGTCCTACCTACAGGCCAAGATCAAGGCAGGACCTAGGACAATATCTGTATAAATTACGCCAATCCATGGAGCCAATGGGTTGGGTTAGCCAATCAAGGAAGTGCATCCTCCACAGACAGACATTCTTGGTTTTTCGTTTCTGGACAACCTCTGGGCTGATGGACCACTCGGCCCAATCCATCCCTGGGTCATCGGCGACACAGAACCCCAAGTTTGACATCAATCGGTTGGACTGTGCCCGAGTTAAGCCCAGGACAGTCACATATACACACACACACACGTTCCTGGAATTTATAGATATACCGTATTTCAACAATTTAAATGATACCAGGCACAGAAAATTACAACCAGAAACATGCTACAACCTTTTGGCTGTAGCCAGTATACGCTTGTCTACTCTCAGCCTTACTTCACAAATAACCAACAGGTCTTCCTTTGGCAGAGTCACAGACTGGTAGTGAATTATAGAACTAAAGGTTAAATAAAAAATGAACTCACAGGATGCTGCTATATCATGTGGAAGATCTGCTGCTTGAAAAATACATTGTATCTCTCAATGGGATTTTACCAAAGGTCATAATGTTCAGGAGAGTCAATTTTGGGTGTAAAAGGTACATGCATGCATTCATAATTCGGTACAGGGCGTTCTGTTCTGTACAGCTGTGTGTACTGATCAGAGTGCAAAAAAAAGCCTAGTTTTACCTGCTGAACTACAAATCCGAGTTCCCACGTGAACATATTGGGGGAGAACACCATGCACACAGCATGCTTTACGCTACACAGACAGCAAGCTTGGCCCTAAGAGCCTGTCATGCTTACAGACCCTGTTAACCACTGAGAAATCAGATTTATTACGGGAGCTAAATATGATACTCATCACTGTGCACTTTATGGTATGGTTGGTTGGTACCGACTCCTCTCTTGCAAAGAGGTTCAACAAACATTGGTTGTTATTTATTTTTAAAACTCTCATTGGGAAAAATCCATTGTATCCGTCCGAGATGTCTCGTAAAAATGAGAGCTGTACAAGATCTAATGACTTACTTTTACTTACAATCATTAGGGCGTATCCTCTTTTAATTGGATAGGATTTTCCCATTATCCCACGCACCTGTCGTTTTAAGTTCTTAAGGTATGCATCAACCTTCAGTCAAGCCTGCTATGGAACCTGAATTTCCCTCTGGGGATCAATGAAGGTTTATCTCATCCTATCTACCAACACCATGACAAATGCCTGAAAGAAATAAGACCGCTCAATCTTATCTCTGCTGTCTTGGCAATAAAACCCCATAATAGTTGTAGTGTTGCTTCAGTGAGCCAAGTGGAGCAGATAGCATGCATATTCTGCATAAGCCTTGGTTACAGGCTGAGCCTTTGTTAGACATCTGTTGCTTTTCCACAGTTTGCCTCTTTTCCTAAATGTAGGCCCTGCCAGCACCAAGAGATGTGACAAGAAATCAGTTCAGGGAGTTGATGGGGTCAGTAAGTCACCTATGATGATGATGGCCATAAGTAGGGACCAACTGACCACAGCAAGCATGAGAGCAGAGACATAATATGGGTATGGGCTTAAGGCGGGGCAGTGCAACTGCAAACTGGCTTTGCCTGTGTTCTGTGGGAGTGGATGGGCTGCCTGGGGGTCGTGGTCTGCAGCAGCCCTCTCGTCTCTGTGCATGTGGTGGGCTGAAGAGAAGGAAGGGAGTGGTCTGGGGATCTAACATGTGTGCTTTATGTGTGTTTACTTGCACCCATCTCCCCCAATTATTTGCCTCAGTGGGTCAATATATTTAAGTGACAGATGGGTCACACAAACATGAATAAAGGGGGATGGAAGGGCAGTATACAAACCAGTCAATATCAAGTCAACACACAGGAGTAATGCAAGACAGCTAAACCATACAATTGTACTGCTTCAACACGAACAATATTTCAACTAGTGCACTGCAGGGGGCACGATCAGATAGCACTAGTACATTCATCTCTGTTGAAGGAAGAAGCAGATGTTCTGTCACAGCATGTCCCCTCCCCACAGGTCAGAACCCATGTATTCTTAGTCCTTCAATTACATCTTTAAAGAAAATTACAACATAGGGTGACTCTATAAGCAAAGGCTAAAACACTGACCTTGACTGTCCTACAATCTGTCAGCAGTATAGAAAAAAAAGTGGGATTTCCATGACACACGTGTGTGGTCCTGTGCTGGAGGCCAACAATTCAAGTTACACAACAGTATACCACACAGGAAAGGTAGACAGGTTACTATTTAAAAGTTGGCAAACAATCATTACCCTGCTTCCTTGAAAAATAAGACACTAGTTTACCACAACCTGTTGGTTTTGTATAATCTTCACTATAAATGTGTCACTTGTGGGGTTATTTCACACATTAACAGCCAAAGACATTTCATTTAAAGCCATGATACACCTCATTCAAATTTCAATATCACACAGTCAGTGAGTGGTGCTATGGTTGAGTTAGGTCTGCAGGCAAAACTGGTCAGACTACCACATGCTTTACCGGTTATACATAATATTAAAAGTATTCAAATAGCACCGAAGATTCCAGATAAAGCTCACTCTAGGGCTGGGTGATATGACAAAATCAAATATCACAATATTCTTGACCAAGTACCGCAATATTGATATTGCAACGATAATGTCGTATTGTGTCTTTTTTTTTGTAGATCTGCTATTTTTTAACACGGTCTTAAATTGTTAAAACCAGGCAAACAACACTTGCTATACCACAATATTACGACATCCAAAATCCCAGACGATAATAAATATAGTCTCATATACATACATACATACATACATACATACATCTCTCTCTCTCTTTCTCTACCCAGCCATAGCTAACACTATGTACACTTGGCCACCCCTGTGAGTCTCATGAGGCTGTGTTTAATCATGTCACCCGGGTAGAGAATCATAAACATCCAGGCAGAAACACAAGGTTACTTGTGTGGTAAATGTGGGTTTAAGCAGATGAATCGCTCAGTCCATTCATATCTTTCTTTTACATTGAAATTAGCAGCATGAAATGTGATAGGCTTGTGATATGTGTAATGTGATGGACATCCAGTTTTTTTTCATAGAATGTTTGTTTCATTTTCCTCAAGCAGCAATAAGTAGCTTCAAAAATATGAACACACACATTGAGGCAGACATTATTAGTTAGCGCAGACAAGCTAACGCTCCTGCAACTTAATTAGCCTAGTATCCAATTAGAGAAATGATATGCAATTGCTATCTTGTTTTCGGCAAGATCACCATTAATACATTTTATCAGGCTTAAGCCGAGGCTCTTCTATGTAAAACACGTTATTAGCCGAGTATCGGCCCAGGGCTACAACTAGGATTACATTGGATAAATTAGCCACCTAGCATCTAGCTAGCTTATCTGTAGTGTTGCCAGAGTCTGCGAGAAAAATAAGCAACAAGTCCAAAAGAAGCGACTAGGCAACGGCTATTTGAAAATAGCCAAACTACAAGCTCACAACTGAGCTTGTAGATCTGCCTTTTTTTTATCTTGAGGGGGGAATTGTATTTTTTAACAATTTTAAAACACAAATCTTGTATGGGGGGGGGGGGGGGGGGGGGGGGGGGCTCACTGGCACAAATTAGTTTCAGATGGGGGGACAAATGCATATTAATTTGGGGGTCCTTGACATGCAGATGTTTAATTACCACTGGTTTAAACATCAGAAAACAAGCCCACATAAGCAACTACACTTTAGAAACAAGTAATAAAAAAACCGCAACGACCAATATTTACAAGCCTATTTACAGAAAAAGAAGCCCAAAGTCGCTTATAATACGCCGACATGGCAACACTACTAGCTTACTTGGTCTATGCTAGCATGACATTCAATGCTAACACCATTCAGGAGCTTCTACTGTGAACACGCATTGAATCAACAGAGTCAAACAGAATGACTTATTATATTCTGCGTGGGGGGGAAAAAACAGTATCGTATTTCAACGACACGAGATCAAAACGGACCACATTAGATCATCAGAAGTGACACTAGTCGTAATTAACTCACCTCCTGCTCGGCGATATGACTGTGATGATGCGACCACCTGAACCTACAGAGGAGGATCACGTGTGAGGAACTGGTGGATGCGAATCCAGGCTCTACGAGCCCGCCTCCCTGCGTTGCCGATTGGCTGATGAAGCCAGACTAGTGACGTTTTTGCTCGACTGGCAGACGTTCATTGGCTACGCGACGCGCTCCTCAAAATAAACGGTCACCGCCCCCTAATCTGAACCTCGTGGACGGCGATGATTCGTCCAGCTGGAAGAGGAAGCGGCGGCTCATTGGCTGTTGGTGAGAGACTGGAAATGACAGAGGAGCAGTGTTGCCATGTCAGCTTATTATATGCAACTTTGGGCTTGTTTTTTCTGTGAAGTCGCTTGTAAAAATTGATTGATTGATTGATTGATTGATTGATTGATTGAATACTTTATTAACAGTTTGCAAAAAAGCACAGAAAGTACAGTTCAATACCAGGTCTGCTAAAAGGATTAAATAAACCCAAGAAAGCACTATGCCTTGTCCATATGTAATGTATTCAATTCATTGAAACATTTAATGAAAGACAAAATGTGTCTGTCATTAGATGTTTAGTGCAAAAACATCATATAAAAGAGTAGTAATCAAAAAGAAAATTATGTACAGTAAACAGTTGGGGGGGGGGGCGACCAGGGACCCCCCCCATACAAGATTTGTGTTGTTAAAATGTTTTTTTGAAAATAGCAGATCTACAAGCTCACAACACGTCACGATGCGACACGATGTGAGCTTGAAGATCTGCTATTTTCAAATAGCCAATGTATTATGTTTAGGGAAGGAGCTCGCTTCTTTTGGGCTTGTTTTCATAGACCTGGTTGCTTGTTTCTCTCACAACATCTGGCAACATTGGATGACACTTGAAATCCCCCCATTTGACTGAGATTGATCCTGATTAATCAGGTTCATTAAAAGCCCATCAAGAAAATGAATGAACCGGTCAATAACGTTGCTCAGTAATCATCTCATAACAATCCACTGTGTTCTGAACTAAGATCTTAGATTGAAAATCGCTATGGAAATTTGAAATCCACCCAATTTATCCATTCCCACCTTTCTTTTACATTTTTAGCACGCATGCACCACATATTTTATTTGCTGTGTCATATATTATGCAAGTTCCGTTTAGATACATTTAGTGATCACCCCAGGGCTCAGGGATATTAATGTATTGAATCAAAATGTAAGCCTAGCCTATTCCATTTATTGTCTAGCCATTAGATGATGGGCCTTAAGCAGTGGTGGAAAGTAACTACATTTACTCAAGTACTGTACTTGACTGTACAATTGTGAGCTATTTTTTACTTTACAGGAGTATTTCCAAATTTCAGCACTTTTACTTCTACTCCATTACATCTCAGAGGCAAATATTGGACTTTTACTCCACTACAATTATTTGAAAACTTGAGTTACTTATAGTTAGCCTACTTTGTAGATTTTGATTATTATTACAACAACCACTTCTGCTGCCCTATATAGGCTACATTTACATTACATACGACCATTTGAAAATAGCAGATCTACAAGCTCACAATGCCTCGCCCATGCAATGCATTGTGAGCTTTTAGATATACTATTTTCAAAAGATTTTTATACATTTTATACATTTCAAAACTTGTGAATTGGGACATTCTGCATCTACTTTTGGTATTTTAAGTTCATTGTGATACCAATACTTTTGTACTTTTACTTAAGTAACTGGACTTTTACTTGTAACAGAGTATATCTGCATTGCAGTATTGATACTTTTACGTAAAAACTTTGAGCACCTTTTTCACCACTGCAATTAGATGGTGGGCCAGAAGATGATCAATGGCTATTTAAGAACTGCACTGAGTAATGGGAGTTCGGAATTATGAGCGGTCCCCGACAAGCCACCTTATATACAATAATGACGAGTATATTACTATAAAAGCTAATAAATAAAGATTTGTGTGGTACATTAAAGTGCACTCTGACAGTGTGTAATCTAAATGTTACAGGTGCATATTTGTAATAATTTTGTGCAGGCGACATCCTTAAAGGTAGCGGTAGCCTGCTGCCTAAGTGATATTTTTTGGTTAAAACAAAAAGTGTTTTGTTTTACAGGTTAAAGCACTATATTCTGATAGTATTAATTGCTATAGATAGAGTGTGCTGTGTTCATAACAGCCCCCCCCCCATATCTCCAGCTTTTTAATAAACAGAAAATACATTTTCAAGTGGGTTGCAAATTCTCAGCCAATCAGGAGAGAGTAGGTCATTTATCAGCTTCATTGGAACTGGAACACACAAAATAGTGAGCAGACAAAATTGGAACTGGAACTTCCAGTTCCAATTCTGCCAGCTCATTTCTTTGTGTCATCACTTCCAATTTCACTTGTTTATTCTGTAGGCCTATCCCAGTGGCTCTCAACCTGTGGGTCGGGACCCCCCGGGGGTCCCCACATGATCTTGGGGGGGTCCCCAGATGACTGTAAAGTGACAATTTAAGGACTTCTAAGACCTTTTTAATACAAAAAAAATATATAGAAATAGAAATTAAATAGAAAAAAAAAACATTACTGCATCAAAAGTAATCAACAAACTAGACTATAAAAACGCAAGGCGTTGTGAGCTTGTAGATCTGCTATTTTCACAATGTTTAGTTGTGGAACCATTCAACAAAATTGAATGCCTCAACTCCTATAATTCCCAAGTGCTTGTCAGGGTGGGGGTCCCCAGTTCAAATATGATTATTTTGGGGGGTCGTGGGCCGTGGCATGAAAAGGTTGAGAACCACTGCTGTATCCTATATGACTTCTCTCTCCTAATTGGACAAAATTGGTATCCCAACCTGAAAATGCTATGCCTTTTCTGTTTATCAAAGAGATGGGGAGACAGGGAGACTCCTGTTACTGAACAAACACTCTATGATTACTGTAAGAATATATACCGGTAGTAACGCTTATTTTAACGAATATCACTTGCCCTACCTCTAAATATTGCACTTAGAGGACATTTTGTTAATTAAAAAGTATATATATATTTTTGTTGATATTAATGTTGTTATTGCATGTTGTGAAACACTCACTGCCTGCCATGCACTTTCACCACCAATAAAAGTAGCCTATATACAGTAAGCATAGTCTTCAGGTGGGGGTACATCTTCTATTTGGACAATAGCCTGCGTGAGATATTTTATGTAAATAATGTACAGAATAATTCGCTGGGCTGCCTGTTGTCTGCTATTGCTCATGAAATGTGAAAACAATTTTATACCAGCATGAAGGCAGTGGTGAAGTAACCAAGTACATGTGGTCAAGTACTGTACTTAAGTACAATTTTCAATACTTTTACTTAAGTTCTGCCCACTACACCTCAGAGGAAAATGTTGTAATTTTACTCCACAAAACTTGAACACTTGAATATGAACACTTTTTTTTTTACTATAGTTACTTTGTAGATTTGGATTATTATTACAAATACACTAACCACTAACCACCCTATATATTTTGGCCATTTGAAAATAGCAGATCTACAAGCTCACAATGTGTAGCGATGCAACGCATTGTGAGCCTGTAGATTTTTTGGCTATTTTCAAACGTTTGAACGAGTTTCAAAAAAAAATTGAAACTCGTGAAATGGGACATTCTGCTAAATGAGTAGCCTACTTTCATTTTTGGTACTTTAAGCACATTTTGATGCCAATACGTTTGTACTTTTACTCAAGTGAATTTTGAATACCGAACTTGTACTTGTAACAGACTATTCATACAATAGGGTATACTTTTACCTAAGTAAAAAAAATGGCGTACTTCTTCCATCACTGCATGAAGGTTTCTTTCTGTAGCACCCCACAGAGTGCCATGTAGCCACCAGTCAGTAAGTCAGTGCAAAGCAGTAATCACACAACCACTTTGTGCACTTGACTAGAGGAATGCGGACCCCCATGTGACCCACATGTGACAGAGAGAGCCACCAGACACATTGTCTGACACATTTGTCAGTTATATGCAGCTTAATCTGCCCATTAGGATATTACAAAAGCTTCATTAAACAACACTTTAAACAGAAGTTGTATTCTGATTCAGTGATCTATGGGAAAGTATCTTAAGTACAGTAGCCTACTACTACATGGTAATAAAGCATCAGCACTTCATGTACATTACAGTGCAGTTGTGTACTAAATGAGCACAATGTGAGAATTAAGGATGTGGATGTAATTATTTGTACTTCATTAGTACTTTCTACAGGTAGGCTACAATATGTATTGATTTAGAGGGGGCCTTTTAGACAAAGTATTATACATGTAATTGTGATGTTTTACATTGTTTTGCCTAATAAAAATTTCAATCAGTCAATGTGTGTCAGCATCACAAACACAGCTCAAAAAAACATATATTATATATTCACTTCACACATCCTACTAGTTGCAATTGTGAAATTACTCGCAATTCCATCAATACCTTTAATTCTAAGCACTTAATTAGCCAAGCTAACAACCTGTAAACTCACCTGCTTGGAGATAATTCTCTTGTTTTAGGGTTTTAAAAGCTTGTCACCTCCCTGGTTAACATTGTTAACTCTACTCGACGTCCATGTGGAATAATGTTACATTATGACTTGTTTAGTTAACTTTTTAACAGTCATTTTTACTTCCAAACAATTAAACGGAGCTGTGTGTGTGTGTGAGGCGAAGCTGGTCGCTGTTCGCGCTGTCCCTCTGATCTCTTCTTCTTCTTCTTTTTTGGATTTATGGCGGGTCGCAACCGCTTGCTTTTACCGCCACCTACTGTACCGGAGTATGTAGTCTGACTCCCTACACTTATCTATTCCATTCATCCGTTAATCTAATTTATAGTGTGACTTTTTAGTGATAGCACTGCACCCTGCCTAGACCCTGTGAAACTATCTCCTTCAAAAATTCCACTACTGCTTTTTGTGTGTCCTTCACCCCGTCTTCCGTTGTCCCCAGTATACCTAATAGGCTCCACTGTCTCCCTGCCTCAGCTGCGCTCTTCATTAATCTATTCCCCTCTTCCCTGCATTTCCTACATTGTATTAGAATATGCTCTGCGTTTTCTGTCTCATGGCACTCTGCGCATTCATCACTTATACTTTACCCTATTAGGAATAATGTTTTATTTCCCTTTGATCTCACCGCAAAGCAGCCTGCAATGGGCGCGCGCGGTGACGTCACGAAGAGTGGCCACTGAACATAGCAGATCTACAAGCTCACAATGCATCGCGCGGCAACGCATTGTGAGCTTGTAGATCTGCTATTTTCAAATGGCGGAAATGTTTATAGGGCTGAAGTGGTTAATGTATGTTTAGTGATAATAATCAAAATCTACAAAGTAGGCCTAACCAGTATAAAGTTTTCAAATAATTGTGGTGGAGTAAAATGGCCGAAGTATATATAAGTACTTTAATAACAATACTCCATTATCAAATGTCCATTTCAAATTCTGTCTTTATTACAATTCACAGATTGGATAGAAGGTAACATCATTAAATATAGTTTATCTAAATGATACAAAATACAACACAAGATAATAGCAATGCATTCCAGTGCATCTTACAAGAAAGACCTCTGTATTTTTCTTGGTATAGGCAGGTTAGAGAATCATGGGGTAGGCCCACAGTTCATTTCATTACCCAATTGTTGCACTATTGCCCATACTCTTCCATGTCCATGTACCTAGGTTGTACAAAGCACACTGACCACCTCAAATGAGTATCTGGAGACAAAGTATGTTTGGCACAGCCCCCAGTTTTGGCTAGCATAAGTAAAACGCTAGCATAGGTAAAACTCTCTTGACCAATGTGTGCTCACAACTCAACGGAAGCTATCGTTTGCCACATTGCACAGTAAAATCCTCAGTGTTCATTTATCCATTTGTAACTCAGAGTTTACAAATGTTCTTCTTAAATTTGTACACGCTCAGTGAGTTAAATGAACACCCAGGATTTTACGGTGTGAATTCAACAACAGGCGTTGAGGTTCTTGCTGCCATACCAGCCAGTCCCACCAACAACACAGTAAGCCAAACTCTACATTGTAATTGGAGGGGGGGTGCGGGGGGGGGGTGCAGCTATTAGGTGGAGGTGGTGCACAGTGTCTGTCTGAAAACAATGACATTTGAAATCATATTAACCAAGTGTGTGGAAAAGTGATAGAAGGGGAAAATAAAAATGGAAGGAAAAACATTCCATAGAAAAGTTAGTGCTGTGTCAGTCCCATGTTAAGAGTGGAACACTCCACTGCAACCAGTCAGTGTAGAGTGTGGCTCCAGCTCTTATAGCCACAGTGGGTGTATACTAGGTGGCCACCAGGGGACAACAAATTACCTTCACTGATTTGTTCAACAAAAATAAAGAATTTAAATAATAATAATAAAACAAAACAAAAAAAAACACCAGTTATCAGTAGTTTCAAGCCACGGTGATTGATGAGTAACTCTTTGAGAAGGTCAGAGGTATGGGTGTGGGAATATGATTCTGTGTTTTGGTTGCTGCTACATCTTTCTGTTTGATTTAATCTGTTCGGGGTACTACTGTCCATTCAGTGGAGCAGGTTTACATTTTATGTGCCCAGACAGAAAACAGATCGAGAAATTTGTAAGATTGATGTTTCCTGTTCCTCTATCAAGATGCCCATCTTTCGGTCTGTCTCGAATCCTTAATGCAATCACAGCTGTTGCATCTGCTCTTTGCACACATTGATTTATCCCGCAAAACGGGCTTGCTCATGTCACATTAAGGCAAATTGATAACCAACAAATGACGGGTGGGGCAATGTTTGCAAAGATGATCCATCAAATCTCAAACCAAAACAGATGCATTTTATTCTTACTATATAGGCTCCAGCTTTCTCCTGTCTTTAAGACTTATAGTGGAAACACACAACATGTTTTGTGCACATTCTCGGCTATACGTCTATTTCCCAAGACTACAAGCCTACTGCAGCTTCCTGACTGTCTGTTTGGTACAAAAACTGCATTTATATATACATATCAACACACTTAGAGAGATCATTCATATGATTGTGTGTACATTTATATGCATATATCCACATACAGGGTTATTTCTAGAGTATATTTGTGGGACAGCCTTGAGTAAAATGATCCAGACAGTGAACTGTTCCAGTATGAATACCAGCCCGGGGAGAAATCTGTGTCTGACAAAAAAAAATTAAAGAAAAAAGGCCAAGTCTTTGATTTGAAAGCAGCGATTTCATTGTCAGAACCTCATCAAAGGGAGCAAGGCAATCTCGCCCTAGCTGTTTGACAATTACCAGTGTTTTCAACATAACGCCTTATGTACATATAAATACAGATTTCTTTTTCACTAGATACAGCGTCAACTGTGAATCAATTTTTGCGTGTCATGTCGTGCATTCCAGGCCCTTCTGCGAAGAAGTTCTCGACCAGTCAATCATCCATGAGCAGGCTGTCTCCTCCATCTCGTTTTCGTTTCTTTTCAACCCTGCAGTAGCAAGATCTAGCCCGTGAGTGGCACCCTTGAGCCACACTGGGGGGAAAACTCATTAGCAGGAAGCCACTATGCCAGGGAGGGTCTGGAGGGCTGCTGCCAAGGCTCCGTTCTGCTCTGCTGAACGGTCGGTTGGTGTCTGAGGTATTGCTACGAGGGATGAGTTCGGGGTGGGGCTCACGTTCACTCCGCTTTCTTGATGAATATCTATGAGTAAAAAGGATGAAAGGAAGAGCGAATGAATGATGATCAGAAGAATAGGGTTGGAACTTTGACAGTGAGATTAGTTTAAAAAAAAAGAAAACATTTTGTAACATATGGGGAGAGACGTGATGTGAAATAGAAGAAAACAAATCTTCTTGGGGAACGGAAGATCCTTTAGAATCTATCCACAGAATTCTACTTTATCCAAGTAAGAAGACAGACACATGAACAACATGGCATTTCGAAAAATCTAAAATGTTGTGTCCCAACTAAACCAGATGAAGAGGGCTTTCAAGGCAGGGACATTGAGGAGGCCCAGGCGGTATAATAGGAAGTTAGGAACTGAAGAAAGAGCTATGGGCGGCCAAGGACAGTTACAAGGACAGACTGGAGGGTAGGCTACAGGCAGTGTTGCTAGATCAGATTGACAGTTTGCAGCCCAATCACAACTTAAAACACGCCCAATTCAATAAAAACAGCCAGAAGCTCAGGAGTGGGGGTGGGGGGGGGCGACGACGTGCAAACGAGTTGAACCTGTTTTTTCAACAAGTTTGACCACCCAACCCCGATTCATTCTCGCTGCTGTTGCTGCTATGACCCCTGCATTTCCCTTCAGATGGCATGAAAGACAAATCGGTGGTCCACCTGTTAAACCAGCACTGCTGTTTGTTAGAAGCCACTGGTTAACCATCTAGCCTGGGGGTCTCACCTCACTAAGGATAACCCAGACTGGGGAGTCAGTCATGACAGAGAGACGAAGGGCTTCCAAGGGGCCGAAGGTGGGGTCCACTTCCCCCTCCGCAATCCCATTCTGGAATATTCCTGGAAGAGAGAGGGATGCAGACGTCAGATCAATAGGATCAATAGCCTGTGAAAATCTATCGACATGCTCAGTAAACAATAGGCAAACATGATCAAGTCAAATGGGTACCTGTCGCTGTGCACCGCATGAAAACCCACCAGTATAGAGGTCTTCATTCAGCTATACAAAGCTTATTTGTAATTAAGACTCAACAGTTCTTTGGGTGTAGCACATGAAATTAAGAATCAATATAGACTTCAGACTACACCCCCTCATTGGGCTGTCATGGTAAGAGCTTAAAAAATACTTCCAGCATTTTCCTAATCCCTCTGTGTGTGTGTGTGTGTGTGTGTGTTTCTGTTCAGAAATACACCGGGACAACACGATTGTAGCTGGTTTTAATCTTGTTTCGCAATGTTTGGAGAGATGGAGAGAGTTCCGTGGTTTAAGTTACTGAAAACTAATATGCAACGGCGCAGGACAGAGAACAGTGCCCGGGCCAACATTTGATAGCGATACAGTGAAATTAATAGATTGCCTCCCAATCTGAAGCTGTGCCAGATTGCTATTGATTCCACTGGGTCGTCCTGAAAAATTTATGAACGGGATAAAACGCTTGTCAGAATTTATGATGTCAGGCCGAGTTTCTTTTTCAAGGGGATAAGCGGGAGAGCGAGGAGAGTGATTCTTCCCGGTACAGCAAGGAGACATCAATGACACATTAAATGTCTCGGCTCACATTTTGAAAACAACTTCCATTCTTTCCCTCCTTCCCTTGTTTGTGCGTTCCATCCTTCTGTGTACTTCTCTAGCTGGCTATGGCTGGCCACACTATTCCTCCCTTATTCCTTGGCTACTGCTGACCCCTTAAAACCTACATCCATGTTAAAACTCCACTGCAGACTGCTAATGCCGCAGTCAATTACTCTGCCCATCCATTCATTCGCTGCCTAAGTGGCCATTACCACTGGAGGTGGAGGTGCATATTATGTTACAGTGACCAGACGTCCCGGTTTGGCTGGGATTGTCCCCAATTCAAGCTGGGTGTCCCGAGTCCAGACAAATATCTGCAAAACTCAAAAATGTCCTGGTTTTCCACATTCACTAACAAATTAAAATAATAATATTTGTTTTGAGTGCCTGCTCAGATGTTTACCATGTTCTGTTCTGTTGAAATGTGTGTGCTAAGCACTAAAATAATTCTCCCCCATTCTGATGAAAACGGAAGGCAAAAAAAATCTGATCTACAGGCTCACGATGTGTCTAATTTATTACCACCTGAAGTGGTAAAGGGTCCCAGTTTGGGTGTTAAAAAATATGGTGACCCTATTATATGTCTATGTGACTGTATGTACACACATCTATCCATGTGTGTTGAATGTGTGCCTGCGCAATGCAAATGCACGCATGTCTGTGCTTGCGTGTCAGTTCATTTGCATGCGTGTGTGCTCCCTTGTATGTGCGAGTACTGTGTCCTCATTAAGTTGTAACTGGCTTGAAGATTAAATAATGGGTGGATGAAAACAAAAGAAAAAGAATGTTGGCTGCACATTCTGGCATGGATGATTCACCCTGCTAAAAACACATGACATCATTTCTATTACAGTCGAGGCTGTCAGCTCAATGGGTGCTGCTTGTCTGGAGTGGACAGGCGCAGATCCTACAATATAGCCATGCTTGAGGCAGTGTTTGATATGAATGTATTTAGATATTAAATATATGCGATGTAATGTAATATAGAGTAGTATATTCAATGCAGTCTATATGTAGAGCATATTAGCAAGTATATGGAGTACTGTGTCAATCTAGGGATATGTGTAGTCCATTTTCTTTATGTACATTGATATTTATGAACTACTTTGTACTGTATATACTGTATGAAGTCAGGTGCATAGGCTACTGTCTCATATGCACAGCCCTTTGACCTTCAAAGCCCTGTAGTTCCTGTACTGTGTAGGTCAGCTTATGCTGTGTTTCTGTAGGATGTCCACATGCCTCTGCATGTCACCTGAACAAATCCCTGTATGTTAGACCCGGTGAATACAATCATTCTGATTATCTGTCTTTTAAATATCTGACTTCAGTCATTTTGGTTCATCAGAATGAGTGAGCAGGTTGCGGTCCAAAGACTTATTAAAGGACACTTTGACTCCCTGACTACTGACCGCCAAAGGGCGAAGGTTCGCTGATGCGGGGAACAAACCTCCGGCCACTATTGCGAAGGAACTCTATCTTTAAAGCTAGTAAAGCCAATGAATTCATTTCACCCACAGATTCAATTGTCCCTGGTGGTCTGACTCACCTATTCTGATGAAACCATCTTCTGTACGGTGGTATTTTGGAGTCTTTTCTCTTCCCTCCTTCAAGGCCTCTTTCTCTGACTGGATATTCTGAAAGGAACAAAAATACTTGCGTGAACACACACAAACATGCATAAATCAGTTGTTCCTCATACAATACTTTACAATACCTAATAAAGGAAAAAACATTTGAAGAGAAGAAAACAACCTTACAGAATGTGATATAGACCTAATGTATGATACAATACATGTTTTAGGCCCTATTTGAACCTTCCACACATAGGCCTGCAACTTTATTTATTGATATGACGTCATATAGACGGTTAACCGCCCACAGTCCAAAGGTTAAACGTTTACCAAAAAAGGTCACAAAGCAATGTCACAAAAGATTGTATGCAGCAAGAGAAACTCTACATACTGTATAGTACCCATCTACACAGAGAGAGAGTGAGTGAGTGAGTGTGTTGCGTTTGTGCGTGCGTGCGTGCGTGCGTGCGTCTGCAGTAGTTGTGCCATGTGCGTGGTTGTTATAGCATTGTCACAACCAGGCAATATCTGTGCGAGGACAGAACAGTCTGGTGTCTCTGGCTCACTTATCCAGTGCAGAAAAACAGTGAGGCCAGGAGGGGAGCAGCACTCTAACCTTACAAAGGGTAAATTCATCTCTTTTGTTGTTCTCTGTAAAACCCAAATCGATGGTCATGTCTTCATGCAAGTGATTGCTCTCCGGTCACAATATGACATTTCCTCTCTGCGGAGCAGGGTAATTCACTTCTGACCGAGGGGTGGAGCGCGCGCGCGTGCGTGCGTGTGTGTGTGCGTGTGCGTGTGTGTGTGTGTGTGTGACTGTGTGTACTTGGATTACTGTACTTGTGAGGGCCAAATGTACCGACAATTATAGTATATATAATTTGAGAAATAGACACTATGCAGGTAATTTTCCAGGTCCTCACAGGAGAAATCTACAAGCTCACAATGCGTCGTAGAATAATAAATTGTGAATGCAGTAGATCAGCTATTTATAAAATGGGCCTAATGCACATCAAACTGGGGGCCCTTGAAATAACAATCCCTGTTCTCTGTCTCAATCTCCTCATCTCCTTTTCACAACTGCAGCCCTATGTTGCCTCAAAAGCCTCTCTTGTTTCCTTTATGTGTCCTTTATGTCTCTCCCTCTCCCCATTACGTAAGTTTCTTTTTCCAATCCAAATATCCAGTGTGTCTGAGTGTGTGTGCGTGCACATCACCAACGAATAATGCAGTGGCATTATTGTCTACACTACTACTTTTACTTGGAGTACTTCCACCACTGGTAACCACTCTGTGGCTCTAGTACCCCCACAGGGCCATGATGCTGGCAGTAGAGGACATATCTGATTACCTCCCAGCAGCTGCTTCCACCCTCTCTATTCTCATCCTCTCACTTATTCTTAATGTCTTTTCGAGTTGTCAGTTATCCCTTTCTTCGGCTGTCCGTCATCCCTGAAAGATCTTCTCCCCACTCCTCTTTGATCCTTCAACCCGTTTCTCCCCTCTGCTCCTCATCCCTTCTTCCTATGTCGCTGCTGTCCGATGGAAACCTCATATGTCCAAAACTGTTACTTTTCAGGATTCAATTTCAAAAATAGCAAAAATAGCAAGGCTTATTATGTCCTGTAGTCTGTGTCGTGCCGTATGCCTGTTTTTTCCACTAGACCAGGGGTCTTCAAGGTTTTCTAGGCCAAGGACCCCTACTGAGAGAGAGATGAAGCAGGGACCCCCACTACATATTGGATTCATGTTAAATGTGTGTCTTCAGACATTTAACGACTTAAACGCTCAATATTCTGAAAAGTTGACCGTTGGCTCTGTACTTGGTCTGCTCTTTTTTCCCCTCTACACCAAACCTCTTTGCCGAAAATAGCATCGCAGACGAGTTGTGAACTTGTAGATCGGCTATTTATGGCTAATGTTCCCCCCCAGAATAGGGATGCGAGGTTCAAGGGGTTAATGTAAAACTAAATATATAAAAAGTTCCTAACACAAATAGATTTGGCGGCCCCCCCTGCAGTATCTCTGAGGACCCCTAGGGGTCCCGGACCCCCTGTTGAAGACCCCTGCACTAGACAGAGTTCTGGAGGGGAGACTGAATGAATCTGCCTTCGACTAATATAACATGGATCTATATTTCCCGGCTGGGTAAGGATCAGGCTATATGGCTGTGTGTCCATGGGGAATCTCTCTTGACAGCACTGGCTTTCTTTGCTCATTATTTTCAATTGAAAGGATGCACTGTAGCATATGTTCTCTACTTTGCTGAGTGTGCAGCATTTTAGCGCACAGAGGGATGAGTGGTGGGGCTGAAGAGACTGGTCTCGAGTCCGGTCTCAAGACCATATTTTCATGGTCTCGTCTCTCGCCTCGGTCTCACCTGCAATTTTGCTGGGCCTTGACTTGGTCTAGCACCAAAAGGCCTCTGGGAAATCCAGAGCGTACTTGGTCTAAGACCGAGACTTTCTAGAAAGTTGCCACATTTAAGAGATTTAATGTCAATATAATAAGGGTGCAATTTAGTGCAATTTAGTTTAGGTTAATTCTCAGATTATTGAATAACAAAAAAACAGAATAATACAAACAAAGGGATGATACCCTTTAATAGTCTGGCTAAGGCTTTAAAGTTTTCCCCCAAGAGTGCCTTGGTTCAGTTTTGTCACCCAGTTGTACCAAAGAGCACCTTGTTGGGGGTTTACTCCAGCCAAACAGATGCGCTCCTTTCTCTCTTTTTTCTCCAAAAAATTCATTGATAAGTCATTGATAAAAGAATGTTCTGGTCTTGATCTTGACTCGAACTCTGCCCCACTTTAGGTGGTCACAAATACAACACTAATAAGTGTATAATTAAAAGATATGTCATATTTTCATGAATGAGCTCCGCATTTCAAATGGATTTTTAATAGCCACAACCTTTTCCAAGTATTATGTCCAGTGCTGCTAGAAAACAACTTCTAAACTTGTTCTGTGCCTATCAGCTTCCAGCCTATGATGTGCTAGCTACAAATTGCTTGCATGCTTGTTTTATTTGAGTATTTTATATCATCTGTGCTGTTGCCACTCCGCATGTCCACTTGGCTCTTTTCTGAATAATAATTTTGGCTTGAAGGCATGTCTGAGTGAATTATGTTAATGATTACTGAGCTAAGGAAAAACAGCAAGCAGACTCACGTCAAAAGGCAGCACCTCTACAGAGGTATTAAAGAGCTTATCCCCGGGGTGCTCAATGTTCCCGCTCCGAAAGAAATACCTGATGGAGGGAGAGAGAGGCAGAGCAAAATGGAGAAGCAGGTGTGTGTGTGTGTGTGAGAGAGAGAGAGAGAGAGAGAGAGAGAGAGAGAGAGAGAGAGATAGAGAGAGAGAGAGAGAGAGAGAGAGAGAGAGAGAGAGAGAGAGAGAGATTCAAATCTCAATTACCTCACATTGGGGTGACACATAAAAGCAAATAAAATCCCAAATCAAGATACAGTTATTTCTAAAGAGATATATTTGTACACTTTAGGCGTGTCAAGATTCCATCTAAAATCCAGCCATTGAACTATTGCATACTCAAATATGAGAAATCGGACTCATCATAACCCCAAAAAATATTTGTTACACTCCATGTTTTACAAATATTGAGAAATGTTTTACAGCCATAATTATATCAAAACCTGAGTGAAGGCAGTATACCTGTATTGAAATAAATCACTATGTAGACAAAGCCAATTAACATGTTAATGTGTGGGCACTTTATAGCAGTTACAGGCTGTGAATTTGATGTATATGCACTCAACAGGTGCTCAAATAACTTACAGTTTACTCATGTAACTCTTTCGCCCATTTTGATGATACCGCCTGGTATCCAATTAGCCTCAACTAAAACGGAGCTGAACTGGACCTGAACTGGAACGCGCCAAATGTTTTCCATCCTCCAACGTGGTGGATAAAGTGTCAGGCTCCGTTCACATGTTCCCCAACCATCTGTCATGGAGCTTCAGTTATGCTCTACCACTAATCAGCGGGCCGTCATCCAAAACTGGGCCAGCGCCACTCAGCCTCGCTCACAGAACTCTTTAAATGAATCTAGTGAGCTATGCTCTTGGACAAAGAAGCAACACTGGCCATCTGTTAACAAAACTGGCCTTAATGAGGACCCACAATGGCTTAGCAGAGTGCGCACACACTTACAGTAGATCGTCACTGTCGGGCAGAAAAGTTGTCCAAAAGTTAAAAACGTTACTTTTCAGGAAATGGAAAAATAACCTGTGTTCCAATGGATTCAATGTACAATCTTTTTTAATAATCTTCTAATTTATAAAACCCACAGACAGATATAACCACTTTGAGCCTGCTGTCCCTATTTTGGACATGTTATGGGCAAAAATAGATGATCTACAAGCTCACAACAAGTCACGATGCAACACATTATGAGCTTGTAGCTATTTTCACTCCTTTTCCACGACACTGACATTACATACAAAGAGGTATAGAATAGGGAATGAATTTAAGTCCAACAGCGATATCACACACTGCAGCTTATTCCTCTTAAAATGCATTCCAGTCCTATAAAGGAAGAGATGGACAAGGAGGAGGAGAGTAGACAGGCAGAGCGACAGACCGACAGACAGACAGACAGACATATATCTGAACAGCCCAAAGACGTTGAACTTGGACCCCCTGCAGTCCGCTTGGCGCGATGTACTGTACAAACAAACAGCAGGTGAACCTCATTCGGCGCGGACCCCCAAGGAACACCTACCTCTCGATTCGGACCGGAGTAAAAAAACGAATCCGTATAAAGTCCCCAGCCACGGGGGTGAAAGCCCAGAAAAAGTCCTCTCCCAGGTAGGCTTTCTCCAGGGTGAAGTGCTGGTATGTCTTCAGGCTGGTCGTCACCTCGGCCAGCGGGTTGGCGTGCCCCTTGTGCAAGGTCTGCTTCCCAAAGTCCTTGTCCTGGAACAAACCATAGCAGTAGGGATTGTGGGTGCGTTGTTCTGTGACCTGTTATGCTCATAAATGCACATCATTTACCAGTCCAGTACTGTACATATCACTAAGCTCAGTCATGGCACTGCAATATACAGTTCACTGTATATTTAGATCAAGGGTATGTACACCCTAATGCAGTGTATTCCTTAGCCTGCCTATCTTTGGAGGAAGCGCTGCCAGCCTCATTAGCTGTCTTGGATGAATAAATTCTATAATGTTTTTCTTTATTTAACAGAGACAATGCACATTGCACAATAAATGTATTGTACCAGAGAAAGCTATTAACTCATTTACATCTGTAGTCTCTGGGTGGGCGTCATCAGCTGCACATAATTTATGTATAGTTTCAAAATCAATGGAAAATTAATTTAGAACAGTGTAAGCATAATCATAGTAAACCACACAATAGATTCAAAAGAAAACTACACAGCAATTACAAATTGTTCTCTGTAGCACCTAGTTCAGAACATTAAATCAAAGGCCCATCCTTTACAGTGTAAACGTACAGTAATTACACAATTATGATTCTTATTTTACAGATGTGACTCATTGGTGGCCACAATATGCTTCTGTTAAGATTACAAAGGTAAAGACAAGGACAAAGATGTACAGATGTCAGATTAAATTAATCCATCATCTAACAGAAACACTCTTGCTTTGCAAATCTATAGATAAGATGGCAACACAAAACTGAGTTCTGACTTTTTTTCAATCCAATTTAGGCCCATGTTATGTGCATTTATTGTCAGTTCTCAAATCCGCTGCCACATAACATTTAACAACCCTCTCTAATGGTCACTGCGGTTCTTCTAATTTCACTCCCACGGTATATTCTATATCTAATTCATGGCTTATTTTCCATTTTTTTCCCTCATTAAACCTTGGTTTCAGTGTTTGGGAGAGTGTGTGTGGGGGAGGTGTTGAAGCTGAATTTAGCCCACACCAAAATAAGTGCTCCACGAAGCGAGTGTCTATGGCTGGAAGCTCTACATTGAGAAAGTACTGGGCCAGGACGGTGGGATCGATGCTGAATTGATTGGGCTAGATTGCAGCACCAGTCAGCCGGGCTAATATCCATTGCTCTTAACACAGCAATCAAAGGCATTAAAGGCATTGTAGGGAGTTCAGACATAATCAAAGAAAAAAACTGTTGTCAAACACCGCCCCTCCAGCAGTTCTTTTCCCCGACCACCAGGGGGTGACGCAGGGGGGACTTTTTAAATGAGTCATGCCCAAAATAGGTTGCCTTATGCGGATACAATTCGCGGAAATGCCCGACCCTACGGTTCTCTGAATTTATATTTTTAAATAGGCTCTTTCATGATAAATTGACCACATATATGAAGCTAAACAACTAAATTCTATCCAAACGATTTTTTAAAAGTAAATTATGTGCCTCAAAAAAGAAGTTTGAGAGCGTTTTAAAACCGAAAGTAAAAAGTTGATACGGGCACGGACGCGCACGGACGCGCACATGCGTGCGTTAATTTACGACCCGGACATAAACAACATGAACATAAACAGAAGGGAAAATACGGATTTCAGACAGAGGACTGTGTTTCAATGAAGGAAAACACCCCAGCATCATTATATAGTGGCTGATAGAGGGGAGAAAATGCAAAAAATATATATATACATTTTTTTTTTATTTAGGCTTAATGTTCCCTACAATCCCTTTAAGCAAAAGCCTTTTCAGTTCAGAGGCTCCTAGATGGGAATGTGTGCCACCATGGCCATGTGTGATGCTGCACCACTACTACATCACAGCAGCGGTTTTCACACTTTTTGTGCCCAAGGGCAAGTCAAGTGAGTGTTCTCTTAATACTTCGTAAACATTTATTTGTATTTACTAATGCCAATTGTAAGTGGTCAACCCATTAAGACCTGGATCTGTGTCATTTTTAGATTTGAGCTAAAAAGCATTATTTTACACTTTGGGCTATTCAGAAATAGCAGATATACAAGCTCATAGCGCGGCACCGAGTGCCGTGCTACTACGAGCTTGTAGATCTGCTATTTTAGAAAAATTGTGAAAATGCGTGCACATCTTTGAATATATATTGTTTTAAAGCGAACATTTTTAACTCAAATCTTTGCTTCCCTGGAACATATTTTGATGGGGGTCTGCGGCTAAATACATATAATTTTGGGGGTCCTGGACATGAAAACGATTGAGCACCACTGATATAGAAACATACGTTTTTCAGAAAACTGTTCAGATTTAGGAGACGTGTAGAATCGGCTTCAGGTCTCAATGGGTTAAAAAATATTTTTGGGGTATAGAATTTGCCTCTATTTTGGGAAATGAGTGCGCACAAAGTATAAAGTAAATTAAAACATACATAGCGTTTTGCTGATGTTGTATATATTGCAATACTAATGTGTGGTCGTCAGAAAATCCCAGGTACACCTGCACTTGTCTCACCAGTGTGCCTCCTCAGCACACCATTTGGAACCATTGGATCACAGCATGGCTTAAGACTGTAGGTAGCGAGGTAGGTGGCCCGGCAACTGCAGTGCTTTTATTTATTCAGAGACGGCTTCTGCTGACTACAAATGCTTTTTTTGTTTTTCATTTTTTTAGCACTGCAGTTCATATTCATACAGTTGCATGCTGCACGCAATCCTGAAAGATGCCCAGTACAACTACACTCATGTTCTGTTGGTCACTGGAGCAGTGTGTGTGTGTGTGTGTGTGTGTGTGTGTGTGTGTGTGTGTGTGTGTGTGTGTGTGTGTGTGTGTGTGTGTGTGTGTGTGTGTGTGTGTGTGTGTGTGTGTGTGTGTGTGTGTGTGTGTGTGTGTGTGTGTGTGTGTGTGTTTCTTTTTCTTGGCCCGTTACCTTGAGTTTCTGGATCTTTCCGGCCAGAGAAGAGTGGGTGCCCACATGCTGGAACAGAGACGGCTTGAAACGGATCCTCAGGTTGGCCTTCTGCCTGTCGCAGTGCTTCTGTTAAGAGACAGAGACAGACAATGACGGAGAGAGTGGGCGACACGAATATTAATACACAGAGGAATAGTCACCAAGGAAGAGATGGGAGAGAAAATAGTGTCAGAGGGAGACAGGCAGACAGACAGACAGAGAGACAGAGAGACAGAGAGACAGAGAGACAGAGAGACAGATAGACAGAACAGAGGAAGGAGAGAGAAAGTAAGTCGGGTAAATGTCAGCAAATGTAGAGAGGAGACGACAATAACAGCAGAAACTGCATAGACAGCGGGAGTGATTCCTAATGACATGGGGGTCAAGACACGGACAGCACTGGACCTCATCCACCACACCCAAACATAAACATTTAGCTAACGGTTAAACTTAAACCCCATACGTTGTTGAGCGGAGTACCTCAGGGCTCTATACTTGTGAATTTTCTGTTTTCGCCCTACTGAAAACAGCCGATCGACAATCTTTACAACGCGCCGCACGTTGTAAGCTTGTCGATCTGCTATTTTCCTGCGAAAGCTTTCCCCACAATACAGATGCTTGGGTTTAACCCATTCAATCCGAGAACGCATCCGTGTCACTTTATATTTATTTGGCTATTCAAAAATAGCAGATACACAAGCTCATACACAAGCTCATAGCTCATAGCCCCCCCCCCCACGGACAAATACCTATCATTTTGGGGGCCCTTGACATGAAAAACGTTTGAAAACCACTGATATTATATCAACATAAGTATCTAAAAAAACTGTTAGGATTTAGAAGACATTTGTAGAATCCCCAGACGCAAGATTTTAGTTGGAAAAAGTTCGCCATATTCAAAGATTTGCACAAATTATCACGATAAATGTCTTTTTAGCAGATCTACAAGCTCGAGAGTGCCGCGCTATGAGCTTGTAGATCTGCTATTTTTGAATAGCCCAAGTATAAAATAATGGTTATAGCTAAAAATCTAAAATGACACAGTAGGCCTATATACGTTGTGGGTTAAGTGGTTAAGAACTTACAAAGTTAGGATGAATGGCTACTCACCGCATCCTTCTCCGGATTGCACACCTTGACCCACATGATGTGGTCCAGCAGCCAATCAATGGGCTTGTCTTTGTAGAACATAAGCATAAATTCCACAATGAGGGACAGGTCCAAGGATTTGAACATCTTCCCTGTGGGACCAAAATAAGTTTTTGTCAAATGTAGCTCATCGTTTTTCTTGTTGTTTATTTACTATGACTCTGTCTTGTCTTGTCCAGTTCAATTCAATTCTGTAAGTCTTAATTTAAAGGGATATTTGGGGTTATTTTAACGTCTACTCTGGCTTTTGTGTGCACCCCAGACAGTTTTTTATGTTGCTTGATTCAGTATTTAGACATTTGATATTCATTTTATCAGACACGCCCCCTTCCTATGTAAAACCATTGTAACTTCAAACTCCATTTTAACCATGTTAGATTCATTGAAAACACACATCCTTGCTTCTGGTGACTGATATTGTCCTTCTAATACGTGAGGGGGCCGTGTTTTTTAAATTCCTTTTCTCATTTCAGTGGTCTTTTTGGTTAGCTAGAGTAAATTGGATTCCATATCTTCAGAATGTAAATGGAAGTGTCTTCACAAAGGACACATTGTGATGAGATACTCTGTGAAGAGCTCTGCTCATAATGGCAAGGCCAAGATAACATCCACTCATGCTTATTGTAGACTTCCTCTCTATTCTATTTCTATCTATTAACTTCAAGTATTGAGCAGGACTTCTCTATAGACAGGACACAATGAAAAGGGAAACCTGATCATACGTAGTCCTCTGCCTTATTATCTAAATGTTTTTAACGCCTTGGCCTGCAGGGGGCGACATTCAGGGCTGAGTTTGGAACTGGGCCAAGCAAAGACAGAATGACCTTGAACTAAAGCTAAACTTAGCACGTATCCCGAATTAAACGGGAGAAAAATTGTATCGTACGAAAGCCCTTAAGCACCAAAAATACAATCAAAATTAATACAAAGAGACAGATTCAAACCGATTAATATGTTAGTAGCTATTCTTCAAAATTGTCACTGGGGGTTTGGGGGACTTTTTCAGGGTCAGACAAAAATACAAAAACAGCAGTTATGTGCTATGGGGTAATAGAATTGTCGCTGCACTACTAAAATTAATATTCACTGTAATTTGGACAGGAAGTGCATTTATTTTACTGCGTAGAACTGTGCCATGGGAAAATAAATTCACACAAAACTAGATAGAATGCAGTGTGCGCGTGGGCACACGCACAGTCACAGTCACAGACACGGAGCCTACTAACAAAGACACACACACATGCAAAGAAAGACAAACGCACACACTTTCTCCCCCCCACACACACCTTTTTCCACATACATACACTAACACAGACACACAACAGCACACAAACAATCACAATTGATAACACAGACAAAGTATAAAATAAACATCTCTCATCTCTAAGGCTCATGCTGTGCTGATACACATTGTCGCCACAGTTTGCCTGCTACTCACTGCATGCATCTGTATGCCTCTCTCTCTCTCTCTCTCTCTCTCTCTCTCTCTCTCTCTCTCTCTCTCTCTCTCTCTCTCTCTCTCTCTCTCTCTCTCTCTCTCTCTCTCTCTCTCTC
>NC_139955.1:21013028-21018028 GCF_963454915.1 Gymnoscopelus microlampas | reverse complement strand
CCTGCACTTCTATCCTTGAGGATAAAATCATTGGAAGTACAAATGCGTATGTGTGTGTGCTTGTCCCATTTGCCTGTGTAATGCCAAGCAGTCGCTGACTCAGTAGAACAGCAGTATTAAGCCTCTAGAGGGGAGGCAGAGTGCTGTATACATCACCGTGGTGAAGTCCACACAGAGTTGACTAAGCACAGTCAGCCTGCCACTAAAATACTCCCACTGCATGACGGAGTGTTATACAGGCTAGATGCCAGAGCGCAGCGACTGGACTGCTGAATGGACAAGTTAACCGTGAACTGCGTTTAAGTAACACCAAAATGACAACCTCTGCTATACTGCATACAGTACATACATATGCAATTACCCGCAGAGTCTCACACAGTCATGTGCAAGCTGCTGTGGAATGTGGAGACAATATCAAATAAGTAAGTAAGAAGTAATTAGCCTTGGGAACAAATGGTTTCTGAGCCATGTGGCCCATAGGTGGACGTGATGCTAGCATGTTGCAGGGCCTTACCCCAAATCTAACCCTTGATGCAGAGTGCCAAGCAGTGACCATTATTGTAGTCTTTGGTATGAATGGGCTGGGAATTGAGCCCCCAACCTCAAGGCGGACACTCTAACCACAAGGTCACTGAGGTGATTAAAATACATCAAATGACAAATGATACTATATGTATCTGCTATATAAATTACAACTTACACACAGTAGAGTTACCATGTGTTAGGCAAACCCCTAACCCTACAACCTGGCCAATGCTCCAAGTGTCCTAGACTCTTCTCCGTTCTGGCTCCCAAGTTGTAGAATAAGCTCACTCCTCGACTGGACTGCAGACTCACTCATCTTCCACCGCAGTCTCCACTCTATAGCTCTATAGAGCTCTCCTAGCTCTATTTCTTTGCGTCTGCACTTGCCTATTTAGTTACAGTAGATGCTAAGCATAAATGTACTTGTTAACAAATGTGAGGTACTGTATGTTATTTAGATAGATGTATGCTGTCCACAGATGCTAAATATGTTATTCAGACATGCTAGTTTTTATGTCCACAGTCTGCTGTCCTAGTTACTTTGTAGCACATACTGTACATGTTTTAGCACTCCATTCACTCGACCACCAATGCTTGCACTAAGTCACTCTCGATAAGAACGACTACACATACGGCCACATACTAGCCTTCTATAAAAAGCAATAACTCATATCCAATGACAACCTTTTTCTACAGAGTTATCTCCACAGCTCCCAAAGAGATACTGTACCAACAGCACTTTAAATAATACCACATTAAATTACAAGGCAACTACTAGGCCTACTACGTGGTATGTTGCCATTTTCAAATAAACAATAGCAAATGACAACCTCTCCTACACAGTTATATCCTGACAAGATTGAATAAAACTCTCTGAGAGTGTAGATTTCTACGCCATCAGAGTTACATGAACACTCAGGATTTTGCAGCTACACTTTTGAATAATACCAAATAAAACCAAATGGCAAAGTCTGTGCTTCTATGAGGCTGGTTTAAATGTAATACTTAACACTGTATTCTGGACAAGGCCCAAGAGCCACTCAGTATGTCATGTACTGTATATCTATTTTATATTTAATCCACAGCACATAGTACAGGAGTTATCTTTTTGTGCAGGGCCACTTCACATCCATTCCCTCCACAATGAACCTGTTTCAGCACATTTTCAGATTTTTATGGCTTAAGAACTACGCAGTGGGGGGAGAGAGAGGAGAGTTGGGAGACAGGAGATGATTATAAAACTGATACAGCAAGTTGGATTCAAAGCCATGTCATTGTGAGTACAGAACAAGCCTTGTGCCTCTATGGTCAGTGAGCCAGTCAGGACACGCCATATGTCGGATACAGTGGCCTAGTTTGACTTACAGCAGTGAAGGTCGACACATCAGGAACGTTTTATTTGTGAGATTAATTCACCTGAAAATATATTTTTTTCAAAGTGTTTGTTTGTGTCCTGAGTACACCTACACAATATTACGCAGCGACTAAGTGATGCAATCATCCTGTATGAAGGAGGCATCAACTAAAACTATATGATTAATAGTATGATGCGAAATATTCGCCAATGCATTTTCGGACCATTCATTCGTCACGCTACCGGTGTACAAAGATCTTGATTGAAGTCTTTTTCATTTCAAGGAACCCCAGTTGCATTAAGACAGGGGTTCTCAACCTAACAATCAATCATTTAGCCGGGGACCCTCCTGGAACCCCACGCCATACGTTGAGAATCAGTGACTTACATCACTGGAACAAAATGTTGAAAGAGTGAAAGTGGGATTGAAAGGATGGAAAATAAATCTGCAAATGTATAGATTAATAATGAAACAGAATACATATAAACATGTAATACGCATTCACACGTCAGCGAATGCATGCACACACCATACACATGTGTATGCAGAATTCAAAAAATAAATAACTAAATACAATAAACTGCCGATACTGCAAGTTTAAGAAATGATTTAATAATAAATCATGAGATCAGTTTTTAAAAGAATAAAAGTGGATTTACCAATCCTCTCTACTGCACAGCAGGGAAGCCCTAGGCAAGCAATACATTAGCTATGAAACCGATCAATAAGAGTAGAAATATTGCTGCTCTTGCAATCTTTTTTTCTATTTTTTTGTATTACCATATCTGTGATGAGAACAGCCACTGTGACTAAAAGTCAGATAATGACATAATTGATCGTTTGCCACCGCATTTGACATAATCAATAACTCCCCACTAAAATATTTAATTTCTTTCAAAGAAATAAGGGTCGCTGCAAGCTGAGAACACCATTGCCAGCTAATTACATTTTGATGGAATGCTTAATTCTTCCAGTCCATACACAAATAGTGCAGATATGATCAGAGAGCACCACTAAAAGCCGGACCTATGGCGTCTGACAGAATGGTCTTTGTCTCAGCTAGTGCCATCTGTGACCTCAGCCTCTGCTGTAGCTCCGAGACTCCAGGCACAGTTCAGAGAATTGTGTGTTGAGTTGTGTAGGTGCTATTTTGCAGTGAGATTTCTCCAA
Source organism: Gymnoscopelus microlampas (assembly GCF_963454915.1). Taxonomy (NCBI): domain Eukaryota; kingdom Metazoa; phylum Chordata; class Actinopteri; order Myctophiformes; family Myctophidae; genus Gymnoscopelus; species Gymnoscopelus microlampas. The sequence goes on along the minus strand of NC_139955.1, from coordinate 21,014,978 downwards.
TTTGGCACAGCAAAATGTTATATATTTACCACTGACAATATGACCTTCTCACATGGCTTCCATAGCAACGGTGAACTGACCTACTGAGGAATTTGTTTGGTGAAAGGTCAAAGTTCAGTGTATGTGTTTTTGCAGTGAGATTTCTCCAATTTGGCACATTCAAATGTTACCACACGTTTACCAGTGATAGAATATAATCTTCTCACATGGTTTGAAAAGAAACCAACCCGGAAGCGTGTTCTCAAGGAACAGCAGCTGATTTACAACCGCTCACTGCATCATCATCATGCATGCACACATGGTGAATTCTGGAATGTCTTCACCAGAAGATTGTGGAGGGGTTTCTCCTCTCACAAAGAGGCCTAGCTCGAGGCAGGTGCATCAACATCACACTGACCACCGGTAGTGTGGTGAGAAAAGGCCACTGAATTGAAACTGAATCCCTGTGACAAACACTGACAAATGAGCACATCTAATCATTTTGGCATAACGTACTTATCTAAAAAAGAATTACCTTTCTGTTCTCGTTCTCTCGATCTGATAATGGTTCCTTTTCCTGCATTTCCTGTGGATGTGTCACACCTCCTGAACCCACTCCTGCTGTCCTCCCCTCCACCTGCTTTGCAGCTGACGCTTGTACGCAGTGACGTACATACAGATAGATGCATACAGACATATGCCTGCTGATTGTGCCCGCCGCCGCTGGCCCTGCTTGTGACAGCTAGTCCTAGAATGCTAATGAGGATGAAAAGAGTTTGTAGCTCCTATAAGCTGCTCTGGAGCACCTGAAAGAGGCTTGAGGGAGCAGACTCATCCGATTACTGCATTCAGAGCCTAGATTTGCCTCCTGGGAATTATGTATTTAGCTCGGCGACGTTAATCCTGAGAGCAGGGAAATATTATTACGGTGTGTCAATGATTATTATCGGTCAGTTGGATAATTGCGTTTATGTAATTGTGCTGTGAGGTCCCTGGCATAATTACTATAACAATAACGGCAGCGGTGACGCAGGCCTGACGTAAAGCCCGATTTACTGTATACTTTGCATAATAACTTATTAATTGTTGTGAGCTTGAACGGGGCATATGACTGTATATAACACAACATTATTCTGAACAGCAAATGCAGCACGTCAAATGAGAGCGAGTCCACAGCTACAAAACAAACATGCATTCAAGCGTGTTAGGACTCTGTACAACAGTTATTTTTCCATAATTGCCCGGTACCTTGGCAATTCCCTAAACTTTCCTATCCCTGCAAATGTTTCTAATCAAATGTCTAGGTTACTTAAGACTTTCCACCTCTTCATTGGAGCCATGTTGGTCACGTTGGACAAGGACATCAGACGCCAAGAATGACACCCCACCACCACCACCTCCTCCTCCTCTATCACACTGGAGGCTGGAGGTTCTGGCCTATGGCAGATCAGAGTTACTGGTCCATCACCTTATCTGCACCTCTAGCTGTGTGCTGAAGTGGATCGCTCATTTATACAGCACAGTAAGCAGGGCTCCATGTCCCTGGGCTGAGCCCACAACTACTACCAAACACTCCAATTAAACATGAGAGAGAGAGACGTGGATGGATGAGAGGTGGTGAGAGAAACAGAAGGGGGGGGGGGGTAGAGAGACAGAGAGAGAGAGAGAGAGAGAGAGAGAGAGAGAGAGAGAGAGAGAGAGAGAGACACAGAGAGAGAGACAGAGAGAGAGAGACACACACACACAGAGACTAGTTTACTACCTATCGTTGCTGTCGGCAGAAACCTTGTATGTCCAAAATTGTTACTCTTCAGGAAAAGGAAAAAAATAACCTGTGTTACAAATTACAATGGATCCAATCAGTGTTGTTATTACTTAGTCACACGGTCTTGTTAGTACTTTTCATTGGTTCAATATTTATAAAACCCACAGACAGACCTAACCACTTTTACTTTAATTTGAAGACATTTC
>NC_139955.1:20993028-21010528 GCF_963454915.1 Gymnoscopelus microlampas | reverse complement strand
TTGGGTGTAGAGGGAAAGGGAGGGGGTAAAGTACAGACCTGTGCGGGACCCCGGTCAGCAAAGTACATAACTTATAATTGGTTAAGATTGTCCAGTTTGAGGTTAATGACCTGAGGGGAAGCAGGCCTTTCGTGTCCAGGCCACAAGCTTTTGACATGCCCTGTCTGAGAGGCTTATAGGCTGGCAAAATTCACCTTTTTAATTACTGTAAAGACTTTACTTTACAGGCAGGCTTTTGTATACATAGGATTTGGTGTTTTCTTTTAATCTATTTTATTTTCATTGTAATTGTATTAGTGTTGTGCAAATTTGAAATAACTTTTAATGGCTTTTTAAAATTGCTGGTTTATTGTAAAAAACACTTGACTAACACTAAAACATCTCATTCTCACATGCTGGATGGCACACATACTGTGTATGGAGTGCATATGCAGAGGAATGGGGTGCATATGTACTACTGTATATGTTACAGGGAAATTGGAAAACCAGTGAAATTGAAAAAGGAGCGCTCATTTCTCCAGGATCTCGCTGTCTCTCCATTTTCAACCCCTGTCGCTTCCCCTTTTGTTATCGATTCACTTTGATTGCGACTGGTGACGTTAATCCGTCTATGTAATCAACACACCTGTTACTAGGCAATTCTGTAGAACCAACACTAGAGGGCAATGCAAGCCATACTAGAGCCCCCCCGCCCACGCACGCACACTAATTAGAGTGTCGTGGATAGTAACCCATGAAAAGATCTATTCTCCCCCTATCGGTTTACAACTCGGACGGCGTTGAGTTAACTAGCAGACCATCGGCCAGTCGGCGCGGGCACTCGCCTAAAATCGCGCCTAAAAACGAGCGTACCTTTCCAATTTTCCAACGAATGCCAATTACCCTGTAACATATACACTACAGAGGAGTGGGGTGCATATGTACTACTGTATACACTACAGAGAGAGTAGTGGGGTGCATATGTACTACTGTATACACTACAGAGAGAGTAGTGGGGTGCATATGTAGTACTGTATACACTACAGAGAGAGGAGTGGGGTGCATATGTACTACTGTATAGACTACAGAGGAGTGGGGTGCATATGTACTACTGTATATGGCATGTACTGTACAGAGGAGTGGGGTGCAGTGGTAGCACTTGGTGGAGCACTCTTTTCTGTTCTTTACTGATCAGCAGAAAGTCACAAGACACAAGCCCTCTCTTTCACCACTATGAATAGAGAATGTCAGAACAGTCAATAGCTCATGAGAAGCAAACAAAGTGGGATTGAGTTGCCGCTAGGCTGGCAACGGTCTCATGACAAAATGAGGCTAAGTTATCTGCCCCTAGCCCTATGCCGTGACCTCAGAGCAGTGATATTTTCACCAATTACCTCCAGTCAAATGACACCGTATCTCATGTCTGACTGATTCCATCCCGGCAGATATGCCCCCAGCGTTGAGTGTTTATTTCTACTAATTAGCAGGATTGACCATGACATGGAGCAGCGGATATGGTTTCTCGATGCAAAATGTGGTGTACAGAGTGTGTTCAGCACGTGTCTGGCCTTGGGAACAACAGCAAGGTTATTCGGTTCTTATTTACTCTGGGACCAGGGCCCTGTGCTAGCTGTCAACAGTCCTTCATGATGGTCTCCTGGGAATCCAATCCCCTTTTAAGCCCCTAAAACGCCCAACACACGGTCCACATTTGTGCAGAGAGATAAACATTTTAAACTGCTGCTCTTTACTTTCAAAAGACAAGACAAATGATGATGTTTTTAGTTTTGTTTGCAAGACATCAGTCGCGGCATTGTTAATTTGTTTCTTTAATTAGATCTGTCAAATCCTTCTGGGGCGGCTCTATCCATGTGCACATTTTATCGGGATCATAGTGCCATGGCAACCAAACGGAGTGCTGCTAGATCTGATTGGAGGTTTAGAGCCTAATTTATACTTCATCGTACGACAGTTTCGCTCACAGGAAAGTGTCGTAGGGTTGGGACATTGGCTGCAGCAGGGATGAAACGTATGAACTTGTGGGTTACGGGACAGATCCCTCTGACTACCAGCCAACTCTGCCTCCACCACCGTTCAAGAATTCTCACAGAAATCCCACAGCATCACTGGCTTTCAAATCAATCCAATTTCCTCCAGTTCCGACCAAGCGAGCCCTGGGTTTCCACATGCCAGGCTCTACTGATTGAATCCGGAAGATAGAAGTAATTGATTGGTCCCGACAGTATAATTAGAAACCAGCTCAAACGAAGGTTGACGCTTCAATTAATCGGGCAGATTTAATTCTCTGCGTGTGCACCCTTTAGATTTAGTTCCCGTGAGTTGGGAGCTAGGAGGAGCGAGTTTCCAGCTGAGCTGCAGATTCTATCAGAACTTTTGACTTTTTAAACTACTTAAGCAAAGTAGCTTGCTCATTATAAATGATACAACTCAACTGTCTGAAGAAAATTTAATATTTTAATACTGAGATTTGTACTTGATTTTTAGTCACTATTAAACAAAGTGACATCTAATATGGGGTCATGGAAGCGCTAATATAGTGCTGATGAGGGGAGGGATCAGGGTTCAAGATAGACCAAATGCTGAGTGAGAAACCTCTTCCTCTAATTGGGCTCACTTCAGTTTTGTCCACATGAATACACTTAAACATTATTCCAGTTTTAAAGATATAATATATACAATACAATTGTGAAATAATACTCTGTAATGAATGGAATTTTCACTACAATAAAATGTATGGGTATTATTTGTATTTGTATTTGTATTTGTATACCAGTATTTGTATGAAAATAATCCATACTTAAATTGCATTGGTTGCTGTTGTTGGCATTACACGCACATCTGACATTAATTAGTGTTCTATACTAAAAGAAAAATCCCACAGCGATGTGGTTCTTTAGCTCAGCAAGTAAGGCTAACACTACTACCATGGCTAGTTGTTAGGAAGCTTACAGCTGTAGCTATTTAATTCACACAGCAGTACGCTATGTTAACACTTTGAACCCATTTTGGTGTCATTTTGTTTAGCTCATATGCTGGCATGCTTTGGTAACTCTTGCGGTTTATGTGTCTCACCGATGAAGCCCAGCTGTGAGAACTCCAGAATCATCCACTCCTCTGACGGCTGCTGCAGGGCAAAGTTCTTCATGGTGGTGAAGTAGTTTGGACGCGCCACGATATCGTCCTCCAGCTGAGAAAGACAGAGGGTTGGGGGGTGGGGGAGACACACGAGCGAGATGGAGGGTTAGACTTTGTCTCAGCTTTATTTCTTCCCTCTAATAGCGGGCAAATTTAATGTGACAATGCCATCATTAAGTTTCATTAAATACTAATAGGTGTAATTTGCAACAATGGGTTTTTGTGATTGCAAACATATGGCTCAAACTGCTCAATAATTGAAAACTCCTGAAGGGTCGTAAACATAAGTCAGAATAAAATACTAGCCACAATGAAAACGTAATGGCCATTTGTATTAGTCCGCCTGTAGACTACACAATGTAGCGGATAGCGTAATTATGAGACATTCATAAAAAATAACGGACAAATTCTCATTAGTTACCACGCGGCGGAGGAATCTCAGTCAAACGTGACCTTTCGAGGCTGAGATAGAGGAAACCGTCTGAATCACAGGCCATTGTGCTGAAGATAACCATGAGGAAATGTGACACCTACTCTCGGCTTCTTTGTGTTTTGTGTGCGTGTGCGCGCGCGTGTCTTTGTGTGTATGTGTATGCCACTAAACTGATGAGGTGAATAGGGAGAGAATAAACTGTGGCATAATGCTTGTTCTTTCAGTGGCGAATCTCCAACACTGGGCCCACGCAAGCCTGTCACTTCCCATCTCCCCATGCCTTCCTAAGCGGCCCGCTTGCCTGCTGTGGTGTGCTGAGGAGTGGAGATGGGCCTGGATGTGTGTTCAGGAAGCCGCATAGTGGGCAAGGAACTGATATACTGGACAATGACAGATGGCAATTACCCTATCACCATCCGCTTTAGTAGAAAAGGCAACCTTTCACAATCCCAAGTCTGCCTCGTAACATTAAATTTTTTTTCCGGTTCAGACACACAGGCGTCGCCGGTCGAGGCGTGACTGGAGGACGCGGGATGGAAGTTAGGTTTCAGTTCGCCTACTGCGCATGAGAGAGAGAGAGAGAGAGAGAGAGAGACATCTAGACATCCTCTTTAAGAATGCAGAAGTTTATTTTGGCACCAAATGCCTGTTCAAAAAACTACAGTCAATCTGTTTGTGTGGCCGGGCATCATTTCAACCCCATTCCAAGGCAGGTGTGGACCCCAATCCCTCTGAGCTTTGAAGACACCCCTGGGGTCAAACAGAAACCACGCTGGCATTGAAGTGTTTGGGGCACACATGCATCTACTCAGTTCTAATCATGGATGGAAACCAAGCACACTCTCTTTCCAAAGTCAATGCTATGGCCGACAGCTGCTGCTGGAGATGTGTCAACACCACATATTCACACAAGATGAGCAGGAGGCCAGCAGGAGAAAGGCAGAAAACAAATGAAAAGCCAATGGTAATGTTTCCCTACTACTACACAACCTGGATCCCAGATGACAGAGTTAACATCTCCTTCAACTTCTGTCTCTGCAGAATCAACGTGAGAGTAATTACCCTATGCTCAGGGGAGCACAAAAAAAACCCTTGCTTAAAGTTCAGAGTGAGTGCAGTGCCAAAACACGCAACACGGAATGGTGTTCCTGTCAAAACTCTGTCTATTGGCCACCCTGGCAGCCAGACACAATGTCAGGGTTATAGCTCATATCAACATAAATATATACCACTGTTCCTTCCTCCAAAAGTTCAGCTATTTGAAGCCTCTTCCCTGCAGGCCGTTCACAGCAGCCATGCTTAGATACATATTACAAAACAATATTTCTTCAGAAGTTTGAACATTGTTCACACAGAACGAGGCAAGCAAAGGGCAGCAGCAGAGCCGCCAGCCCACTTTCCATTGGCTGAACTGGGAGGCGAGAGAAAGGAAACTATTGAATATTATATTCCAACATCTATTGTTGGACCGTTTTTATCAAGAAAAAAGCTCTTTCGCAGAGGGATGTTAAAAGGGCAACATCAATTATCCTGAATGAATAAAAGAGAGGCACACTGACAGACTCCCTTTATGCTAGCTTTTAATGCACCAACGACACATTTTGAACCACAAGGTTCTTCATCAGATCAGTATGCATGTCTGGTTAAGAACTGACTATTCGACAATATAGTACCTAACCTTAGATGAGGTACTGTATAGAGAGGGATGTATGTATAAGGATCCCTGTGTCTACCAAATCCATGACTCCTCATTTTAAACTCTTCCCACAAAGCAACTGTTTCAATTGCATAAATTAACATTTATTTTATTCATCTATTGAAGAAACAAAAAAAAAAGATAAAAGGTTTAAGGAGAGAAAGAGACAGGCCATGACATGGCCAAGGTACAGGTCAGATTCAGCATCTTAAGCTTAATCTATACTTCTGTCCCTTGTCAATTTGCAGTGAAGTAACTTTATTGCACAATAATGTATATGGGGCTTCAGTCTAATATACTACATAGTCAATATTTGTTGTAAATTGGGCTTCAGTCCAGAGAGCTGAGTTGGGTTCAATACCTGTACATAGTAGGTCCCTTTGGCTTGGGCGTACATCATTAGGAAACAGTAGTCCAGGTTCTGTTTGGTCCGCCATCTGGAGGGAGAGACGCGGATGAAGAACAGGCATTAATGATTTGACATTTAATTCACGCGCACGCACACGCACACCCACACCCACACCCACACCCACACCCACACACACACACACACACACACACACACACCCCAACAACCCACCCTGCCTTCTTCCTGGCATCCACAGCTTTTTCCACCTACTGTACCTACAATCTCACATGGTTCCATCTTGTGCCATTTTTCCATAAGCTGACACTATGAGCTGGACAGAGACAGAAGCCAGGTACCGCAAAACACACTCTGAGCTGGACTGTGGCAGAAGCCAGGTACCTTGACGCAGATGAACACATGTTCTGGATAGAGGCAGCGAGCAGCCACGGTACAGTACCTCAAAACAGCTCAAATTGTGTTCTGGACCCAGGCAGAAACCACAGTACCTGTTGAATTCTGGATCGAAGCAGCAGCCAGGTACCTCAACACAGCTCAGTACGTGTTCTGGACCGAGGCAGCAACCAGGCATCTCAACATATCTCAACACGTGTTCTGGACAATGACAGCAACCAGCAAAGCAGCTCAACACATGGTCTGGACCTAGGCAGAAACCGCAGTACCTGTCAAATTCAGGACCGAGGCAGAAGCCAGGTACCGCAAAGCATCTAAACACATGTTGTGGACCGAGGCAACAGCCAGGTACCTGAACACAGCTCAACACGTGTTCTGAATCAACAATCATTCCAGAGAGTGTGGGTCACCCCACCGTAATGAAGGTCTATACTACAAACAGTCCCTGTGCATGCATCACACCGTGTATGGTTTGTATGTGCGCGTGCATTATGCGTTTGAGAGTGTGTGTGTGTGTGTGTGTGTGTGTGTGTGTGTGTGTGTGTGTGTGTGTGTGTGTGTGTGTGTGTGTGTGTGTGTGTGTGTGTGTGTGTGTGTGTGTGTGTGTGTGTGTGTGTGTGTGTGTGTGTGTGTGTGTGTGTGTGTCTGTGTGTGTGTGTGTGTGTGTGTGTGTGTGTGTGTGTGTGTGTGTGTGTGTGTGTGTGTGTGTGTGCCCGCACATTTTAAGCCCCTTGCTTAAGAGCCCTTTATGTCTCTGGAGGGAGAGAACTCAGACCAGCTGGTGTTGGATCAGTTGAGGTTCTGGTTCCAATCAGACGGAGAACTGTCTTTGTCATCGGATATCGATGAGATTTTCTCAAACAACACAAGCAGCCTACATCCAGTTACTGTGTGGAAGCCAGCAACAGACTGCAGCATACAGTGTAGGAAATGAGGAATCCACAGTGTAAAAACAAAGCTCCTGGAAAATACGCAGGGCAAATAAGTAGTAGAATTAATTGTAGAGTCACAGTGTATCATTCTCAAATGAAGTGACCTTTAAAACAAGGGTTTTTCATGAGACCATCTCATGAATGTGGTAACAAAAAAGAAAAAAATCCCTACATTACATACTCAAACCATGTGGGCATTGGGCAAAAACAAAGGCCCCTGTAAAGATATTCATTTTCCTCCCTGGCTGCTACAGTATGTTGTCATCCAACATAAGAAGGTCTACAGTATAGACTTACGTACCCAGGAAAAATGTCTCCTCTTTCTTACTTTCACACCAACACACATTTAGGACATCTACAGCACAATTACTACAGAAAGTCATTCACAGTTTAATCTGTACAAAATAATTCCTTCATATACAGAGAGCTATTGCCGCCAGATATAGAGCGATTCATTGAGCCCTGGGAATAAAACATGTGTGCAATACGCACATGAACACAGAGCGTTCCTGTTTTTCCAGACCCAGCAGTGCTTAGAGAGGATCAGTGACTTGAGCGCAGATTCTAAACATAAAATGAGATGACAGCACTGGGAAACAAAGCCCTGATTACTGCAGCCACATGGGAACGGCAATGAGACGCGTGTGCCTCCAACACAACTCCTCTGGTTTTCGTCATGCAGTAAACACGACGACCCTCGGGCTGGAGCTAAAATATTTGTGTGCCCGTTCACGTCTGCTACTGAAACAATAGTGTGCTAATTCCTCAGTGCGTGGAATGCAACTAGGTGATTACAACAACATTTCTAATTTCAGACGTTTACCTCACACACCCACAACATGCAGACCGGAAGCAAACTACAGTTTAACCAACATAATCCCCAAATACCACAAAACAATTAGGGGATGAATGAATTGAAAGCACTGAATTTCTGTCTACATATTGGGTTAACCAAACATGGTGAGCCGCTGTACAGCAAACGCAAACATGAGGTTCAATATTTGCTCTGGGCTTAATAGGTACATCACCCTAGCAAAGTGAGGCTGCCCCAGGCTGATAGCTTTCTCATCTGGAAACAGGAAAACATAAAAGTAAGCATGTTCTATTGACCCTGCAAGGATTCTGCTGGTACAATGTAGCAGGAGCAGGAGAAGAACATGTGATGGACAAAAGTGGGTGATAATAATAGTCCTGGGGCCATGTCTGTGTGAGGTCACATCAACAAAAGAGACATTCTAACTTCATCTCACCACGGGTACATTAATCTGTGCTTAAAGGGGATTTTACGACGCGGCATCACTATGCTTTTATACAACCGCAGGGTATGAAAAACAATTCCACTACAAAACAGAGAGGCAGTTTTCCAGACAGAACGAGGCTTTTATAGGAAAGTGCTCAGAGTTTACACAGAACAATCCTTGTCTTCGCCTTGATCACCACTCACAACATATTTTCCAGCAGCAGACGGTTTAGAGGAATGGGATTTTGTGCGTCAGAGAGGCCAGAGGTACTGCAGCAGCAGTGCTTAGCTGACAGCACGAGGTGCTATCTAATACGAAACGGATACCCAGAGAAGACTTTAAAACCTCAATATATGCAAGCTGCCATGGGTGCCTTAAGGTGTATTCAGGCTAGATTTTATTTAAGGCATTTAGCAGACACTCTTTTCCAGAGTGGCTTACTAAGTGTAAGGTCAGAGTATGTAGCCAAGGAAGTGGAGTAGTAAGAGCATAAGTTTAATGTCGCAGTCAGGCAGAAACCTTTATTATGTGTAGTGTAGCACAAAAGTAGAAAAAATCCCTGATCTACAAGCTCAGAACGTATCACACTGCGATGCGTTGTGAGCTTATAGATCCACTATTTCCGCAATTTTGAACATTTCTGAACCAGAAAACATTTTCACCTATAAAGACATACACAAACACAATCTGTGTTGGGCAGAGAGGAAAGAAAGAGTGTTTGTTTGATTTGTGTGTTCATGGGTTGTCGTTTTAGTTTTTTACTTTGTGTATTTTGTATTGTATTCAAAATTATTATTTTCCAATACTTAACCAACAAAAGGAGCTTGTGACTAACTAATAATTCCAGCATGGGGTTTTCAGTTGCTGTGGGCAGGAATGGCCGGTCAAAGAAATAATAATATGTGTGTCCCGCATGTCCCGCAATAACCCAGATGGAGCGGACCTGAAGAAACCTGCAGCAGTGTGAGTGGAGCACTGATGCAGCATGGAGGAGCACAGAATGGAGTCAACAAACAAGGTTGAAAAGAAGATCAAAGCGGGCAAATACAATACAAAAGCAAAGCAAGGAGGCAGGTCATTTCTCAATTGTTGCTGAACTGGAGGAGGAGAACGTAATTTTGAAACGTTGTTACTGAGAGGTATATTGATCTATTCATGAATAAAATACTGCCAAGCACAGTGTTGCTGTCCATGGTGCTGTAATGGCCGTCTCGCTGTCTCAATCTGTGTCTCAAGTTCTGGATTGCAGCTTTAAGTTCTACAAAGTAACTAGGATAGCAGGTAAACATCAAACTTAGTCTAAATACATAGTTGGTATGTGTGGATATAGGGAAAAAACAGCATACTGTACATCTGTAAATAACATAGTACGATAGTGGGTGAGGTAGAGTCTGAAGAGGTGAGTTTTCAGACTGCGGCAGAAAGTGGGAAGTGAGTTTGCAGTCCTGACACACACTCAAATGAACGTGCCAAACTTTAATCAAAAATACTAGACAAGACCCACACACACACACACTCAAATGAACGCGGCAAAGTTTAATGAGAAATAGTAGACAAGACCTTTTCAGACAAGCCATAAACCCATATCACCATGTTAAGGTTACGCGTAACCAATAAAAGTGTAGCGTCCACTTACGACTGCACACCAGGCCATCGGAGTGTAGATTTAGCTATTCCCTTGTCTTGTAGAAAACAGGTGTTGAATTTAGCATGGTGGTTAAGTTTTATGAGTTCACCCTGGGGTATGCACGGGGATGAGTGGTTAGTATGCAGGGTCATGGTCCCAGTGCTCATTCAAGTGTACTTCATCTCTGGCTGAAAGGGAACATTAGACTGTCGCCATGGTAATAGAAGCTTTCTGGGTACCCTCCTGCAAAAACAGGGCATGTACTCCAACAGTGTGTGTGTGCGTGTGCGTGTGCGTGCGTGTGTGTGTGGTGAATACATACTGTATGAACAGATGGAGAAACACACACTTAATGGGAACTTGTAGATCTGCTATTCTTGTGTTCATGAAGCTTTTCTAAAAAAAAAAAAAAATCATCCATCCAACCATTCTGCCCTGTTCACTTTGTTCAATTTGTTTTAAAAGATGTCAATGCAGGCAAATATTGGGAGTTGACCTATGATTCACAAGTTAAGTAAAAGTGATGTGGTGTAGCGCCACCATGAGTAGGGCTTTAGGGGTGAAACTATTAATAGAATAATTGATTAATAAATCGATTGAAAACTAACCAAATAATAATATGTTTTATAATTGAATAAATGGCTTGGAATCATGTAAATATTTTGAACACGGTATTTATAAATTCACCAAAATACCTGTCTGTTCCATTTTATAATGTGATACACTATGTTTTTGATTACTGAGTAAACATATTAAGCAATAAATGTTTGGGGGGGAACAGCAGTATTACAAAACTTTCATCAGGACAAAATCAGCTTAATTTCTCCTGTTGTCCACATATGTATTAACTTTGTACATTTTGGGGGAGGTATAGTAAAGTGTATACACAAGAACACGGGAGACTTAGGAGGAAATCAAATAAAAAACAACGAGGTTTGTGAAAATGAAACAACATTACAGGTTCATTAATTCCATGAGCTGTATATGCTATTTTTAGCGGTGCCAACCGCTCTACACTTGACTTTGTCCGTATGTCCGTCCGTATGAGCCCGGGATGAGCACGGCAACGAAGCAACACATACAAGCACACGCACACGCACACACACACACACACACACACAGACTTGGAGATTGCCTATGCCATCTCTCCTCTCATTGGCCACACGTGCCACTGCTTATCAAAGAGGGGTCCAGGGACCCCCAGCGTATGTTATGTCCGTCCGCCCGTTTAAGCACGGGATGAGCACAGGATTTTAAACAGCTATAACTCCAGTTTGCAGCATGCCACCATGTCCAAATATGGTATGTGGACTTAGACCACCAATAGGGACGAGCATGAATTGCTGAAGTTATCAAAGAGGGGTCCAGGGACCCCCAGCGTATGTTATGTCCGTCCGCCCGTTTAAGCACGGGATTTTAAACAGCTATAACTCCAGTTTGCAGTATGCCACCAACTCCAAATTTGGTATGTCGACTTAGACCACCAATAGGGACGAGCATGAATTGCTGAAGCCCCGCCCCCTCTGTCTTCCCATTGGCTGGCCTTTAAACAGCCATAACTCAAGTTCGCAGCATGCTAGGGAGTACAAATTTTGTACATGGACTAAAACCACCAATAGGGACGAACTGTAATTACTTAAGCCCCGCCCCCTCTGTCTGCCCATTGGCTGGGCTTTAAACAGCCATCATTCCAGTTTGCAGCATGCTACCAAGTAAAAATTTGGTAAGTGGACTCAGACGACCAATAGGGACGAACTGAAATGAGTTAAGCCCCGCCCCAAAGGCACCGCTTCCTTCACACAGGGTGTGATTTTTTTGGTGTACTTTCACCAGGGCACAACTAATATAAGCATAAATCAGGCTTTACTTAGTTCACCCACTTTTCCATAACATGTCATTTACTATATCTATCCTGTATTGTGGGGGGGGGGGGGGGGTTCAGGAAGTAACCAATGTCTTGTGAGCTCTTTATATCAAAATACCAACTAAATGCCCTTTTCTTAAAAATTGCAAGTGCAGATCAATGGTTCGTCTCTGTTGGGTGGAAACCTTGTTTGTCCACAACTGTTACTTTTCACTTTCACTTACAGAAATGTCAAAAATGTCAGAAATATGGAGATACAAGGTTTCTGACACTCCCAAAACATATGCCAGTGATTAGTTTCCCGGGAACCACACTGTTTCCAACATTTAGCATCGCTGTGTTTTCTTCTTTGATGTAATAAAGAAACAAAAAAAACACCCAAACTCCCGTCAGAAATGAGAGTTAGTGCATTTCCACTGGAATTGATATACATATCAAGCCAATCCTTATTTGATATAGTGTGGTGTAGTGTGTGTTTTTTTTCAATGGCCTTTATAAATCTAGTAACAGCACCCTTATTCATTTTGATAGATTCCAATAAATATTCTCTCTCTAGGAGATCATGCATTCGTCCCTGTCTGTACGAGTCTTGAGTTCCTGTCTGTCTGTCTGTCTGTCTGTCTGGTTTATAGCAGAGTAGAGAGTGGAGTCAACTCCATTCACTCAACAACGCAATTTGCGTATCACAGAGGCTCTTTTCAGCTCCTGGATGTTAGCATCAAACACTAGCAGCGCAATGGAGCTGCAGCACAACATCGTTCGTGGTGCACTTTTAAAAGGTAAGACGCTTAAAGAATCAGATTTCATATTATCAGCACATCTGAATCAAGTTGTGTAGCCTACTGACGTCTAGTTGCTGGACCTGCCATAAGGGTAAAGTATTATTTTATTTGTTTAAATGGAACATGTTCAATTTCAGTTAGCTATCTGTGTTTAAAATGGGGAGGTATATGACTGCATCCTGCATGTTATAGCAGGTGATTTAATTTCATGGAATATTAAATTTGGTCTTTTTTAAAGAAAAAAAATCTTAGGGGGGCCCACAGGAATCTTTTTCCCCAGGGCCCAGAATTTGGTGCTACGCCCCTGACTGTAACTACTGTAACCATTAATGGTTTGCTCATCATTTGTTTGCACATCAGTTATTATTATAGACAAAGTCAGGTCATTTGTCTTTATTATGAGCCTGGTTGATATACAATTTACCATCTAGATGTAGCCTAACTGCTACTATAAGAATATAGGGAGATCATAGCAGAGAATGGTTAATTTACTGTTATTCGGTGCATATAAACTCTTTGGGGAACAGATCGGCCTAGAGCATTTGATAAAACTGCTGCTGGTGATGTAACATTTACAGCATCAGAGTGAATATAAGAAACTGTAACTAAATTATGCACTGTTCTAAACATAAATAGCATTTTAGTTTCACCGAGGTTATAGGTCATTAGCGCAACACCAGCACAACACTGATAACCACACGTTCAAGTCATACTCGGACATAATAGTACAGAATATTGCTCTAATTACATTTATGTAAGTAGAAGGCTGTTATGATATCACTTAAAAACAGAAATATTACTATAATTATTAAGAGTTCATACAAGCAGTATAATTATACCTGGTGGGAATAGCATCTACTCTCAGCCTAGTCTTGCTCTTTTTAGTCTTGACAAACTGCTCTTCCTCAAAATGTGCCTTACTTACGTTTATTTCCCACACACAAAAACCCACTGTAAATAGTGTACTGTACAGTACTGTAAATACCCTCATAGTGGTTGAATGCACAGTATTGTGGAAAACTATATTTACTAGATAAGTATATATGTATACACTTGTTACATATCTAAAAGACAACTTTATACAAATGCATATCAATCACATCAGTAACTGATACCACTTGTCATAATTATATTGTTCAATATCAGCACCAAAAGCAGTGTCACAACGTATTAAGTTCTAGAACTTAAGTTGGAGAACAATAATCACACCTGCATGTCCCATAGCAATTTCCCAACCAAGTATATTCCCCCCTCTCAAACACACACCTTACCCACAGGGGGATTCAATGGAGCCTGAAGATTCCCTGCAATGGAGCCAGCAACCTCACCCTGGCCTGCGCCCCGAGTCTCAACTGCCGTTCTTCCCTGTTCCTTATTTTTAATAAAACCAAACATTAAGCTTCCCAACGGTATAACCATTTTCAACAAGTGCATGTTAGACGTTAAGTTTGACCAAAACTTTGAACCCCTATGCTACCTAGTACCTGTACAGGTAATCAGTGACTGGAATACGTATGTGAATATGTGAACAAACTCATTTGAACAACATTAGAGGTGCACTCTGTGAATTTTATGTCCTACACGAGATTGTAACCCGTGTCTCCCGCGCAAGTGCTGACATTTTTTACTATTGAGCTAAGAGAGTGCACCTTCTTACTTCAGGGGAGAAATTGAATTTTGACTTCCATACAGTACCACTTGTAAACCAGCATTGGTTATACCCTACCACAGGACATAAAATATATATAAAGTTGTATTAGTTACCATACAGATTGATCAAAATACCATTTTATTCATTTGAAATAAAGTTACTTAGCGGTTAAGGTTTGCAATGGGGGTTTGTAGTACTAAAAAAAGCTTAAATGATAACCCAAAACAAATAAAAAAATGTCCTCTTTCATCTGCACGGCTTCTCTTGTCAAACTGCATGGCTCTTTTCCCTCTCTCTTCCTCCTTGCCGTTTTGATGTGGTTTGCCTGTTTACCTGTTGGGTCCCCGTCCTCATGCATTATGAAGCACAGAGTCCTGCAACCAGCAACAAGACCAGACCTTTATCCCTCACTGAGCGGCACTCTCATCCCCTGACAGCTTGAGGAGGTTTGAGGAGGTTTTTAGAAAAGCCTGAACAAAAGAGAGACGACATGCCAAGCCCGAGTGGACGACATGACTGGGATGCAAATATTGGAGGAAGAGAGAAAGTTTTAAGCCAGTTCAGACTTCAAGTTTCTTTATAAGAGTTAGACATAAAGAAACAAACACACACACAAATATTGGATAGGGATTAGAATCCCCTCTGATTTTCAAAGCTTCCTTCTGCAGCCTGATTTATGAAATATTAGCATATTTTCCAAAATTCTTGAATTGAATACAGACAACTCTGTTATTATTGTTTCAATATAGAGGCCAATGGGAACCTGCTGGTCTGTTCTCCTCTCTTTAACCTTTTTTGATTATTTAAAATATATATTATGCTGATATGAATGTGGTTGAGGTAAGCAAAGATTATGAAAACAGTACACAAACTATTGTTTTTGCGAGGAACAAGCCATTTTGTGCTTGTGACAATTGGCCACTCTAGTGTTTCCATGGAAACTACCAAGTTGAAAACATGGCAGAATGGGCAATACAGAGCCACCCCACAAGTTGATAGAAGCCAAATGTTTTCGCTGTTATAATTCAGGTTCGGTGCTTAGGTTATATAAAATGTAAGTCAATAGAAAATTATTTATCCAATTTCTGCAGTAGCAAGGGGCAGAGAGGGGTTTGACTAGTGCAACATTTAACCGTCTCCCTCTGCATAGGAGTATGGGCCCCAACCATACGACAACCACACTGCAGCTAAAACACCATCCAGCCAGCCATCATTTAGTTTAAAGGGGGCACGCCTAAATCTAACACACCCATTATTAATTTGATTAGCTTCAGGTGCATTCCTTACATCATTGTACTAAGTTCAGCACCTGCCATGTTTTAAACCTTTTGTACTGTAGTTTGTAACCTGTACAGGAAAACAAACTACAAAATCGGAATAGAGTTTCATTCCCCTTTAACAGAACCCCCCACCTCCCTCCAAACAACCCCACGTCTGCTGGCTGATCAATAAAGAGCGACGTCTCATTCTCCCGTTGTCCATACTGAGGAGCCACGCTGACAAATGACAGAGGCAGGAGGAGGGGCAGCAGGGGGTGGAGTGCGCAGGGTGACGAGGACATGGCTCGCAGGGCTGAATCGATCAAAGGCGGCTGTGATTTAGAGAAGCCCAAACCTGCTGGCTTTAATCTTTACAGCGGAAGTACGTGTGTATGTGATTTGTGTGAAATGAGTGGCCCCGACTGAGACACTGTGTTTCTGTGTGTGTGTGTGTGTGTGTGTGTGTGTGTGTGTGTGTGTGCGCGCGCGCGCGCGCACACGCGTGCGTGTGTGTGTGCGTGTATGAGATCACTAGACTTCTACCACTGTCACAAAGGTTCAAGGTGTAATGACAGCATTTCACTTCAAAAGGAGATTGTACAGTTCACTACCTTTTCTATGTTTCTTTCGTGGGGACAGACAGCAGAGATCGACAGCACAGACCTCGACACAGAGGGAGCACTCTTGCAGGATTTGAAGCTATATGCCAGCAGGAGCATGCTTGATTCCGGATGCAATTATCTGAACCACTGCATCATCCACGGACACAGATCAGTGCCATTCTACCACAGACAAAAGGTTTGGCGCCCAGTGACACACGTCTATTGACAAAATGAACACAGGGACGGTATTGAACACTGAGCCGGGAGGCAGGGAGAGACAAGGAGCTTCTCCACCTGACCCTCATTATCACCCTCTGCTAATATATTCACTCTTGTTTGTCAGGGGCTGGGGAGCGGAAGCTCAAGGCAGGAATTCTGAAAAGAGTAAACAGATTGATATGCTAAGTGCAGGATTCATATCAAACAGCACTGGAGGAGCACAGACGTGGATAGAGGAGAGGTTATTTTTATTGCCCATGTAGTTTCAAGGACAATAAAACAGAGTTGGTTACTAATTTATTCAAAATGTATTCTTCAAGTGTTTTTAACAGAACAATGTCAATAGTTACTTTACAGGGCCACAGAGGACATCAATCCGACAAATAAAGTCAGACCATCTGCCCTTCCACTCCACACTCCACCGCAATCAGTTCAGTTGCAGCTCAGTAATTTTCTGAATGAATGCTATATAGTGGGTACTAGTGATTTGTAAGTGTGACTCCAGCTCTCATACTACATTCTGTGTTGCTCCCTGTTCTTCCTACATCTTGTGTGTGCCTGTTCACTCTTGTAAAACACAATCTCATTGTTGCACATAGGCTACACAGTAACATCCTGTAATTTGACCACTTATAAGCCCTATATTGTACTAAGGCTATTCCAAAATAGATCTGCAAGCTACAACACATCACAATGCTTTGTGAGCTTGTAGGTCTGCTAGTTTCAGTATTTTGCTGTAGGGGTCCATACTGTACTTACTTTCCAAACATTTTCCAAAATAGTGAAAATAGTCTACTTGTAGCAGAACACTGTTGTTTGAACTATAACATACTTGCTTAAGTGGTTAATCAATTTGTTAAATATAAAATATATATATATAAACATATATTAATGAAGAAATGAATCGATAGAATAATTGCTGAGAAAATAATCGATAGTTGCAACTCTATTTTGCTGTGTAGTAAGTCCCAATGTGAAATACAGTAAATAATGTTCTTCTAGTACAAATGTTGCCTGTGTGACAGCAATTGATTTGTCTCCTGGACCAGTTGATATTGATTTGTCTGTCTTGCTACAGAAGTAGTTTGTCCGTCTGTCTGACTGTCAACATTCCTGCCTGGCAGTCTATCTGTTTCTGTCACTCCATTCCATTTATTTGCCTGTACGTCCGTCTGCTAATTTCTCATCCTCTGTGTAAATATGAGACATGAATTTGTCTGGTTGGTTGATATGCCATTGATTTCTTTGCCTCCGGTTGTTCTGGGAGCCATTAGCACATTAGTTTGATGAGTGCATCTT
>NC_139955.1:20938028-20988028 GCF_963454915.1 Gymnoscopelus microlampas | reverse complement strand
GAGAGACAGACAAAAGGATGAATGGCCACGACAGTAAACAAAGTGAGTAGGGCCACATTATGAGGGATTTCTCTCCTCACTATGTAGAATGTGGACTGGTTGTGGGGGTGGGCCGTGGTCTGCAGAAGTATGGGGGAGTATTTCCCCAAGTTGCAGAACTGAATAATAATCAAACTAGAAAATGTGCTCCTCGGAGCACAAGTCTCCGCCAGCAGACTTGTGTTGGGAATGTTGGGAATGTTCTAATTCTTATGTTCTAATTCTTACAAAAAATAGAACATGTTACTGTGTCATAGTAACATGACACACTGTCTGTATAAGTGTCCTATCCGTCCTGTCTGTATAAGTGTCCTATCCGTCCTGTCTGTATAAGTGTCCTATCCGTCCTGTCTGTATAAGTGTCCTATCCGTCCTGTCTGTATAAGTGTCCTATCCGTCCTGTCTGTGTAAGTGTCCTATCCGTCCTGTCTGTGTAAGTGTCCTATCCGTCCTGTCTGTGTAAGTGTCCTATCCGTCCCGTCTGTGTAAGTGTCCTATCCGTCCTGTCTGTGTAAGTGTCCTATCCGTCTGTCGGAAAGGCGACATGTAACCACTAAATGTTAGCTTGGCTGATGGCACTGATGTCACTTCGGAACGCGCACCGCAGCGCTCCGAAGAACAAATATATTTATAGGCCGCTATACGTCATGCGTCTCACTAGCCAATCAGAGCACACTCTTTCAACGTATTGTCACGTGTCACGTGAGGCTTGACCAATGTTAGCTTGGCCGAGGGGGGGGGGGGGGGGGGCGGAAAGTGAAAACATAGTCTCCTGGCGGAGACAGCCAGAATGTCAACTAGAAGGACATCAACACAAATCCATCCATCCATCCATCCATTCATCCATCCATTCATCCATCCATCCAGCCAGTGTTCGATTTGCTGGGGTTGAAATCTATGCCTCTGCTTTTGATATCCCAGCTGCCCTCTGGTCATTCATTATTATGGCCGGTGGGGATATATTTAATCCCTGCTTCTGGTCAGACTGAATAAGATAAATGCATTTCATTTTGGGAAATGTAGGCTGTCTCATATGTTTAATATTTATGTTTGAAAATAACATCACAATTTAACAATTTCATAAAAAATATGTTAACCACATTAACTCTCTCAGTGCCAATGAAATAAAAAAATATGTTCATACTGTGCCAGCAATTCTTTTCTTTTTTTTCAAAGTAAAAAAAAAGTGCTTAGGTAGCGAGATACAGCCTTTTTCAGTTATAAGTTAAACAAGGAGCGGATGGAGCTGCAAATCTTCAGATAATGATATCTTGGGTTCTGAACATTTTTTTCAAAAAAAAATAATAAAATGTTTTTTTAATTTTTAATTTATTTTTAAAAACTCTGGATTTTTCGTTCTTGGCACTGAGGGCATTCAGAAAAAACTCAGGATATCTCGTTGTGTGGCACTGAGAAAGTTAACAATGGCATCCCTATTTTTTGCATCTTTTCGGATGTGTTCATCTTTTTTTTTATTGAAAAATAGCAATAACAAAATCTAATCTCCTAGCTATTTGTGATACGACAAAGTATATAGGGCTTACATGGTTAACAAAATGTATCTCCCCCCACCCCACCCCCTCTCTGTTTTTACAAATCTAACTAACCCTGCATCCATCCATCTTCATCCTCTTATCGGGAGTTGGGTCGCAGACTCGCAGTATGCGAGTTCCAGCAGAGAAAACTTACAGTACTTTTCCTTGGTCACATTAGGCAACTGGGGAATCCTGAGGCATTCCCAGACCAGCAGGGTGATATAATCCTCCCATCTGGTCCTTGGTCTGCCCCGTCGTCTCTTCCCAGCTGGGCGTGCCTGGAAAAACTCCCTGGGGAGGCGCCCAGGAGGCATCCTTACTAGATGCCTGAACCACCTCAATTGGCTGAAGCTTCTTACCTATCCCTAAGGGATATATGCCAGCCACCTTCCTGAGAAAAAAAAACATTTCAGTCTGCAATCTGCAATCTTGTTCTTTCGGTCATGACCCACATTTCATGACACAGGTGAGAGTAGACCGGTATATAGAGAGCTTTGCCTTCTGGCGCAGCTCTCTTTCTGTCACAATAGTGCAGTACAGTGAACGCAGTAGCGCTTCTGCTGCTCCGATTGTCCGGCTGATCTCCTGCTCTGTTCTGCCCTTGCTCGTGAAAAAGACCCCAAGGTACCTGATCTCCTTCAGTTGGGGTAAAACAAAAAAACAACTACTGTACTACACTTGAACGGAATGACAGGACAGAGATGAATTTGAAACACACACACACACACACACACACACACACACACACACACACACACACACACACACACACACACACACACACACACACACACACACACACACACACACACACACACACACACACACACACACACAGTATATCAACACCTCACAGGGTGTTACTTAAAAGAAGAGGACATTTGCATGCCATAAATAAATGAATAGCACAGTTGTTTGGTGAAGTTTGTGTCACGCAAAGACAGAGGAAGGAGCCACTTTGTAGGCCCACCACAGAATCACTCTTAAACCTCCACACACAGACACACACACAGGCACTCACACAAATATACAGTACCACCACACCTTAACAACGCAGTTTGTCAGATAGTATGCTCTTTTCTCTCCGTCTGTCCATTATCCCATTACAACAAGCGATGTCCTACAGCAACACATCACTGTATCAAGGATAGATGTAGCAGCGTCATCTCCAGATACAATATGAAAGCTAACCAACAACAGCCGTCACATCAGAGCAAGAGCGTGCTAACTGTTCAGCCCTCTTTTCATACAGCCCTAACAGCTGCAGTGCTCTTACTACCAGCCTAGCCTGTGCATGTGTAGCCCAGGTCCAGAAAATGGGTTAAAACGGGCTAAATCACCCTTTACAATAAATATATCCTATACTATTATTGGCTTAAGGGAGGACCGGCGGGCCAGCCGGCAGACCTCTGATGTCACGCTCAATGGCCCTGCCATAACCATAAAAGGAGTTTCCAATGGCGCTACGCCCAAATATGGAGTGTGTTGTCTAACCTCAATGTGTTGTCATGGCATCAAGCGCAAACAAATCAGACAGCTCCATATACAGTATGGGCACAAAAGGGGGCATGCTCATACATGGGCATATACTGGCAGTATACTGATGTGCTGCTGATGCAGGTTTCATTTGCAAGCATTGGTGAGTGATAAACACAGTGTTGTGATGTATTAGCTGCTAGGTGGCTAACTTTGTGCTACGAGTGAAGGGCCAGGGTGTTCACTCTCCATTCCGACATCTCACCACTCCGACTAGTGGCTTCCGCGTGCGGTTAGGGTTAGGGTTAGGGTTAGGTGTAGGGTTCGTCAACGTCGGAAAGGCGACATGTCGGAAAGGAGAAATGCACCCAAGGGCCAGCACTGCTGGTTACATTTTAGATGTTTGCTCAGTGAAGAGTTGAGTAGTGAAACAGTCATTTAAGGTTTGTTTTGTGATAAATTAAAACGTTTTTTGCTCTATGGTGTATTATAATTTCATTGGTCAAGAGAATGTGTTCTCATTGTCATTCCACATTTTGATTTGTAGTGTCTCACATGGTTATTTGCTGAACGCTGCCAATGCCAAATGAGTGTAAGGGACACACACCACCATCGGTGAGAGGAAAATGTATTTCAGGCGCAAACAAATTATTTTAGACATCAACACAGAGATGCCTCTGACCTTGCGTTATGGAGGTCAGCTTTTCTTTTGTTTGGATATATCTGTTTTGATTCAGCCCGGCTCTGGTCGGCCAAGGATGGCGAGCTACCTGTTTTGAAGATTGGAAGAACCCAGACAGTGTTAGATTGTCCTTGGACAACCCCAGAGCCGTAGCCCTTGTCTTCCGTGTGGTAGTATCATTTCACAGGAGCAGCGCAGAACTGGACATACAAACACACGCATATTCACCACAATGTTTCTGCCCTGAGAGGAGCAGTTCAGGACTGGACAAGTAACACATGCGCGCGCACACACACACACACACACACACACACACACACACACACACACACACACACACACACACACACACACACACACACACACACACAATGGTGTATGAGTTTATTGTCAGCGAATGTGTTTGAAGTTATTATACTGGTTTATTGTAAATGTTGAGTGTGATATGTTTGGATTCAATCCTAATTGGGCAATTGATTGATCTATTGGAAAACTGAACTGGGTTGATACTGCAATGGTATTAGTCAGTCAGAGTAGTTGGCACCCTAAGATAACACCCCCCCCCCCCACCTCAGATTAGAACATCTTGAGAAACTGTGGAAAATGTATTGAGATCCTGGTACCTACCGTACCTCATTATTGTTTACTGTCATATAATTGTGCGCAACTGTGCATTGTTTTATTTTCGTCTCTATATTTCATATTGAGTGTGTTGAGTGTTGAGTAGTGTTACTTAGGGGTGTGCCGATATATCGCGATACGTTTTCGCGACGATATGTATCGTTTTGGAAAAAAAAATATCGTTTTTTACAATCATAATAATCAGGCATGCAAACGGCCCCGAAGTGAAAAGAGTGACAACATGTTTTTTTTTCGGTGTCATACTATTTGGATTCAAGCTGAAAAGCTACAAGTTTGCATGTCTGAATAATGCAAAAACAGAATTATTTGTTTGCATTTTCTTTTTTTCTCCTCCATATATTTTCATAATAAAAAAAGTGCGTATCATATCGTATCGAAATCGTATCGAAGTTGTGAGCCAAATATCGGATCGTATCGTTTCGTGAAATTAGTGTATCGGCACACCCCTAGTGTTACTGTATGTGTATTTGTATTAATGTTTTTCTGTTTGTTTGGCTATCAAGCACATTCGACTGATAAGTATGCAAGTGTGACATGTACAAACACATTCATAAGCAGAACATCCATGTTCAATCTAAAAACTTAAGTCTGTAGTCTAGGTTCGAAATGGTCTGCAGCAGCTGACGATATTTCAGTATCTTTGTTAGAAAGGCCTCATCTCTAGGCTATAGTCAAAAGTACAGCCAACCTCCAAAAGCAACACTGTGAGTTAGCTGTGATATTAGAGAACACATCTGAGTCGTCTCTGCACACTGTAAACATGCTTGTCTTTACAATAGAATACACACTCACGCACGCACGCACGCACGCACGCACACACGCACGCACGCACGCACGCACGCACGCACGCACGCACGCACGCACACTCTACATTATATATATACACTAAACAAACTGACAAACATTGTGGGTGTTTGTTTACCACTGGAGGCTGTCAGATTGCATAGTTTCCTTTTCTTTCTCACTTGTTTGTTTTCCACATTGACCTTTCCTTCTGTCACTCCATCCATTCATCTATCCAGTTATGCACACACACACACACACACACACACACACACACACACACACACACACACACACACACACACACACACACACACACACACACACACACACACACACACACACAAACCTACCTGACCCTCTCCTTGGGGTCTCCAAAGGACTCTTTGAGGCGGGAGAAGTCTGGGTAGAAATGGACGGACGGAGAGATGACCTCTAAGAGACCTGACTGGATCTCCACTGGGAAGCTGTAGGAGAGATAGAGAGATATAGAAAGAGACAGAGAGACAAAGACAGAGAGACAGACAGAGAGAGAGAGAGAGAGAGAGAGAGAGAGAACACTGTCTTTTATTTCTAGCCATGGCAAAAAATATAAGCATTACTTCATACTGCCAGAAGGAACAGACATAGAAATATGAAGCCTAGAATGAGAACAGTTGGTAATCCATTTCATTTCGGTACCCCACCCCCACCCTCATCCCACAGACACTACCATCAGCAGTAGGCTTGGATTAAGAACCAATCAGACAAGGTGTTAGGCAGCAAGACAGTCCCTGAATGCTGAGAGTTACATGTAAGCAGTGAGATATGAGTCTAAATCCAAATGAACCAGGGCCGCTGGACTAGTTTGGGGAAATCAGAGGAGAAGGAGCACGGTACTTCAGTTCAGATGAAAATCTACATTTACATCATTGCTGATGCTGTTATCCAGCGTGACTTAGGAGTGCAACAGTGGAATAAGCTTCTTAGACTCCTAACACAAACACAGACACACACACACACACACACACACACACACAGTTTCAAATGTACACTAAACAATTCAAAGTCACGCGGATGCCTCTCTGCTGCATTAGGTTGCTGCGTCCGCACCAAATGAATCTGGACTTACCTAACCCCCTGAGGACATGTGCATACAGAAAAACACAGGGAAACTGTTTTAATGCTGAAACAAACACATGCTGGACAGAGCAGTCCGCAAGGTACCGCTTATTTGAATTATCATCATGGTTTGTTTGTTAGTTGTCTCCGCCAGGCCGAAAGGCATGGCGAGAGAGTATGTTTTCCACCCCGTCCGTCCGTCCGTGTGTCCGTGTGTCCGTCCGTGTGTCCGTGTGTCCGTCCGTCTGTGACCAGCTAATCTCCGACACCGTTGTCTTGATCGCAGCGAAACTGTGCACACGCACTCCCTGGATGCCAATTCAGAACCTTTGCCCCAAATTTTTCTCATGGGCCTTTTATAGCGCCACCAGGAGGCCGATTTGTGCAAAACATATTTTTTGACAGCACTCCTACAGATTTTGTCAAAAAATCACGCCAATCGGTACACAGTATCTCTGTAGTCATTAAACAAAATAGGTCTTTCAGATTTCTCATATTCCATCCTGATTGGCTAAAAATGTCTTCCAAAGTTTGCAGGAGTGCTCCGTTTTGAACAAAATGCCTCAAATCATGAACACAGCATGCAATTTCCGTGAAATGTTGCACGCTCATTCCCATTAGGCCGAGGAAGAACTACCATTTGAAATTTGTATGGTGGCGCTATAACAGGCTGGTTCGTGTTTTTACCTATAATTGCACCGATCTGTGTAAAACTTTGTATGCGCACTCCCTAGAGGGGACCTTTGCCCTGCATTTTTCACATCTGCCTTTTATAGCGCCACCAGGAGGCCGACTTATGTAAAACACATTATTTTATACTACTACTTCCAATTGTATCCAAATTTCACGCAAATCGGTACACATGATCTCTAGTCATGTGATCACGATGGATGTGTTTGATTTTTCATATTCCATACTGATTGGCTAAGATTGACATCTAAAGTTTGCATTATTGGCTTGTTTTGAACAAAATTACGCAAATCATGAACGCACCGTCCAATTGCGCTCAAACTTTGCACGCACATTCACACTATGTTGAGGAACAAATGCAAATTTTAACATTGGCCTGTTATAGCGCCACCAACAGGTCTAATTTAGCAAAACATGTTTTTAACAAAATGCCTCAAATCATGAATGCAGTCAGTGTCCAATTGTCGTGCAAGGCCTAAGAAGAAATGGCAGCCTTTTCACGCGGCCTATTATAGCGCCACCAGGAGGCCACAATAGCCTACCTGACCTGGCGGAGACCTGTGCTCCGAGGAGCACTTTTTCTAGTTTGTTTGTGTGTTTGTTTTTTCCCCCCAGGTTTTTAGAATTGCTAAACAGATACTTGTGGGAAGGTTGAGACTTCAACTGTTGTACTCTGATTTTGTACTTGTAAGTTTCTCTGGATAAGAGTGTCTGCTAATTGCCTAATTGTAAATAGTTGTTGCAATAAGAATACTGGAAACCGGTTTGAAAAAGTACTGCTCTTTTAATTCTTATTGGACAACATGCTAAGCTTGTGCATAATATATTGCTAATATGGCTACTGGAGTACACTTTCAAATATGGGATAATTATCTTGATATGCCATAAAAGTGCAAATAAGTCTATATTTCATCGTGCAATTTCAGCTATTCAGCTACGGTAATTATGCAGCCAACTCACACAGCTCCATTCTGCTTATTGTTCTGTGTGCAGCTTCTAATAAAATATGGCAATGTCAGTTGTTATGTAGGACAAACGCACATCCTCAGTTGTAAGAATGATCCCCTATAGCGGATATACTGTACGTGTTGTTTGCTTCTCTGATGAAGTGAGAAGTGCTCTGTGCATTGTGAGCTCAGCGGAGCAGAGGAGTTGCACTGGGGTTTGTATCGCCAAATTCCAATACCCCAACTTCCACACGCGCTCACTCCACTCGCGTCCTCCACTCGCGCATTAGTCCCGCCTCCTCCCCTCCAGCGAGGAGGAGAGGACAATAATGTAAGTCAAGAGGAATCAAGCAGGCTGGACTGACAGCCACATTCCAATTCCTCACTCCTGCTCACTCGCTTGCTACTCCTGCATGTCATGTTGTATATTAGATGCTGTATTTCTCATAGGCCTATATGAGCTGTTTGACATGCATTCTCGCACAACAAACAGCATGATTGTATAAATAAAAATCACCCCATTCTTTAATTTGTTGCTTCAGTAGCTTAGATCACTGTTATTCAGAATGATAAATGCCCTTCAGTATCTCTGCAGTCTAATCAAATGGAACACTTTCACACTTAAACTGTTTAATTAACACACACACACACACACACACACACACACACACACACACACGCACACGCACACACACGCACACGCACACACGCACACACGCACACACACACACACGCACGCGTTATTTTTACAGTTTAGGATATGAGCACACAGAACAAAGTTTTGTCGGCTCTAAAACATCCCTTTGAAGTCTGTGACACGGCAATGCTGTTTTTTTTTACCCCATCTCCCAGACAGTGTAGTCATGGGTTTCCCTCCTATAGCCCGAGAGACGGCCCATCCAATAACAGAACAGATAGGCAGTCAACATTTTCAGCGAGAGGACAGGCTGAAGCCTACACTTGATGTACTGTACACTCGGTGAAAGCCACTCCAAAGCTGAATTCCAATACCCTCACTTTCACACTCACTCACTCCACTCGTGTCCTCCACTCGCGCCCCAGCGAGGAGGAGAGGAATAGATTGCGAGGACAGAGTGATTGACCGGGTTTGCCTCACAGGATCGGAATGCACTACGCTCACCCAGCTGGACACAGCTGGATCACAACCAACAGATCGTATTGCTTCATGAAAATATGCATGCATAGAATAATATGCAGGTATAGAATAGTAGGCTACAGATACAGAATTGAAGAATAGACAATTCCTCAATGTGGATGGCCACATTGTTATCTTAATATTGTTGGTGTGCAAAGGCATTTATACCTGAAATAGTGACTGAAGCACCTCGATGCGCAAACTTAAATTTAGCAAATTATCAATTTGGACAAAACTATTTCCGGGTCAAGCTGGAGGACTGAGTGTGAGTGAGCGAGCGAGCGAGCAGAGATTTGGGGTATTGGAATTTGGCTTGTGGGTACCCAGAACAACGTGCCACAATCCCCCCGACACAATGGCAGAGTGGTGCACCATGATAACACTTCCCTCTGGCAACTGTGCGTGGTAGTTCTTGGTTCCTTTGAATTTGTAAGTGCTCTGTTTAGGTGGATATTTTGCCTCCTGTCTCTTCTGAGGTTCTTTTTATTTGAGTGCGTGTGTGTGTGCATTTGTGATAAATAATGACATTAAGACATTAACATGTTATCTTTATAATACACATAGTGTAAACAATGCATATGTTCACACTTCACAGACATCACACGTATTACTCAACATACAAACTCAACATACAGTACAAATAGGCACACTAAGCACATCAAAGAAACACACACGCACATACAGTCTTACAGTCTTACTACAAAACAGGGGAGTGAAAAGTTGCCTGAATGGAAACAGAAGAGGTCAGATACAGGTGTACTTACAGGCGCTTCATGTTGTCTGCCACACTGTTGGCATACTGCTGGTCCGACTGAAAATACACACAGAGAAATATCAATATTAGCTGGTCAGAAATAGTGCAACGCGATACAGGAAATCATAAGGTACAATGTGACAATGTAAAGTACAGACAGAATTGTTGCCTCTTTCTTTCTTTCCTTCCACAACCAATGTACACATAGAGAAGACACACACACACAAACAATACTCCTCTTCCATGTTGAAGTAACCACATTCTAAATGGAATATTACGTAAGCCACATTATCACACATATTGAGAAATCATTCCACACTGTTCCAAGACGACACAAAGAGCACAATCTATTCCACGTCTTATCTCTGCTGAAATCTCTGAGGACTTCAACGGTTTTGGCTTTCAATACATCTGCAGAACAGGTTCGTGGTGGGAAACACACAGAGCATTATACTGTATGTACGCAGATTCATAAGCAGATGTGTGCCAGAACACATGTGTTTATGCCATGGCCGTTGCTTTTTATCTTAAGAGGATCCATCGTTTGTGGTTTATCTTGCCCTACTTAGGGTGCATGAAGGGTGGGGTTTGGCACTCGGGGCAAAACAACGGGAAGCATAAAGTTTGAACAATCAAATTCAGCATTTAAAAGCCTATTTACTGCACCTCAGCGTGCGAATGGCAGCAAATGACATTCGCTGAATTGAGTCCCCGAACACAAACTTTGTGAAATTATTTACAGCATCTGTTTGTCCCCGCTATGACCCACTCAGTTGGAGTTAACTGGCGTTAGAAATCTACTGCGAACTGGAACAGGACGTTTTCACGAGTCTGAAGGCCTTTTTTAAGATGTAATTAAACTTTAATGATAGCCGGGGGGGAAATTGGTGTCAGATATGTAATAACCTTAAGAAAGGAAACACGTACAGTACGGTGTTCAACAGACCTCCAATCCACTGGTTCTCAATGTGGGTTCTGGGGACCCCCAGGGGTTCTTTAGGGGGGTTCAGGGGATCCACAGCTAAATGACCGATAGGAAACAAATGGACCCTATGGGTCTGTAACTCCGAAAGTGCACAAATGGGACCAAATCGACCCTTACAGGTCCATTTGGTTCCATTTGTACACTCTCAGAGTTAAATAAACACTGAGGATTTTACAGTGTAGATTGGGTTCACAGAGATAAAATGGGGTCCCTGGCCTGATGCATGTCAAACTGAGGGTCCTTGAAATGTAAAGGGTTGAGAATCACTGCTCTTGATCTGTATTAGATCAGGCTCCACATGCACTTCTCTTCTACACTTTGTTATTCAGTGGATCAGAATGTTTAATTTGGTCCAACATGCATACGCATGGAATAAAATATGGGTTATCTAATATCTAATGAATCAAAGGCTGCATGACATCATTACTCCAGAAAGGCAGTGTTTATTTCATTGTAGTGTGGAACTTGATAGCTCAAAACAGCTGGTCAGTCATCCATTTTGGTCACTATTTGGACTTGCTATGTTTTCGTCACATTTCTGAGGAACTGCATCAAGTCCAGCACTGTTTGGACTGCTCCCCATGGGTTACCACTAAAGACCAGGGGAAGGAGGGATGGAAGGAGGGATGAAGGGAAGAGGAAGAAAAACAGAGAATAACACGACTAACAGGAAACACCTGGGGTCACTGACCACAACACATCTCCCCTGAGGAGAGGAGAGGAGAGGAGAGGAGAGGAGAGGAGAGGAGAGAAAATGAAGAGAAAAAGAGTGCAAGAACAAGACGTCTCTGTTGGGCACAATCCTTGTATCTCCATAATTCTACTTTATTTATTTTTTTCGCACTAGGCTGTCACAAAAAAGCAGGAAAAATAACCGATCTACTTTTTGAAACATTTTGAAAGTGATAATGAAAGTGGCTAAGTTTTTCCCGTAGGTTTTACAATACTGAACCAATTAAAAGTATTAACAAGAGCTTTGTGACTAAATAATAACAACATTGGATCCATTGGAACACAGGCTTTTCTTGTCCATTTCCTGAAGAAAAAAAACAGTTTTGGACATACAGCAATGAAGCGCTGAAGTGAATGATCTAGAAAACAAAGAGGAAAGAGGGATGGATGGATGTGAGGAGAGGGTTTTTATCACAAGGGGATAGAGAAAATATCCTGTCCCGTTTCCATGCTGACTGCCAGGGAAGCGGCTCTGATGAATAACAGTTTTGTGTTTTTTTTCCTAAAAAAAGAAAGAACCAGCCCTCGGACACATGAGCACGGTCATGACAGACCGATTACACTCCTCATGACTATCCTTCTCTGTGTGTTCTCTCTCTCATTCTATTCGTCTCCACTCCTGTTTTCCTCTGTTTTCGTAATGTGTTTCATTTTATTTTTTATTTAACCCAAGACCGGAGAACGCATCTGTGACATTTTAAGATTTCTTTGGCAATTCAAAAATAGCAGATATACAAACTCATAACGTGGTACCGAGTGCCGCGCTACGAGCTTGTAGATCTGCTATTTTTGAAAAATCAAGATTTTTTTTTGCAAATCTTTTAATATATATATATATATTTAAAGCAAACATTTGTAACTCAAATCATTGCTTCTGGGGGTCCCAGGAACAAAATATTTTGAGATGGGGGGTATGCGGCCAAATATATATAATTTTGGGGGTCCTTGACATGAAAGGGTTTGAGCACCACTGATATTATAGCAACATACGTTTTTCAAAAACATTTGTAGAATCGTATCTCAGGTCTTAATGGGTTAACATGCATGTTGCATCCCAGCAACAAAGCAACAAATGCGTAGACTCTTGCGGCATAAAGCAACATAGATACAATATTGCACTTCTATAGCAAGGCCACAGCTGCATGTGCTTACTGTGTGCCACACATTAAGGTGGGATCAAAAAAAGGGTTCAGCAAAAATATGGAGCTGCTTCCCTGGGCCGAGGATTTGTAGGGTTTGAAATTGGAATTGGTTCTTTGAAACCCTGGGCTTGTAAACACAGGCAGCGT
Organism: Gymnoscopelus microlampas; assembly: GCF_963454915.1. Lineage (NCBI taxonomy): Eukaryota > Metazoa > Chordata > Actinopteri > Myctophiformes > Myctophidae > Gymnoscopelus > Gymnoscopelus microlampas. Next base: position 20,975,217 of record NC_139955.1, on the reverse strand, counting down.
GACTGGTTTTCACGCTGTGGTCTGACGGGAGATAGGGAGAAAAAGAGAGAGCAGGGGGATTTGTGTAGACATTACTTCTTATCAAGGACGAAACAAGGACTTAGTCTGAGATGTAGAAAGTGAAAAAAGGGGGGGGTTGGGCAGGTGGGTGCGTGGGTACAGTGAGTGAGTGTGTGTGGAGAGGAAAAAAGAGGTAGAGAAAGGAAAAGGTAGAGAGAGGGAGCGAAAGAAAGGCGAGAACAGCAGTCTATTCAGCTCTCTGTGGACTGGCATTAGCTACACTAAATCCGCCACTTAGAACCCCCTCCCCCACACACACACACACACATACACCACCACACCACCCACCTCTATAGCTGCACTTCAACAAGAAAAGTACAGAAATGCAGCTGGTAGCATTTTAAAATGACCCCCAATTAATCTGGGGAAGCATAATACACGGCACGATGTGTAGCTTAATGGGTAGAGCAAGACATTAAAACTGCCAGAGTTCGCGGTTCCATTCCCTGTGTAGTTCAATGGACAGACCAAGACACTAAAATTGCAAGTTAGCGCCTCTATTCCTAATGTGGTCACTGTACGCACTCTTAGTATTCTACAGTATTTTGGATAATACAGTAGCTTCCACTAAAGATGAGTTACATACATATATTAAAGCACATTTCCATCTTCCATTGTTGTTTTCAGTTCATAACGCAGCGTGACAAGCTAATGCTATTTAAAGAAGTTTCCACAGTCACTCGGACACTTGGAGAGAAAGAAAGTGGAAAAGTCTATGTAATGCATTTTACATGAACATAGCATGTTCTGCTGACTGAACACAAGAGAATATGAAGATAGACTAACGCTGATGTACAGGAAGTTAATTTTTGATGTACAGAAAGATCAGCCTCGGCCCACGGTTTCTAACACATTCAGAAGGAGGAGAGAGAGAGACATAGTGAGAACTAGAGAGTGGCAGAAAAAGACAGAGCTAGGGAAAGTTTGAAAGAGGAAGATTGAGAGAAGTAAGAGAATGAAAGAGAGCAAAGGACCAAGGTTTGTCTGCTACAGTATTTACATTTCCAGTGGGTATTCTGTGATTTGAAGTGAAAAGAAAGAAATTGCTGCTTGAGGGAAGCGATAAGACGAAGCCAATGAAAGGCTTGTACAAATAAACACAGCTCTGTTTGGTGTCCTTACTGATGGGTACGACCTCTCAGCCAACTTGCCTTAAAGTCTGTCATCTCCTTTTTATTTTGTATTATTATTATTTTTTTAGTAGTAGTAGCAGTATTATTTTCAGCTTTTTTATCTATTTATTATAGTTATAGTTAATATAATTATGGCAATTCCCAAATTCCCCACACATTTCTTGTCTTGTCACAGCTGCCCCTACTAGGAATCGCTGGTGCAGCGACAAAAGGTGACTCTCCATCAAACAGACTACTTCAGACTACAATAGACTGGCAGTCTGTTGGCAAAAGTTGGCATTTAGTTCAGCACAAATTGTCGGCCGATGCGCACATTGGTGTGCGCATGCGATAGAGCTGGCAGCGCTGGTCTGCAAGATCCTGCCAGTGTTGCCAGGTCTGCTTATCATAAGCGACTTTGGGCAGTAAAGTCGCTTGTAAATATTCATAGTTGCGGGTTGCTTTTGTTTGGGCTTGTTTCTGAAGTGTAGTTGCTTATTTGGGCTTGCTTTCAAGATTCTTTTTGAAAATAGCTGATGCAATAGGGCTCAAGACTGCCCTATCTGCCTCGCTTCTCTCCCACGAACACCACCCATCCTGCACCACCTGAGCGCTAAAGTATGTCATCTAATTTGGTTTCAGTGGAGATGTTTTACAATCAAATGGTCAAGGTGTTCAGTTTGATGTGCATTGGGTTTGTTTGTATTGATAATTTTTCTCTGCTCTGTGTCGGCTTTTATGCTTGTTATTGCCATACCCTATTGGCTTGGTTTCTTTATCGTTCTCGCTGTCTGCTCAAAGTATGTTGTGACACCTCTGATTGAGAAGCACTTTCTATATACATTGTATTGTGTACTCTATTTCAAAAGGATTGAAGGTGTTTTTTAAGGGTGCTGTGCCACAAACGCATGCATGCATGCACGCACGCACGCAATAATGCACACATGCACACACACACACACACACGCACGCACGCACGCACACACACACATGCACGTTTCTGATATCATCATCAGCCATGTCAATCTATGAAAATAGAGGAGTCAGTAGATCCAACAGTAGATGTACAGTAGTGTTGATGAAACACAATTGTGGAATCATTGATAGCAAAATAACCAATATCAGCGTTGTATTAGACATATAGTTGGACACACACAGCCCTATTCATTTTTTCCATTTACTGCTTTGAATAAACTAGTGATGTTTCCGATAATGTTAGGTCATTTTGATCCTGTGTGTAATGATGCAATGAACTACATGTTTTATGCTCGTTTGTAATAAAGAAAGTAAATGAAGTGAAGCACCAAACACACAAACAAAAGAAAAACATGTCTCCACCTTCTTGTCAGATTGGCTGTTGTTGTTGTGACCTACAGCCGGCTATTAGGCCTAGTACTCGCTATGTGCTTCATATGACTCATATGACTCATTAACAAACTCATTAGATCACTGACCTTTAATGCAGAGCCCCCTCCTTCCCCCATACATAAACACAGGAAACCCTTCTTAGTGGTTCAACATGCTTTAAGGCCACGGATACACATACAATGCCCTGCACACACACAAACAGTGATTGACCTCTATGACGAGGACCACAAGGACCTACACACTATCATGCATATACACACACAAAGTGACTGACCTCTGCGACGAGGACCACAATGACGCAGTCCTCTTTCTCTGCAGGGCTGAGCTCTGTCATCAGAGAGCTGAGCGTGTCGGTCAGGTAGGAGTGGACCTCTCTCTTCACACTGGGTACCCCCATAACTATAGAGACTACAAACACGAACACACGCACGCACACGCACACACACACACACACACACACACACACACACACACACACACACACACACACACACACACACAGAGTTTGCACCGTTTTTTTGCAAAGCCAATGACTTCTCAGAGAATGACATTTCAATAGATACTTCCTGTCTGTGACAACCAGGTTGAGCAGGAAAACAATAACTTAGTTGACACCGATTCCAGTGGGCTGCTTTGGTGGCTGGAAAAAAATGCATGGAAAAGCAATGTTTCATTGTGCCTAAAGAAGACAGTACTCTTAGTAAAGGGTTGGTACAGGGAAATAAATGTGGCAATGCACAGGAGACAGAGCAAAAGGCAAAACACAAAAATAAGTATAAGACATTGTTGCACCTCGAGGTGCATTTCAGCTGAATTCAGAGTGTGCCAAAAAATACTAGAAAGATGCGCTCAGTACACCACAAATCTCTGCTAGGAGGCATGCCCTAATAATAATAATAGCATTGTATGCAGTGACGTTTCTACATACAGCCATGAACGTAGCATATTACTAACAGTTATACATCGTACCTTCCTGCATCCAGCTGTCAGATTTCAGTCACTGAACTTTCTCTGTAATCCTCAAAGTCTGATTGTTAAGTCTGATTGTTGTGACTGATATGTTTGTATCAGTCAATCAAATGTAAGCGTCCGGTTTTCGTTGCTGTTCAAGTACATCAACACACATCCCATAGCCTGTAGGTACGATCGCTCTGTGATTGGTAGTTCACACAATAACATAGTTGTCATTGACAAAAATTAGGTATTTAACTCACTGAGTGCCAGGATTGCCAGAATTATTTCAGAATTGATTCTGAAAAGTGCCAGAGTTTTTTTCACAGAAAACAAAAAGTGCTTAGGAAGAGAGATATAGCCTTTTTTAGTTCTAAGTTAAACAAGGAGTGGATGGAGCTGCACATCTTCAGGTAATGATATCTTGGGTTCTGAACATTTTTTTTTTTTTTTTTTAAAAATCAATTTTTTCAATTTTTTTAAAAACACATCAAACACGTTAGTGGCACGTTGCGCAATAGCGGTAAAACACGTGAAACACGTTAATGGCACTCAGTGAGTTAACCTACTGGCAGCGTGCACAAGGAATATGACGCTGATCTGCCTAGGTCTAGGAGATTGCGAGATTAGCTGTGGACAGACACATATAGATCTCCACCTGAGATAACAACTGATACATTCTCCAAGTTTGTGACATAATTTCTCTCTAACCTAGAAAATAAGGCAATTCCCTCAGCTGGGAGATGTGTTGACTGCTGAGAGGCTGAACAAGCAAAACCAGGTTCAACACCTCATCCCCTTGCACTCATTTGTACAACAAGAGTCACTGAGCCAAGACAGGACAGGATAGTGCCTCTTTGTTATTCATGTGATTCTGATCCCCTAAAATAACTGGTCTAATTTGACTCTGCTCCCTATCTCCTTATTAACTACATATCATGCTGTTGTAGACCCTATTAGCAGTCTCCTTTAAATTAATAGGAACATAAAGAGGTTTCCAAATTCTGCTGGACATCAAACCTCGGACCAGCTCCACGGCCAGAGCCCACAGAGTGGATTTAGGGACGGGTCAGAGGGCAAAGAGTGGAATCGAGGGAGAGTGTGTGCACGCACACGCACACACACGCACACACACACACACACACACACACACACACACACACACACACGGAATACAAAATATAAGCAGTGCAATGCATACACATGCATGCTCATTTCATACTCAACCAAAAACATGATGCACATACTGTACACAAAAAAAGAAAACCTGTATGAAAAGTCATAGATGTGTGCGTAGTCTGAACACAGAAATATTCTCACACACACTTACACTTTTGTGATCTACTTGTTCTCTGTTGTTTTTATATACTTTGTGACTGTGTAAAGCACTTGACCTGCCTTTGTAAAAGTACTTTGTAAAGAAACTTGGCTTGATAAAAGGCACATGCGTACACATGCAGAAACACACACACACACACACACACACACACACACACACACACACACACACACACACACACACACACACACACACACACACACACACACACACACACACACACACACACACACACACACAGCTCCATTGTGTCCTTGGAGATCCGGGCTGGCAGCAGCCATTTGCCTGCCCCCTCCAGGGGACTCGGCGCGTTTAAGGGGTTGTCATGAGGCTGGTATCCCACCAAGGTGTATTCCAGCTGGGCCACACTGATGCCATGTGGCCCAGAGCATGGCTGGCTGCGGGATCCAGTCCACACAGCCTGCTTTGAAACAGGAGCACAGGGGAGGCCATCTCTCCATAGCAAAAACATTCTGAAATGCATCTCAATACTTAAAACTACACCTTCTTTGTATAAAACTTTAAACGCATACGTAGCCCCTTGCAGCACTACCTGGAACACATTTGGCATAAAAAACTTGGAAACAGTGGGTTCTCTGAGAGAAGATTGAACAGCTCTTGATGTAGGACAGATTGTCCGTGCATTAGAAATGGCAGGAGAGTTGAAGACGGAGGTGGGAAACAGATGAAACAATCTTGATGGGCTGAGCGGGGGATTGTTGGTGGGTGGGGGGTGGGGGGGGGGGGGGATTAAAGGGAATAGAGAAGTATGGAAGGAAGGTTTGATACATCTGTAAGAAACACGGTGAGAATGGCTGTGGCTGTGGCTGTGTGCGTGTGTGTGTGTGTGTGTGTGTGTGTGTGTGTGTGTGTGTGTGTGTGTGTGTGTGTGTGTGTGTGTGTGTGTGTGTGTGTGTGTGTGTGTGTGTGTGTGTGTGTGTGTGTGTGTGTGTGTGTGTGTGTGTGTGTGTGTGTGTGTGTACATTTTAATCTTTTGGTTCCATTTATTAATTTAAAAATAAAGACTGAGGATTTTACTGTGTATAGAAGTAGAAGGGAGTGAGAACCTAAAACAGACTATGCATTTGTGTATGCCTCCATTAATGCGTGTCTCACACGCATGTGTGTGTGTGTGTGTGTGTGTGTGTGTGTGTGTGTGTGTGTGTGTGTGTGTGTGTGTGTGTGTGTGTGTGTGTGTGTGTGTGTGTGTGTGTGTGCATGTGTTTACTGACCCCCAGTACGCCCCTGGCCCACGTGCACGGCGGGCTGCAGGCTGCTCTCTTTGGCCAGGAGGTGGGGCAAGTGGTGGAAGATGCTGGGCAGCTGGAGAACATTCTTACTGCTGGTCACGTTCCACAACTTAAGCTTGGTCTCATCTGGAGGACACACACATAGACCCAGATGAGGTACGCACACATGCACACAGTGACATATGTATTCCACTGGCACACGCAACAGGCGTGCGTACACACACACACATGCGTAAACATGCATGGACACAGACGCATGGGCGGCCATGCATACACACGCACACGCACACGCACACGCACACACACACACACACACACAGGTAAAAGGTGAGCTACGCGCCAGAGGCTGGGGTTGCTATAGCAGTAAAAGGCGGTATGTACATTAGACTCATCCATAATTCACCCTAATCCTCCAGTAACTGATAACTTACTGTACATTATAATCAGGGTGCAGTTGGTGGAAGAAATGAGGGTGGGATGTTTTGGGGGGCGAACTGCAAATGAAACAGGTGCCCACCCAGCAAGCACAATGACGTCATGATGACGTTATGATGACGCCCGGTCATCACCCCGGTGACGTTCAGGACTAGGCCAGATCACAGCCCATGTGTTTAGATGACGTCCTGGAAGTGACGTTTTTGTGGTCAGGATTAATTTTGGTAATCAGGTGATATTCTGGGCCAGATCTGACTTGTCTTGGTTTGACTTGATCTAGCCCCAATCGAGACGTCACTGATTGGTCCGGGTCCTGACTGTGCTTGCTGGGCAGGGCCCCAAAGTCAGAGGGGGTCTTCAGTGGTTATGATTTCTTATCTGTATTATGTTAATTGAATATTTTATTAATATTTTATGAAATACATGCGCAATCTATATATATACAATTTGAATCCTGCGCCATGTCGGTTGTCAGTATGTACGTTGTAACGTTGTATGTACGTTGCATCACTCCGAATATGGACACAACGCCAGTGTGACGTAATCTCACGACAGCATGACATCACGCATGACATCACATCCTACCTATAAATTCTAGGATGCCGTCAGATCGCACCAGTTCGACGGCTTCCATAGTGGGTTTTGGTCATTGGAGAGGTGATGCACGTCACCTCTTTCTGAAGTGGGTACTTTCAAAGCCTGCCGTGGATTTAGGAGAGCACAAAACTCTCTCTCACACTGTGAGGTGCCTGTAAGGTGGCACTGCAAAGTGAACGACGCGTCACGCTAGACGTTCGGGCCGCGTAGCGGCCCGAACTTCTAGTATTATACATTTTTTTAATGAAACTTCAAATACAACTTCAATAATATGTGTGGATTTTTTTGAAGTAGCCAAATTAAGTGGAATTGCAGTTAAATTGAGGGCAAATCGAGCCTTAACCGCAATTTCTGTTGAGCCACAAAAAGAAAGAAATGCACACACACGCACAAAGTCAGAGATGTTACTTTGGTATCAGCAAATGCCCTCCCCGTTTGCAGTTGCACTGGGGGGGGGGGGGGGGGGGCATTTCTTTAACCACTTAAGCCCTACAGTACATACTTATTTGTACAACAAATGCCAAAAATAGCCGATCTACAAGCTCACAACACACTGCATTGTGACATGTTGTGAGCTTTTTTTAATAAAATATAGCCGATCTACAAGCTCACAACATGTCACAATGCAGCGTGTTGTGAGCTTGTAGATCGGCTATATTTGCTACTTTTGAATAAATAAAATGAAAGTTGATTTCAATTCTTGACACTAATTTGCCCAAAATAGTGACACTTTGACCAGAAGCAGGAATAAAACATATCCCCACACTGGTCATAAAAATGAATGACCAGAGAGGGGATATCAAAAGCAGAGGCATGGATTCCCCCCATCCCACCAGTAAATCCAACCCTATATTCATCAGTGTTGCTAAAAAACGAAGCCAGAAACAGCCAAAATTCCACAATGTTTAAATTGCTCAAAGATTTGACGCTTCTTGTCAGCAGCTGCCAGGTAGAACATCCATTTTCACAAATGTCAAAAATAAAATTGAACTAAGGATATGAATGGCACATTGACAAACGAACATGCTCTCACTTATGAAAGTTGAATCTAAACTTGTCAGAGATCAATTTTGATGATCTGATCTTATACAATCTATCCCGGCCTCACGACTGACTGCAAACCAGGCAGCACCTTCAATTCATATTCTGGAAATGCAGAATTGTAAATATATGTGACACTAAAATGAGTATCCTCCTCAATGTGACTGCTCCTGCCCCATCCGAGGTCAACACAGTCAAAGAAGTGTTGCTATTGGTCGACAGTACAAATTTGAGACATCAACCCCGTAACACTCTGTCACAGCAAATTTACTTTGGTTCCATTTCATTCCATTTAAATGAATTGAATTCGATGCAAAATATTGCTCACACATGCCGGTGTGACCGGGCCTGTAGCGAGAAGGAGAGAGGGAAAGAGAGAGAGGGAAAGAGAGAGAGAGAGAGAGAGAGAGAGAGACAGAGAGAGAGAGAGAGAGAGAGAGAGAGAGAGGCAGACAGAGAGAGAGAGAGAGAGAGAGAGAGAGAGAGATGGAGAGGGAGAGCAAGATGGAGAGTGACAGAGCCAATGATAGAAATTGAGATAGAGTATTCTGCATTGCAAAGCGATGTGAAGCAGGACATGAGCCTACCCGACAGACTGCTCCAGGTGTGGTTGATGTCACGCAGTGCCTGCTTCTCGGCGATGGCCCTCTTGATCTCGTCCAGCACCAGGTTGAGCTCCTTGGAGCGCTTCAGGTTCTCCTGCTCGGCGGAGTGGAGACGCTCCCTCAGGGCCAGAAACTCCCTCTGGTAGATGTCTACCACATCACCTGGTGGGAGAAGAGACCATCATGACATTTTAGTTGACTATTCATTGTCGTAACAGATAATTGTGATTCACAATTTAATAGTGTTTTTGGCATTGAACATTGGAACATCAGTAGAAATAGAAATTGATATTTCTGTTAGGGTTGCTAAGCGGCCCTAACATCTCGAGTTCGGGCTGATAAGCAGCCCTCGCACCGCACTTCGGCCGATAATGTCTGAGTCATAGTGTCGGGGCCTTTGTCAGAGTACCCGTTGTACCCGTGTCCCTTTTGTGCCTATATATGTAGATCTCTGGATCTGTCAGTCCTGGTCTGATATATCGGTCAGATTGGCGGATTCAGACAACTGGATATGCGAACTACTCGACGGCTGGCACCGTGCTCCCTCGAGTCCATGCCGAGTTATGGTTATTGTATGTCTGAGTCATAGTGACATGGCTATATAGGGGTGTATCGAGTTTGTTTATGGTTATGTCGGAGACAGAGTGACATGGCTGTGGTCCGCCCGCCCGCCCGCCCTCCCATTAGTCAATTTGAATATAGGATAACTTAAATATACAAAGAAATGACTGACACACTTAATAACTTTGCACTTTCAAAACGTTAAATAAAAATAGTGGAAGCCAATAAGCTCACTGTGAGCTTATAGATCCTTTAACTTTATTTATGTAGCACTTTTCAAAACAAGGTTACAAAATGCTTTACAGGCAACAGGATCAAATTAAACCACACACAAGTAGCAAGACACAGTAAAATAGATTAAGATCTGGCCAAGAGAGGAAATAAAATACTGTAAAACTGTGGTAAGAAACAGGACAAATAGTACACGTAGAAAATAGGGGAAATAAAATAGATAATGGAGATAAAATGTAGAGGAAAGAGGAGCTTTAAATGAAAGATAGATCTGACCAACCGTCTAACATGCTGTACCAAAATCATAAATGCCACAGCACTGCCTTCGCCACAACTTTATTACACCTGCCCGCTTGCACGTCTGTTTTATTGACAGGCAGTACGCACGCACACGCACACACACACACACACACACACACACACACACACACACACACACACACACACACACACACACACACACACACACACACACACACACACACACACGCACACACACGCTTTTGGGCGTTTAAGAGTGTTTCATTGCAATCTTGGCAGAGCACTTTTCAAGCCATTAACCAGTCTTAACAGCCTAGTCAATACTATTAGGGTGTAGACTGGTAAGCATTGATCACACCAACCAGTGATCCAACACAGACAAAACTGCAGGCAAGACAGACAATCAGACAGACAGGGGGGGAGAGAAACAGACAGTTAATATCTATATGGAATAAGGGCGAGAGAGACAGAGAAACAGACGTTGGATTTCGTTGGCTGTCTGGCAGAAACCTCATATTTCCATATTTCTACTTTGTATGTGTTTTCTTTTGTAAATTAATGCCTTATTTCATCATACAAGCGTGTCTCACAAAAGTAGTGAAAGTACCAGATACAAGCTCACAAGTTTGTAGATCGGCTTTTTTCACTATTTAGGGGGCCAAGCAAAGGCACCCTTTTGTTTTTGTTAGTTTTATTATTATTATTCGTCTTCCGCCGATTTTTTGCAGTTCTGGCTTAACCGTGCAGTCGGTTTTACAAAACTCGGTAATATGGAAGAGGGCTATGGCAAGCTTTTGTCTTGATGACTGCATTTTTAACAAGAGTTTGAAATCTGCCATTATAAGCAACATAATCCACAGAACTCTGCTCAGCTGTTTCAATGCTCATTTGTTAATTGCATGCTCTTCTTTCTCTCAAGTTCAGTGTTTCCATATGACTTATTGCGCATATTACTTTTCTTCATATTGCATTGTGTGGCCCTGTATTGCTGCTATTATTGCAGCTATATTTTAAATTGTTTTTGAAATAATGATAAAAAGGAACGGTTTTGGATTAACAAGGTTTCCACCCGATAGCATCAAGGATTATTCTCCTCTGGCCGACAACTGCATGGATACACACATCCTACAGTGGCATACCAAGGGGGAGGTCACACATGGGCACACACACACACACACACACACACACACACCCACACCCACACACACACACACACACACACACACACACACACACACACACAACACACACAGCAGTATCTTTCAATCACTGCTGCAGGCACTACTTTAATATCACAATCACATAAATAATGGATAGAGTGAGAGGGAGAGAGAATGTATACAAACAATGAACGCTAAAAAGTGAGCATGCTAGTCTACAGATGGGAAAATGTCATCTATTTAAAAAAAAGTACAGCGCTCAGGTGTGCCTGGGTGGGGCATTGGTAAAGTCCCTGCCCACCACCACGGAGGAAGGTAAAATCTTATAGCAGCAATAGGAAGTGTACAGAATATGAAGGGGGAATAATTTAGCAACTGGATACAATATAATCAGTATATGAGCAACTTACATTATGTTTAGGTGTTTTATCCCAAGAACAGAAGAAGAATAAAGACATTGTATGCTCTGCCGTGAACAAAAAGGGGTGTTACAGATTTAAGGCAATTTAGTTTTGTATTTTTGTCTCCATGTTGTTATGACACCCTGTTGTCGAGCTCATCTAGTTTCTGAGAAAGTGAATTATGTGACATCATCGGCGAATCGCGTGGAAGGACTAGGGGGTCATATACATGAAATACATTTATGCATTCAAAAGAAAATGTCATACATCACGGCAGACCCCATGAGCTCCGAGGAAGCCGCAGGGAGCTAGCTCATTACAGAGATGTCCCTGCGTCTTCTCTGGAGGGTCACCATGACATGCCTCACCATGGAGTCTGTGCATGCATACAGACCACTGTTTAGCTGCCTGTCTGAGAACCTCTCGCCCCAGTGGATTTCTGCACCTCCCTACACTAAGGTCTGCATAAATTCAGCTAAAGCCTTCTTTCTAAGCTCTTTTCCTGTCTCCCTCCATTTCTCTCTCGCTCACTCACTCTCTCTCCAACAAACAGCTGTGCCAACACAAAACACCAGCTTTGGATGCCTGGCTCAGTTCCTTCCTTTAACAGGACAGACAGTGTCATGCCACGGCAGCACGGCAGACGTGGAGAACAGAACTGATATGAAGTTATATAGTTGGTGAATAAATGAAAGCATGAAGAGAGGGAAAATGTGTGATGAAAATGAGTGTCTGGCTGAGTGACGGGCGAGAGAAAGAGATGTTAAATCCTCTGTGGGTTGTGGTATGATGAAACATGGGGCCAATATCTTGTGGTGGTATTGACAGGCTCTGAGGCAGGCTGGCGTGTGGAGTCAGCCTCCTGCTATTCTTCACTAGCTCCAGGATTATTGGCCTTGTGTCCCCTTTGTCTCAATTTCGCTTATCTGTCGACTACTGTCTTGAAAACTAAAAACTAAGCCAACCCCCTCTCTCCCTTCTCAGAATGACAGTGACAATTATTTTATTTGAAATGAAACAGATATATGCAATGCGTTCTATCGTCGCTTATCCTCTGGCCATTTATTTGATAGGCAGTCTACTGATACAAGTCATGCAACTATCTTAGACCCATTACAGTAAAGTTTTTATTGCTCTTTATAGTCCCACGTTGCCAGACGATCGTAGACCATGGCCTACTGATACATCTGGGGATTTCTAAATGCAAGAACATTCATTGATTTATCAAAAGAATTTGATAGTTGATCATAATATCTTAATAACCAAGCTATCCTCATAGGATTGGATGAGCTCGGATTTAATTGGTTTTCATAATTATCTTTCAGGGACAGACTTTAACTCTAGCTCTCTTGAAATAAGTAAAAGTGTCTATTCTGGGTCCACTTTTATTTGCATTATAATTATATACGTAAATAAAAAATGTAAAGGAAGAACTGGATTTTTGTATAGAAAAATCTTGCTTTTCTACTGTCAGTCGGAAGACCATTGTACTATAAACAATTATGTCTGTGCTTGAATATAATGACATTTTGTACATGCATGCCTCCCCTTCTACTTTGAAGCCTCTCAATGCTGTGTTTCATAGTGATCTGCCTTTTATCACTGGAGAGAAATTACTCACTCATCATTGTATTTTATACAAAAAAGTAGGTTGGCCCTCTTTAACTAAAAGAAGGGAATGGCTTTGTATTTTATTTATAAGGCTCTGCTTATGAAACTTCCCTTTTATCTCTGATCCTTCATTGTTTTTAAACATAGCAGATATGCTACTAGGTCAAAGGATTGTTTCGTTTTAAAAGTACCATGCGTAAAAATGGAACTTGGCAAGGCTGGTTTTAAACACTATGCCCCATGCTAATGGAATGAACTACTTCAATTTAGAGTGTCTTGTTCTGCTGGAGGGTTACAATATTGACCTCTGATGATACACTATGATGTAGAATGTTTGTTTACCGCTCGACTATGACTGATCTGCACTTATTATTTCCAATGTTTCTATATGCACATGTCTGTCTACTGTGTTTTATATAAAGAATGCTCAAACCCATTGAGACTACCGGTTTAAATAAAGGTCAAATAAACAAAACATCATCCTGACTTATTTCTAGTGTTTGTGTCAGTGGCGTAGATCTAGGGGGGTGCAAAAGGGGCTCGCATTGGGGGGTGGGCAGGTCAGCTTCACCCATCAGTCTCGTGCTGGGCCCCTCTAGTTTTGACTTGATAACATAATTATGGTGAACCTTGAAGTATAATACCAGTAATTAATTAACCACTGCGAGGAAATGTGTCCACTGCCTTTAAAGGGCAATTCAGGGCAATGTTCAGATGCTTAAATGTATGCTCTGTGGTACATCTGTGTCGCGTGCCAAAAATAGCAAGCTCACAACGTGTCACATTTTTGATGCGCTGTGAGTGTGCAGAACGGCTATTTTCGGCCTGCAACATCATCGTACGACAAAGCATAAACAGGGCTTAAAACGGTTTAGCCTCATCGCGAATCTTTGGCCTGAACTAGGCTTAACTCACGGTAAGTATTTAGGACTGAGCAGCGCAGGGACCAGGTCCAACTCTAAGGCCAGTGCCTTGGCAGGAGTATGTCCCTAACATGAATGTGTTCTTACACCCAGAGACCAGGTCCTCCTCTAAGGCCAGAGCCTTGGCAGGAGTATTTCCCCAACATGCATGTGTTCTTGGTATGAGAGGAAACACATGTAAACATGAGAACATGCAAACCTGACACAGAAAGGCCTCAGTCGGTTTTAAACCCAGGGTGTTCTTGCTGTGAGGCAACAATGCGAGCCACTGAGCCACTCTGTGTACATGTTGTAATTATTATCATACGTATTAAACTAAGTAAAGGAAGGTTGCTGATGGATGCCTTTCTTAATTAAAACTGACAAATGAAAGAGTGACACGGACACAAATAGATAGACGAGTTATGGCATACTTAGTTCTCTGATGTTATTAATGACACCTAATAGTAACATCTGTTTAGCTAATGACTGCTGCTGATTGAAAATACACGCACACGCACGCACACACACACACACACACACACACACACACACACACACACACACACACACACACACACACACACACACACACACACACACACACACACACACACACACACACACACACACACACACACACACACACACACACACACACACACACACACACACACGCTCACGCACACGCACGGATCCAAGAACCAGGAAACAAACAAAGTAAAGAACATCCACATTAATTCCCCCCATCCCCCAGCAAAGTGTACCCTATACTTACTTGACCACTTAAAACTTACATACTGTACTTTAATGATAATTTGCCTTTGAGATGTGTTCAAAGACCTCTCGGTCTTTGAATAATTTCATGAACCCATACCCTTCTGGTTTTCTTTTTTCGATGTCTGCACAATGTACAGAAGTAACAGGTCATCAATATGCATTTTGGGGCTCCAATGCAGCAGGAGTTTACAGTGCATGCTCCACTGTTTACAGATCATTATCATTCATCAGTGTGTGGATTGCTCACATCATTATCATTATAGTTGTTATAGTTATCATTCATGGTGTGGACGGCTCTGTATTGCTGGAGAGCGATGAACAAATGAAGGTAAAACAAAGACAATCTGGCAGAGGAACAGAGGGAAATGGGCTTATACTGTATACTGCATATAGGAATGGATGATTGCAAAACCAGGGACAGGTGAATAATTGGGAGGTGTGGATAATCAAGGGAGTGGCTGACACACAAGAACCAGAACTTAAAAGACAAGACAGGACAGGAATTTGTTTGGTGAAAGGTCAAAGTTCAGAGAAATGTATTATGTGATGAGTTCCGCACCTGCTTGTGAAGTAAGATTTCTCCAATTTGGCACAGTAAAATCTTACCATATGTTTACCAGTGATACAATACGACCTTCTCACATGGTTTGAAAAGAATAAGTGAACTGACCAGTGAGGAATTTGTTTGGTAAAAGGTAAAAGTTCAGAGAATGTGATGAGTTCTGTACGTGATTGGGAAGTGAGATTTCTTCAATTTGGAAACAATAAAATGTCACTACAAAACAAAATTAGACCACTTGTGCACATTGAAGGTAGGAGAATTTGAGCGCCAGATCATCTCTATCCTTCCATTCGTCTAGTTTGCCGTCATATAGGACAGGGTACTTTTGTACGTACTTCTCCTTATCCATATTTTTGCCCATTTAAAGTGCTCAGTGAACAGCTAGTTCATGTGCAAAGAGAGACAGTACTACTGTAGTTTGAGTTTCACAGACAAACCTATTCTTTTTCAGGATATGCGCAGACCTTTGTCCATTTCATAAAAAACAATTACTTGTATTTCTCAAATAAGATAATTAGAATAGTCAAACATTTTAAAATATAAACATACCTAGCTGCTACACACTACAAAACAAGTTTGAACTTGCAGGAATGCTATATACACTGTTTTGGTGGTCTGTGCCCCGTGCCAATGCTCAAAAATAGACCTGAGCTCTGAATTCACGCTGGTGAATGAATGAAGCTGACTAAGGGGGCATCCCTGTTCGTAGGTTTACTCTACTGTATGGACACAGACACACACAGACACACACACACACACACACACACACACACACACACACACACACACACACACACACACACACACACACACACACACACACACACACACACACACACACACACACACACACACACACACACACACACACACACACACACACACACACAAAGTGAATGCTTCCTTTTTAATGTCGAGATTTTAATTATCCTTCAACACAATTACTTATCTCTTCTCTATTCTAATAATCATCACCACCCCTAAGTGACTCCTTCCAGTCAGTCTGACAGCAGTAGTGCCAGGCTGCAAAAACAAAAGCGGTATCATGCATTATATATGCTTATGGACTCCCTAATTATAAAGAAGGCATTTGGCCAACTTAACAACAAAGACATGGGCTTCAACGCTCAGACTAACAAAGGCTTTTTATGACTCAGTGTTGCTTTGATATCCAGAAAAAGGCATGCATATGAAAAGGATTTTGAGCACTAGACCGTGTTCATGTCGTTCAGTCTCTAGTGATAATAGATACCTGTTATGCAATGTTTGAGGAGGGATTAACCATATGAGCCAAGATACATTTGGCGAAAATAGCAGGTCTACAATCTCACAACGTGACCCGTTGTGAGCTTGTACTGTAGATCAGTTATTTGCCTTTTTTATAGGGTTTAAGTGGTTAGGGGTAGAGTTCAATTCGCTGGGGGGATGAGGGATCCATGCCTCTTCTTTTGATATCCCCCCAATGGTCATTCATTTGTATTGCTAGTGGGGATATATTTTATCCCTGCTAAATTAAATTACACGCATTTCCTTTTGGGAAATGTAGACGGCTATGTTTGATAATATCCTAATTTAACCCATTAAAAAAACGGGAAAGCATCTGTGTCATTTTAGATTTTTGCGTTGGCTATTCAAAAATAGCATATCTACAAGCTCACAGCGCGTCACTTCGTGCCACGCTGCAAGCTTGTACATCTGCTATTTTTGAACATTTTAATTAATTAACAGTTTGCAAAAGGTACTGTACTGTACAAGGTACAGTTATACAATAATGCTAAAAGGATAACACAAAAAGCCCTGAGGGCTTGCTTCCATTGTGGTCCTGTGAATTCAATTCATCAAGACATCAATACTAGGAGCAGTAAAAGTATATGTACAGAAAAACATTGGGGGGTCATTTCTTTTGGCAAGCTACATGTAGAAGACTTGTCTAGGCCCAGTTGCAAATTGCAGACAGGTGTTCTTTTATGGCGGTTTTGAAGGAGGGTAGGGAGGTGGGGGGAATGGAATGGAATGAACCACTGTCCTAGAGTACCATGAGGTGCATGCATAGTCTAACACTAACCTTAGTGGGGGAACATAGAACCCGGGGAACATAGACATTGTTCTTTGGTTGTTTCTTGATTACTTTTGTTGCATTTTTTTCACTGGAAAGATTGTTCTCTACAATACAAACCAGGTAGGTAATTTCCCCTTTCCTTGTGATGACATTGTCACCCACTCTGATCGTTAAGTCTTTGGCCTTATTGAGTTTCATTCTGGACCCCAAAATAATGGATTCAGTTTTGCCCAGTTTGTTATCAGTGAGCCATGTGCAGATTTGACCGAGCTCAGAGCTAGGGGTATTTTCATAATAATAATACACTAAATATAACTGTGCTGTTGTTGTTTTTTGTCAAAATTGTGTTATTGTTGTGTCTTTTTGCATTTTAAGGAAGACATTTTATTTGAAAAGTCTAGCCGAAAATATTCTTTGGAGAAAAGATTGATTTACAAATGAAATTCAATTGTCTGCTACTTATTATTATGCAGCTTTGTTTAGCCGACATTGACTAATTATCCCAGTAAGTTAAGTAGCATTTTAATTTTTAATTACTTTGCACAAAACTGTAAACATCCACTGACAACCGTGACTTCTAAAAATGAAGCAATTAACAGCAAAATGGTCTATGTGTTGTGACCGAAGCTGTGAGTAGACAATTACATGGATTTAGAGAAGAATGGCCCTTTAATGTCCTTCATAGTGAAATGCTTTTCTGTCTTTTTTTCTTTCTTTCAAGTAATTTATTTAGGCATTTTTATGCTTCATTTCTCAGATAGGACATTGCAGAGAGAAACCAAGGGCAGAGAGAGGAGAGACATGTGGGAGTCGGACTCAAACTCAGGTCAACTATAAAACCCACATTGAGCACAGGGTCTGTGAACCAACTACAGTAGCTGAGCCACCACCAGGCACCTGACCCCATGAAATGCTTTTCTACTCCTAAAACAATCTGTAAGCCAGTGGTTCTCAAACTTATTCATGTCAAGGACCCCCAAAATGATATGTATTTGGCTGCGGACGCCCCCATCTGAAAACATATTTTGTGCCAGGGATTGCTCATGAGCTTGTATATCTGCTATTTTTGAATAGCCAAAGTATAAAATATGGTTAAAGTGGTTAAAATGATTGACGCTATATTAACTAATTTTGCTGGGGACCCCCTGGTACCCCCCCAATGACCCCTGGGGGTCCTCAGACCCCACTTTGAGAACCAATACTGTAAGCAGCTTGAAGAGCCTTCTGTCTGCTGGTGCGTGGCGGCAGTGGCTCAGGATGTAGAGCAGCCACTTGGGAATTGGAAGGTTCCCAGTTCAATCCCCGGCTACCCCTGGGCTATAGTGTGGAAGTGCCCTTGAGCAAGATTCATAAACTAGAATTGCTCCCGATGAGCAGATTGGAGCCTTTCATGGTGAGCCTCTGCCGTCGATATGTGAATGGGTGAATGCATTGCACATTGTAAAACGCTTTGGCTAAAGGCACTATATAAATACTCAATTTTACCATGTAAGTATATGCAGTGCATGTGTATCTGTGTAAATCATGTCATATGGGCATCATTAATAACTATGACTCTCAAGTGACACACATAATTGTCAGTATGTGCCTGACAATTACCAATATGTATGCGTGTGTGCGTGCGTGTGTGCGTGCAAGACAATGCCAATGACATCCAATGGGTTTGTGGAGCAGAGAACTCTCCACAGGATTATAGTATATCCATTGCAATGTCTTAACCTTTGACCCTGAAGGAACCGATGCGAAATGGATGGATGCGAGCAAGACATTGATAGTGGAAAATAATAAGGTGCTGCATGCATGTGTGTTCTCTGAATCACAACCAGTCAAACATGGCTGGCATACGTCACAGTGGTGGGAAAAGTACTCCGATTTATTACTTTAGTAAAGCTAGCAATACCACAATCTCTATAAAATTGCTGTATTCAAAATCGTACTTGAGTAAAATCAAAATATACTTAAATTACCAAAGTAAAAGTACTAAAGAACACTTTTTTAAATAGCAGATCTACAAGCTCACAACACGTCATCAAGTACAGTACTTGAATAAATGTACTTTACCTTCCACCACTGCGACATCATTATGCACAGGAGTCACACAAACAGATATCCATCCATTCCTTAATCCACAAATCCATCCAGTGGATAAACACATTGACAGCCATAGAACCAATTATACTGTCAACATTTCATTTACTTTGGTGACCCTCATGACCTGCTGCGTACATATATATATATACATATATCCTTTAAGGCCCAATACATCCACCGGATTAGCAGCCAGGAGCTCATAATCTCACGTGTTCTGTGTTCACATCAAGAATAAGAAAGCAATCTAAAAATAATAAGGATTTATGAACAGATCTATCCCCCAGATCTCCATCACCTTCTGCTCCTAGAAGACCAAACCAAGGATGGCAGCTAATACAAAGGACTGGTCTAATTCTCCAATACGATAGGTTTAGTTAACATTGTATTATGATAGGGGAGGAAAACTAAATCCAGCATGTTCTTATTTTGATTGGGTCTTTCAACAGAGTAAAGGGCTAGGAGACATTATATAAGGGTTATAAACACAGTAAAATCCTCTGTGTTCATTTAACTCTGATAGTGAACACATAGAACCAAATCATTTGGTTCCATGTGACATACACTGAAGATTTTGCAGCATATACACGCAATATACACACAAGAATGTGGATATCTAATAGCAACCTGTGACAAGAGTATGGTGTGATGTCCTCAGCAGGGATCACATGACCCCTCTGACTCTTTGCTCTATAGTTCATGTCATTGCCTGATGAAACTAATAGTTTTAACGTATGCAAACGCAGAGCACTAATACATCCTAATCCTCAAGTATAATCCCAGATTTGTTCAATTTGAACACAAACACAAAGACCTCAATGGCGGCGGCGATACAGTTTGGTCGCTCGCAAGCGTGACATTATGAGGTGCCATGCTGCGCATACATATGCATGCAAAATAGCAAACAAAAACTATATTTGATATATTTGTTTTGGTTCCCAAACTTTTAAGCTCGAGACCCGAAAGGGAGATGTGATGTCTTCCTCAGAGAGAGAGATTTACACATGTATTCCTCCTACTCTTAAATCTGTGATATTTCTACATGTATCAAATGAAAATGATCAACGGCAATCATTGTTCTTATGGTAAAATAAAAAGGCTTAGGTAACAAGACGTGCTACTGATACGGTGAGATGGCGGTGCCGGGATTTGAACCCATAGAACCTGCCTATTCAAAAGGCCAGGGCTCTACCGACATGTGGACCCCCACGTGTCTATACCATGCTCACCTCCTTACACGCGCACACACACACACACACACACACACAGACACAGACACACACACACACACACACACACACACACACACACACACACACACACACACACACACACACACACACACACACACACACACGTTGCTGTTAAGCCCATTGAAGTTGAGCCCTTTTGATTGTAGCCAACCTTCTCTGGGTAAGTGAAAAATCTTCAGATGCAAAGCCAAGAAAGTCACACAAACCTAATCCCTGCTCAGTTACGCAGTCAACTCACATACAGTGGAAACCGCTTATAGCGATCACTGTTACAGTGATCAACCGCTTAAATGGATACAAAAGAAGCCTTGGACAAATTCATTCCCATACAAATGCTATCTTACAATGAATGCAGGGAATCTCTGTATGTACGTCTGTAATCCAGGTATCTCGAGAATCGTTCGACCGACCGACTTCAAATTCGCCACACGTGTCGCAGGCAACCCGAGGGTGCCGGTGCTCAGGGTCGAGTCAGACGGATAGGAGGTTGTCCAGAACCGCCAGAAAAGGCTCGGCCCAGACGGTCTGGGCACCTATAGGCTGGTATTCCAGCCTGACAGCGTGTCGCGGATTCGACTCCCGAACCCGACGGCCTTTGCTGCATGTCAATCCCCATCTCTCTATCCATTTTTTGTCAGCCTACTGTCCTATCAATAAAGGCATAAAAGCCCCAAAAAATATCTTAGATATTATATTGATATTATAGCTATTTTCTCCAGCTCCCTGTGGTGCATGAACCCCCGACCACTATTGTGTGGGGTGACTCTCCACCAAACAGACTAAGATGGACCCACCACGCACAATAGTGGTGGTCCCCAGGTTGCTCTTAGTCAGGATGGTGGTCCCTGGGTCAAAATCAGTTGAAAACCCCTGTCCTAGAAGGTTATGACAATACCAAAACATTTGCCAACAACATGCTGCAGTGAAACTTAGTGTAACTCAGGATACCTCGTGTAGTGTAGGCCTATTTAGTGGCTATTCAAAAATAGCAGAATCTTGACAAAGTTTCTCTTATGGGGTCCCTGGCACATGTATTTTCAAATAGTTGTCCGTGGCCAAATAGAAATCAATTTGGGGGTGCTTGACATGAAAAATTTTGATATACTGGTGTAGTATACACAAACAACATGAAACAGTCATGCCGCTACAGTAATAGTGATGAGACAATAAACCATTGGTTTATTGTGAGACAATAAACCAATGCGCACAGGGAGAGCACCTGTGGTTGAAGCCACCGGTGTCTGATGGATTGATACTGCCCAAGCAGGTAATGCCCCACAAGCGTTTCTGAACATACAAATGTCAATCAGATAATATGAGAAATAAAGATATAATGTTTCAATAACCATCTGCGGATGGTTATTGAAACGTTATATCTTTATTTCTCATGTTATCTGATAGTGATCAATTTGGCCCAGGCAGACATGATCACTATACAAGGTTTGCTTGTTTTATCTTCGATACCCACACACACTCACACACACACACACACACACACACACACACACACACACACACACACACACACACACACACACACTAACACATGGGTGAGAGTGCCGGTGCACTGTTAAACCAAAGAGAATGTGTGTGCACAGTAGTGATGAGTGGGTCGGGTTTTTTCATAACCCACCCCGCCCAACACGCCACGGAACTCAACCCGCCCCAACCCACCCTGCGAACCCATATATAAATCTATGACTAAGTATATACCCCAAGTCTATTCAAACTGTTTTATTGTTATTATTAGGAATAGAGACAAAACAAGAGCATGTGATTTATTTATATATTTTTTTTGCGTGTGAGAGTGGCGTCGACCCGCAACACCCGCAGCCCGCATAATTGCCTCTGAAATCTTGACTCGTCCGCCCGCGCCGCGGGCTGACCCGCGGGACCCGCGGATTACGGGTCGGCCCGCTCATCACTAGTGCACAGTGCTGCTGTGTGTGTGTATGTGCTGTAGAGGCTAATATCTGACACTTGTGAGGAGAAGACCACCTAGCTAATTAGATTAGCCTTAGCCTGCACTCTCACATGAGTGAACTGTCTGCTTGGCTTAATTACTACCACACGCTGATATAACCCCCCCTCCAAACACACACACACACACACACACACACACACACACACACACACACACACACACACACACACACACACACACACACACACACACACACACACACACACACACACACACACACACACACACACACACACACACACACACACACACACACATCATCATCATCACATGATTACAATCTCTTCCTCTTGTTCGGATTAAATATTGTGTGAGTGTTAGAATTTAACTGAAAGTATATATTACATGGTTTGGGGAGGGAGATAACTGTGTGTGTGTGTGTATATACATATACATATAATATATATATACATACAATATATATATATATATATATATATATATATATATATATATATATATATATATATATATATATACATACAATATATATATATATATATATATATATATATATATATATATATATATATATATATATATATATATAATTTGATTTACTAGTGTGGATAATGTATCCAACCCACATTCTTTGTTTTGTATGAATGGTGTGTAAATTGGAGCACGCATACCCAAGTGAAAAAAAAATGTATTTTTTTGTGCTAAAGTATACTTTTAGCACAAAAAGTACGTTAATTGTCAATTTGAACTTTTGTCAAAGCATACTAACAGTGCATTTTTGGGCAAAATATAATCAGAGTGTATTCAAAATATATTTCTACAAAGCACATTTAATGTCAACATGAATTAAGTTGTAATTTAGCACATTGTTCAAAGTGTACTAAACAAAAAATATATATTTAATTAAATAAAAATGTACTTTTCAAAAGTCTATTCATATACTGTTGAATTGTTGTTTAACTTAAGTACATTTAATGTTAAATATATTTTTAATTATTATATTTTAAGTGCTTTTAAAGTATATTCATAGCAAATTATCCTCAATATACACTTATTTTAAGATATACTATAATATGCTTATTAAAAGTATACTTTTCACAAAAACTATTTAAAATATGTTCAAGTATATATTTTTGTAAGTATGTTAATGCCTATTGTATTGAAGTTTCACTCAAGTACTACTTCGTAAAAGTACACTTTTCATCAGTGCATTTATAGTATAAGGCTGGAAAAAATACTGAAAAAGCATTATACTTAATGTTTGCTTTAGTATACTTTATAAGTATACTATTTATGAATATGTTCCCGGATGCTATTAGTAATATACTTCTTAACATTATACTTATAATATGCTTGTTTTAAAGTGCATTCAAAATGTATTTCTACAAAGCACATTAAATGTTAACATAAATTAATTTGTAATTTAGGACATTTGTGAAAAGTCTACAAAACAAAACATATATATTTAATTAAATTAAAATGTATTTTTCAAAAGTCTATTCATATACTGTTGAATTGTTGTTTAACTTAAGTACATTTAATGTTAAATATATTTTAAATTATTATATTTTAAGTGCTTTTAAAGTATATTCATAGCAAATTATCCTCAATATGCACTTATTTTAAGATATACTATAATATGCTTATTAAAAGTATACTTTTCACAAAAACTATTTAAAATATGTTCAAGTATATATTTTTGTAAGTATGTTAATGCCTATTTTATTGAAGTTTCACTTAAGTACTACTTCGTAAAAGTTCACTTTTCATCAGTGTATTTATAGTATAAGGCTGAAAAAATATACTGAAAAAGTATTATACTTAAAGTTTGCTTTACTATACTTTATAAGTATACTACTTCTAATATACCTGTTTTAAAGTGCATTCAAAACATATTTCTACAAAGCACATTAAATACTAACATAAATTAATTTGTAATTTAGCACACTTTTTTTAAGTTTACTAATGTGCTTTGTAAAAATATATTTTGAATGCACTTTAAAACAAGTATATTACAAGTATAATTTCAAGAAGTATATTACTCCTGGATGCTATTAGTAATATACCTCTTAACATTATACTTGTAATATACTTGTTTTAAAGTGCATTCAAAATATATTTTGACAAAGCACATTAGTAAACTTTAAAAAAAATGTGCTTAGTTAGTATTTCATGTGCTTTGTTGAAGTATATATTGAATGCACTTTAAAACAAGTATATTACAAGTATAATGTTAAGAAGTATATTACTAATAGCATCCGGGAACATATTCATGATAGTATACTTAAAAAGTATACTAAAGCAAACTTTAAGTATAATGCTTTTTCGGTATATTTTTTCAGCCTTATATTATAAATGCACTGATGAAAAGTGTACTTTTACGAAGTAGTACTTAAGTGAAACTTCAATACAATAGACATTAACATACTTACAAAAATATATACTTGAACATATTTTAAATCGTTTTTGTGAAAAGTATAGTATATCTTAAAATAAGTGCATATTGAGGATAATCTACTATAAATATACTGTAAAAGCACTTATACTATAATCATTTAAATATATTTAACATTAAATGTACTTAAGTTAAACAAAAAATAAACATTATATGAATACACTTTTGAAAAGCACATTTTTATTTAATTAAATATATATATACTTTAATTACAAATATACTTACAGTATCTATCTGAAGGACACTTTTGCTGATGTCATTAAAGTATACTATCATTACATTTATGGTGGCTAGAGGAAGTCCATTTCCCAGCATGCACTGAGGCGCAGTGCATGCTGGGAAATTTGTGTTATTGTTCTTATTTGTGTTATTATTTGAATATGGGAATGCGTAGTGCGGTTATGTTATGGGTTATTGAGTTTAGTGTTTTGTTGTGGTGCTATTTGGTGATTTATGGTATTTTATGTCATTTGTTAGTAAAACCATGAGTGTAAATGTCTGTTTGTTTGGTCAGTCTCTCTCCCCTTTTCACATCATTAAATATAGCGTGAGTGTGTTGTTGAAGGTTGTATCAATTGAG
This sequence comes from Gymnoscopelus microlampas, assembly GCF_963454915.1. Lineage (NCBI taxonomy): Eukaryota > Metazoa > Chordata > Actinopteri > Myctophiformes > Myctophidae > Gymnoscopelus > Gymnoscopelus microlampas. The sequence goes on along the minus strand of NC_139955.1, from coordinate 20,949,610 downwards.
AGTTGTCATAGCTCTTACAGACAACTAAACCTCAAGCCTTCACGTTACATTGCTCTTCCATTCGTGTAAGGTTATTTTGAAAAAATATTAAATTAAATTTCACAGAAGAATATTGAATATACTCATTTGTACTTTTTTATAAAATTCAATTTAAATTATGTTGATTGGAAACATTTAAGTTGTACTTAATATACCAAAAGTTGCACTACAGATAAGCTAAAACATATCTTTAATATACTTGTATGTACTTTCTCCCCCACAAAAAATACAATTTAATTACAAATATACTTATAGTATCTGAAGTACAGTTTTGCTGATGTCTTTAAAGTGTACTATAATTCAATTTATAGTGTATTACCAATACATATCAAGTACTAAATAAATAAATATAGAGTACATAGCAATTATGCTTAAAATATACTTTCGATGTAATAATAGTATATTCTAAATTAACTAACTGTGTACATTTAGTTAAATTGAGTTGTAGTTGAAATACATTATTATTACATTGAAAGTATATTTTAGCACATTTGGATTGTAGTTTAAATACTTTATTATTACATTGATAGTATACTTGAAACTATTAAAAGTATACTTCACATTCATTTATTTTATACTCCAAGTATATTTGTAATACATTGATTGTATATTTTAAGCATAATTGCTATATACTCTATATATATTTATTTAGTACTTGATATGTATTTGTAATGCACTATAAATGTAATGATAGTATACTTCAGCAATTGTACTTCAGTTAAGTAAAGTTGTAATTAAATTGTATTTTTTTTTGGGGGGAAAGTACATAAAAGTATATTAAAGATATGTTTTAGCATATCTTTAGTTCAACTTTTAATATACTAAGTACTACTTAAGTGGTTCCAAAATAACACAATTTAAATGTAATTTTTCAAGTACAAAAAGAGTATATTAAGTATACTTCTGAAAAATATATTTAGTATATTATTTTTTCACTTGGGTAGATATTTTCAATCAGAACAGATTCATTTGGTAGATGAGACCTGAAGGTGTTTTAATTCCCATTCATTAGGATGTTGGCGCTATTAGTACAATATTTGTTGTTCTTTCTTTCTCTCAGGCTCTCTCTCTGGTTCTCAGCGTGCGGTCCGGGGACCCTCAGGGGTCCTTGAGGGGGTTCCAAGGGGTCCCCAGCTAAATGATTGATAGCTATGAACCAAAACGACCCTTACAGAACTGTAACTCTGAGAGAGTACAAATGGAACCAAATGAACGGTTACCTTGTGTTCCATTTGTACACACTAAACGAGTTAAATGAACAGTCAGGATTTTACTGTTCCTTCCTCCCGAAAAAGGGTTAGGGGTTTAAATGAGTTGTGCTGCAGCTAAGGCATTCTACCTCAATCAATACACCCTCCCCCAGGGAGGTCGGACGGACGGAGGTACTGTAGGGATGAATCAGATTATCACTGGGGCAGACAGATAGAGTGCTTTGATAAGAGACAGAAAGAGATCCATTTCTCGTATCGCTGACTCTGTGTGTGTGTGTGTGCGTGTGCGTGTGTGCTGTACCGCATGTGTCCATTAGTGTGTACAGTATGTGTGGCATGCACGTGTCTGCTATGATGTGCTTATGTTGTAGCCTCTGTCCATTTGTGTGGGTCTGCTCTACATGGATAAATAAATTCAGCTAGACATTAATTTTTAATTCTGAATCACTGTTTGGGCAACGAGTAGTAAGCAGTCCTCTGGTGGTCCATTGCTCTATCAAATTAATGCTTGGACATGAGCTCACACACAGACACACACACGCGCAGAAGAAGCACAATCATTATAGACACAAAAGCTCTCTCTGTCTCTCTCTCTCACACATGCACACCTACAGAAAAAAACACAATCAGAATCTCATTCACATGGCCATGCTTCATGGACAGATTGGCTTGGCACTTCTTAACGAGTGTCCCCTAACGAGTATCCCTTGCTGGGGTCCCTAACGCGCCCTGCAGCAGATGGTGCCCTCCTACACACTCTGTGTCCTGCCATCAGAGAGAGAGAGAGAGAATGGGCAGGGCGAACAGGGAAATATACTGTAGACCAGGGGTCGGCAACAGGCGGCCCGCGGGCCGAAATTGGCCCCCCAGAAATAATATCTGGCCCGTGAGATAAAAAAAAAATTTTTTTTTTTTTTTTAGAAAAATATTTTTTGATTTTTTTTTGGGGGGAGGGATTTTATTTTTATACAGTATCAGACCGATATCTATTATATCCAAATACAGAAAGATACAGTATGAATGATTTACTGAAAAGTGTTATAAAAAAAGTATTAAAAATGAATGTTAAAATAATTATAAATACTTATTTCATAGAACCTGAACCCACTTTTGAAATCATGCACTCATAAACACGATGCATTTTAAAGGATTTATAACATTTTATAGCTAGATTAGAGGAAAATGAAGAAAAAAAAAAAAATCTCCAGAAAAATCGCCTGTGCTGATATTTAAACCGGAAAAAATGTTGATTTATATTGGTCAAACAGAACCGAATTAGACCCAAATTAGACCCGAATTAGACCGAGTTAGACCCGAATTAGACCCGAAAAATTTTGCGCGCGCGTGCATGTTCGCGGGGAGGCCCGGCCCGCGATGGAATGTCTGGGAGTGATATTGGCCCTAGGCTTATCTCAGTTGCCTACCCCTGCTGTAGACAGAGTAAAGGTCTGTACACACAGGGAGCGTTTATTTCGTGTGATTAATTCACATTTATTTAAACTGCTGCTTATGTTTTGAGTACATCCACACAGAACGCAAATGTAATGCAGCGATAAAACACTATTTATTTTTCGAAACGAGGTGAATTTTTCACTGTGAATAAAATCATCCACCTGTATGAATGTACAGTAGGCATCACCAAATTAATAGTTTGATGTTCAATCGCGTCACATTTTCGTCTCGTTTATTGGCATCGCTCCTGGTGTGTAACGACCCGAAGAAGCGATAGACAAGAGAGAGGGAGAGAGAGAATAGGAAGGGAGGTTACCAAAAACAAACAAGTTATACGCTGAGGGAGGAGAGGTGGGTTGGGGTTAACCCATTAAGACCGAAAACGCATCTGTGTCATTTTAAGATTTCTTTGGCTATTCAAAAATAGCAGATAGATCTGCAAGAAAAAATCTAATTGTGAAAATGTGTGGAAATCTTTAGTTTGAATATATATATTTCTTTAAGCGAACATTTGTAACTCAAATCTTTGCTTCTGGGGATTCTACAAATGTCTTCTAAATCAGTTTTTATTTAAAACATATGTTGCTATATATCAGTGGTTCTCAAACTCAAACTGTCAATGACCCCCAAATTATATGTATTTGTCCGCGGACCCCCATCTAAAAATATGTTGAGTGAGTGAGTGAGTGAGTGAGTGAGTGAGTGAGCGAGCGAGCATCTGTCCTTGGCTAGTGCTAGTCAGTTGATCTGTGAGTCTGTCATGCAGTTAATCAGTAAACCAGCAAGTTATTCAGTCAGTAAAAAAAGAATATTCAGGAAGTTTGTCCACAAAAATGTGACAGACTCATGCATCGAAAACACCTGAAAAGAAAAAAAAACGAAACACAATAAACCAGACAAGTGAGATTGACAGAGAGAGATGACAGCATAAAAAACTATACAACAAAAGAATATCAGCCTTAGAAAACTACAGTACCAGGAACTACAGTACCTGGGAACAGAGATTCAGATGAGTCTCTCTCTCTCTCTCTCTCTCTCTCTCTCTCTCTCTCTCTCTCTCTCTCTCTCTCTCTCTCTCTCTCTCTCTCTCTCTCTCTCTCTCTCTCTCTCTCTCTCTCTCTCTCTCTCTCTCTCTCCTCTCTCTCTCTCTCTCTCTCTCTCTCGAATCAGTCCGTCAGTCTATGTCCCTCTATCTGTATGTCTCTCTATCTCTCTGTACAGTATGTTTCTCTTCCTCCTCCCTTTCCATCCTTCTATCCTGCCCTTTCGCTTACCTCCTTCTATCTCCTCTCTCTGCCACCCCCCCCCCTCCCCTCTCAGCTGCGGATCCAAGGCATTCTGTCCCCATCCAACCTACAGCACTCACACTGAGAGAAGGCCGGTACAGGCCAAAAAACACTGAACACAGCAAAACAAGCACTGTAGCCAATGTGAGTGTGTGGATGTGTGGGTGTGTGTGTGTGTGTGTGTGTGTGTGTGTGTGTGTGTGTGTGTGTGTGTGTGTGTGTGTGTGGGCACTGCAGCGTAAATGAGTGAGAGGAAATTAAGTTAACCGAGTCAACTGACCATGAAGCGACAATCAAGGCAGGGTACTAGAGGGTGAGAGTGTCCACAGACACGTGTGTACACACACACAACACAGGTTTTGCAGAATCCGTTTCTGTGTGAAACAGAGGAAGACATTGAGATTAGCAAGAACCGTGTGTGTGTGTGTGTGTGTGTGTGTGTGTGTGTGTGTGTGTGTGTGTGTGTGTGTGTGTGTGTGTGTGTGTGTGAGAGAGAGTGTGTGTTATTTACCACAACCCACAGGAAAATGTTACAGTGTAGTGAAATGCCCACAGATAAACACAGAGATGGATACACAAAAACAGACACAAACTAGAAAAAGTGCTCCTCGGAGCACAAGTCTCCACCAGGTCAGGTAGGTTATTATGGCCTCCTGGTGGCGCTATAATAGGCCAATGTGTAAAGGGTGCCATTTATTCCTAGGCCGTGCACGGCAATCGGACACTGCATACATGATTTGAGGCATTTTGTTCTAAAAATGTGTTTTGCTAAATCTGACCTGCTGGTGGCGCTATAACAGGCCAATGTTAAAAGGGTGGCATTTGTTTCTCAACATTGTAAATGTGCGTTCAAAGTTTCACCGCAATTGGACGCTGTGTCCATGATTTGCGGCATTTTGTTCAAAACGGGCCACTCCTGCAAACATTACATGTCAATGTTAGCCAATCAGGATGGAATATGAAAAATCAAACAGATCCGTCTTGATCACATGACTATAGATATCATGTGTACCGATTTGCGTGAAATTTGGATAAAATATGAAGGCTTAATATCAAAAAATGTGTTTTACATAAGTCGGCCTCCTGGTGGCGCTATAAAAGGCAAATGTGAAAAATGCAGGGCAAAGGTTTTTTCTTGGCCTCTAGAGAGTGTGCATACAAAGTTTTACACTGATCGGTGCAGTTATAGGTAAAAACACGTATCGGCCTGTTACAGCGCCACCATGAGGCTGATTTGAACATTTTCAAATGATATTTCTTCCTCGGCCTAATGGGAATGTGTGTGCAAAATTTCACTGAAATTGCATACTGTGTTCATGATTTGAGGCATTTTGTTCGAAACAGAGTACTCCTGCAAACTTTGAAAGACATTTTTTGCCAATTAGGATGGAATATAATTTAGATCCTCGAACCTTACGAAAAACTACCAATGAGTCAACAAGACGCAGCAGTGAAACATGGTGTTATATACTGTTGTATGATGGTGTTGCTTGACAAACATTAAGTTATTATAGATGAACAGATGAACAAGCTTGTAAAATGGCCCAGTTTCAGTACAGGCACGACGCAATAAATCAGGCTTCTGACTACCTTGCTAGTGAACTCAAACATGACAGAAAACCAATGTGCACATTGAGAGCACCTGTGATGGAAGTTGCCCTTGTCTATTGCAGTGGTTCTTAACATTTTTCATGTCAAGGTCCCCCAAATGAATATGTATTGGGCCGCAAACTGAAAATATTTTGTGCCAGGGACCCCCATTCAAGATTTGTGTTGCTAAAATGTTTTAAAAAATATTTTAAAAGAAATTCAGGATTCTTTGAAAATCCTGACAAGTTCACAATGCATCGCATAGCGATTTTAAAGTGGTTAAACTGATTTTCATGCTATATTTAAGTAATTTAGCTGGGGACCCCCCAAGGACCCCTGGGGGTTCCCGGACCCCACTTTGAGAACCACTGGTCTAGTGAATTGGTAATGCCCCCTTGAACGTTTCATTACTTTAAATCCATGTAATAAATATATACAAATGTCAATAAGTGGTCAAAAAATCTGTTATAATAATCATCCACTAATAGTGATCAATTTGAGGTTTCCACTGTATTTGATTTCTCTCAAGTAAGCACGCACGCGCACGCACACGCACACGCACACGCGCACGCACGCACGCACGCACGCACGCACACACACACACACACACACACGCACCCAGAGAGACCAAGGTGGTAATTATATGCTGTCTGTGTGGGCTGCTGGATGCTAGCAGAGCTCTGCTGGCAGTGGCAGCACGGTGCCAACAGCAGGCACACAGGGGGCATTGGTCATCCATTTACTGTGGCCTCAACCTAATCCTGCTAATTGCTGTAAATCGAATCACATAGCATGAGTCATAACCACAGTAACACCGCCATCAAACACTAACTTCCACAGTCCAATGCTTCCCGGAATGGATTATGGATTTCAATACTGTACATGTTTGCTTTTTGCACTTTTGCACACTGCCAGTAGGCCATGGAAGACACTGCATCTCAATTTTTTCTAATCGGCCTCATGGTGGCACTATACCTGGCTGCTTTACATTTTGCCCAATAACTCTTTAATCGTATGTTAAAGGGGAAGACCACTCATTTTCAACATTGAACTATGTATTTAATACACCTTAGAGCTGTTGTGAGGAATTAAGAAAAAAGTCCCCCCCCCCTTCTGTGTTGCCTAGAAAAGGATAATTGATTGAGGTCATGTGATCTGCGTGACATACGCAGGGTGTACTTTGGCTCCGCCCCCTCAGCCAAAAGTACACCCTGCGTATGTCCTAAAAATCCTGTAAAAAAACATAAATTAGAGTGCAATAATGGACCCCCGTCTATCCACTTACAGAACAATCTTTACACTTAGTTAATTACTCAGTATTTTGCACTGTGATCTCCACTCGGCTTCTGCACCCACCTGTCAAAACATCCCCATTCCCCAACCCTCCTCAAAACCAGCTTTGCAATAAAAATAAATTAAAAAAAACACTGGCATGAAAGACAAAAAATAGATTTGTAATTTTATAGCCTATGGGGTAATAACGTAAGAAGGAGCCTGGATGGAGTGATGCCGTCTATCTGCCATGGGGAGTGACAGAGATATGAGGGGAGGGAGAGGTGGGATGTTTTCTTTCCTTACTGTCAGGTATCCCAGCTAACCCAAAGGCCTCAGAGCTTCTCACTTCTCCTCTCTTTTATTTAATTACTTTCTTTTTTCTCATCTCTTTCCTCTTTCATCTTATCCTGGCCTGGACAAATTCTAACTAAAGGCTAGTAATTCCAGACCCTCTGCATCCTATTCTTATTCTTATGTGGAAATGGTGCTTGACTGTGTGTGCCTGAGTGTATGTGTTCCTGTTCCTGACATAGGCCACATTTGGGGTCATATGTTGGACATGAAACCAGCTGACTGGGGTCGGTGAACCAAATTCCCTAGTCAGGCTGCAGGCATACTGTAGTGAGGGCAGTCTTCAGCGCTGCAAGCATATTGTAGCAGCCTCAGTCTGAGTAAGGTCAAGTCAAGGTCTGTGTGGATGAGAGAAGTAAGGGCAGCTAATTGTTCTACCTGCTAACCTGCCTCTTCTTAACCCATTAAGTCTTAGACCTGAGGCCGATTCTACAAATGTCTTCTAAATCCTAACAGTTTTCTGAAACACTTACTGTATGTTGCTATAATAGCAGTGGTTCTCAAACTTAGTCATGTCAAGGACCCCCAAAATTATATGTATTTGGCCGCGGACCCCCATCTCAAAATATTTTGTTCCAAAGACCCCCAGAAGCAAAGATTTTACAAAAAGAGTTACAAATGTTCGCTTTAAAAATATATATATAATCAAAGATTTGCACACATTTTCACGTAAAAAAAAAAAATGCAGATCTACAAGCTCATAGCGCAGAACATCTGCTATTTTTTGGATAGTCAAAGAAATCTGAAAATGACGTGCCCGGTCTTAATGGGTTAATAGCATGTACAGTAGATAAAATGGCAAATGGTGCATTTATAAAGCACCTTTATCCAAAGCATTTTACAATTTGCACTAAATTCACACATCCACACAGACGGCAGAGGAAACCATGGAAGGTACCAGCCTGATCATCAGCCACTCCATAGCCACTGCCGCCCCCAAACAGATTATACTTATGTTGTGTTTGTGTAATATTACTGATGTGTGTGTTTCAGTTATGTTTTAATTCTGTCTACATTAGGGAAGCTAGCTAGCAAGCTAGAGATCAGGTGGTGAGCTAACCTATGAGGCATCTATTTGTGTTTTTAGGTACTTTTATTTCCTGGGATGTCTCGTTTTGTGTTAGTTTATAAAAGTGGTATATTTCAATGAAATGTATGCACTGTATTATAGCACAGGCATGCCGCCATCACCCTGAACCCTACAGCGCTGCAATGCAAGGACTGCAGTGCCAGTATGGCCAACCCCACCAGCTGGACCAGAGCGACATCGCCGATTTGCCTCTATACTCATCGTGCCAGATGTAAAGCCAGGGGATGCCAAAGCCTTTCAAAGCTGTGCCCTTAACTCTTTCAGTCCGGGAACACATCTGTGTCATTTTAGATTTTAGCTATAACCATTATTTTTATACTTTTGGCTATTCAAAAATAGCAGATCTACAAGCTTGTAGAGAGGCACTCCGCGCTACAAGCTTGTAGATCTGCTATTTTCTGGGACCCCCCCAATCTCAAAATATTTTGTTCCATGGACCCCCAGAAGGAAACATTTGAGTAAAAAAAGTATATATATATTCAAAGATTTGCACACGATTTCCCCCCCAAAAAACAGCCAAATAAATCTAAAATGACACAGATGTGTTCCCGGATCGAATGGGTTAATGTTTATCTCCAAGTTGGCATGTTGTTATCCCCCGCGGGGTCCACAGGGAAGGGAATGGAGCTGACCAGCAGTGGGCATGTTGACACATTGTTGAAGCACAATGGCTGTCTTCCAAGATGGCCCAGTGGCACCAAGTTTAGAGGCAACCAGCTGTATGGAACGATTGCACATCTACTGTACCCCAACGAAGAGCAAGCCAGCTGTTGTCTACCGTGGCAGTGAGCATCCTAAAGGTGAGGAACAATCCATTTCCCTGAGCACTCTCTGTGCCCCACGTACATTTGTTCAGATGGCATCCCACGACAGGCTATGAACCTCTGTAAGGCCAGCAGAAAAAAAGCATCAACGTCTATGCTATTAAGGAGGTCTGTAGCTGAACGTGCAGGCGGGTAAGGCATTTAAAAATGACTCCCCATCATTTCTCCATGCTACGGCTCAACTTGACCACAAACAGCCCGACACAGTCGGCACCGGTGGAGAGGAAGGGGGGGGATTTGATAAATCCTTAGGCTAGCTGGTGGTAAGTCTGCCGCGATGGGTGTCACAGGCTTTGCGCTTCATAGCTGGCACCGTGCACAGGTTCTCTGGTGCTTCTTTACTGTCTGTCTGTCTGTCTGTCTGTCTGTCTGGAAGGCCAAATACTGCTATAAATGTCGCAAAATCTGGAAAGTCTGGATGAAGAAGGCACTCATCAAACTCCTTAATGAGCAGTTTGGTGCTGGCATGATGGGCACCAAAAACAACCAGATGGATGTCAATCTAAGGGTGGAAAACTTAATCAAAATAATCTGTTATAATACATAATCAATCATTTAATAACATAATCGATCAATAATCAATTTCTATTTTGAGCATGTCATTATTTGTCATTATGGGAAAAAAAACAGTTCAAAACATTTCTGTTATTTTCACTATTTTTGCACGACACCATTGTGCGCAAATTCCGCAAAACGCATAAAATAACGTTTAAGTGGTTAATTGATTATACAAATAGAAAAAGGTTATAAAACCGTGCTTCTCGGTTACTTGAAAACAATAATCGATAATTGCAGCCCTATGTCAGTTGGCAGACTTACTGCATGGCTTTAAAGTGGGAACATTAGATTTGACTGAAGTTCCATAAGGTTAGGTTGGGTTTAGGGGATATGGAATGAATGTAAGATAATGCAATGTCCCCAAAGGTTTGCAAAACCAATGATTTTGCATGTGTGCGTGCGTGCGTGCGTGTAGTAGCCCTTGTAGAAGTCACAGTTCTACATTGCATTCTTGCTAAACTATTGCAACAGTTTGGTTCCACTCCCAAGAGGATTTGTTGTTGAATAGGTTCTGCTGTCTTTGCAACTGTCAGACATTACAAGGAATGGTAACACAGAAGCATGCATCACATACACGCAACTCATACCTGCATGCATCTCAACAGAACAGATTCTCTCTCTCTCTCTCTCTCTCTCTCTCTCTATCAATCTCTCTCACAGCAGGGTTAGGGTTGCTACCTCTGGTTCTATTACCACACAATTACCAGACCTGCCATTGATCGTCTTCCATCTCACAGCCTTGAGAGGCTGAGAGAAAACAGCCTTGATGAGAAAAAGTGGAGCTAACAATAGCAGCAAGGCTAGGTGCAAGGCACATGTCTGGAAGGGATCATAGCACACATATTGAAAGTGTCTGCAGTGTGTGTGTGTGTGTGTGTGTGTGTGTGTGTGTGTGTGTGTGTGTGTGTGTGTGTGTGAGAGAAAGTGAGATGAAATGAGAAATAGAACGAGAGACAAAGCACACACACACACAACATGTTCGCCAACGTGTGCGCATGCTTGCTTCAAGTCACTTGTTATCCAGCAAAGAATTAAAGTCCCAACTTCCGAGAATAGATAGCAGGGGTGATGGGAGGAGAGAGAACGGAGCCAAGCAGACGGAGAGAGTTCAATGTTTGCTGTCGACATGGGCTGGGATCTACATCTGTGGGACTTGACATCTTTATTGACAACGATCATACTATGCATAAAACATACATACATACAACATACAACTGCACACTGTCAAAAGGATAGACACAAGAAATGCTTATTTCCATTGCGGTAAATGTGTGTGTAAACTGTGAGGGTTGAGGATGGTGTGTGTGTGTGTGTGTGTGTGTGTGTGTGTGTGTGTGTGTGTGTGTGTGTGTGTGTGTGTGTGTGTGTGTGTGTGTGTGTGTGTGTGTGTGTGTGTGTGTGTGTGTGTGTGTGTGTGTCATGGGGAACTCTCACGCACCATCTGTCCCTGGGATGGGAGTTGTTTACATAAGTATCTACCAGTGTATACGGTATCTAACTAATTTATTTACAGTATCTACTGTGCACTGTACAGTATATCTACAGTATTATAATAATGTATCGAATATAGTATAATACAAAAATATCCGGTATACTGTTTATCTATCTATCTAGTTATACTGCACATCTATACATCTATCTATCTATCTAAGAGTTGTCATGGCGACATGAACAGAAAGAGTCGGGATAAAAAAGGTTGGAGCGAGAGCGAGACAGATTCAACTGATATAAAAAAGGAAAAAGAAACATGACAACTTTGATTTGTTCATAACTTTTCTGGGGGAGCAAATTAGTTTGTATCCTGGTTTATGTTTTTGTGCCAGAGTGAAAATTCATATCTGAGAAAAAAATTGATCAGGGAGATAGTGAACCTGGCTGGCACACTTATCTCTACCCTCTCCTGATG
>NC_139955.1:20901321-20937828 GCF_963454915.1 Gymnoscopelus microlampas | reverse complement strand
TGGCACACTTATCTCTACCCTCTCCTGATGCTCATTCCACTGTTCAATTAATCCAATTAAAGTTCTGTTCCATTCCAATTCCAATTAATTCAACTTGACTGTTCCTGAGGAGGTACTCTGTCAGTAAGCAGGTACTGTACATAAAGGCTGGGCATTAAAATTACAATATATATCTGTTGTGAGCTTTTAGATCTGCTATTTTCTAAAATGTATCTAAAAAATAATTGTTCATTAATCGAGGCAAAAAGTTTGAAATAATTTATCATATTGATTTGAAGTCATATCGCTCAGCCCTACTGTATGTAGAACGCATGCGATTGTTTTTTTAAAAGAAAATCCTAACGCCAGGCTTTACAAGAGGAATAAAATGCACAAATACTACTTTTTACTTTTTCATGCTCTTATTTCTTCTCCTCCATATTTTGCTCTATCCTCCGGGCCACTGCTGCCTCTCTAATTAACACAGGAAGCTAACCGGCTAACAAGGCAAACAGCCAAGAGGTCGTAGTGGAATGTCTGCATATTAATGAGCCGCACGCACGCACACGCACACACACACACACACACACACACACACACCACACACACACACACACACACACACACACACACACACACACACACACACACAGAGCAGGTACACAAAAGTCACACACATGCACATACGGTACTGTGTGAATATGCATGATTATGCATAACTCCATCCCAAGGCCACAGTAATGCACCTACAGACAGAGGCATGCATCCATAATATGCATGGCCATGGACTCAGAGAGGATGTACTGTAGGTCTGCAGGCTATTTAACTGTACAGCACTGTGGGGGAGTCAGTTCACGTCTAAAAACAACTTTCACATCCCTTCTCAGTCAATGGGTCACAATGCTATTCCCAAATTCCAATGAAAACAAGCTCTCTCTCTGTGTGTGTGTGCGTGTGCGTGCGCGCGTGTGTGTGTGTGTGTGTGTGTGTGTGTGTGTGTGTGTGTGTGTGTGTGTGTGTGTGTGTGTGTGTGTGTGTGTGTGTGTGTGTGGTGTGTGTGGAGGAGGAGGAGGAGGAGGGGGGGGGATTGCACCACCACGCAGCATTTGGAATTCTGGCATTCTCAGACTCGCTAAAAGGCACTGATCTCTACAACACATGGCCCGTAATATGGAGAATAACTGAGACAGATGGAGATATTTGGGAAATAAATAACAGGCAAACCACTATGGTACTATGGTAGATGGCTACTCTAACATAGTATGAGGAGAGAAGAGGAGAGAGCATCTCCCCCCTGGGGGACTGTGGTATCCATCAACAGCTGTATGCGGATGGGATCACAGGTCAATTCCAGTAAGGTCATCTGTTAACGTCAGCCGACAGTGAGAGAAAGAAAGAAGGGTGTGGAGGAGAGCGATAGAGTGCAAAGGCGGAGAGGTGAGAGGACAGAAAATGGAGGTCAAGTAGATGGAGGGAGAAAGAGATGGGTGACACAAAGAGATAAGTCCAAGAGACAGAGGAAAAGTGAGAGAGAGAGAGCGACAGAGAGAGGGAGAGAGTGCGTGTATGTTTATATAGTTAGTGCACATTGTGTAATTTGTGACAGAGGGAGAGAGAGAGAGAGCATGCCCCTGTGCACGCATGTGTGTGTGCACACACACGCACGCACACACACACACACACACACACACCACACACACACACACACACACACACACACACACACACACACACACACACACACACACACACACACACACACACACAACACACACACACACACACACACACAGTATTTTCAATGACCTCCTTCCAACAGTATCCCTTGTGACATCCTAATGATGTCATTGCACACAAAGGGTCACAGGTTCTTCTCAGACGGCAGTGAAAAGAGCGAACATGGCGAGGGGGTAAATATCTGCCCGTAAATGGATTCTCTTAAAAAGCAGCACAACCTTTTCGGCTCCCTTTCTCCCTGTAAAAGACCTGCCATTATTCTCCCCACTGTGCACACGCTAATAGACACCAGAATGAAATACCTGCTGAAAAGGTCGCCAGCACAGAGCTCCAACCACTGCTGTGCCCACATCTAGGCACGCACACGGACACACGCACACGCACACGCACACACGCACACGCACACACCCGCCTTCAGTATCAGCCCTCTTGTTTATTGTATAGTGGTATACTGATACAGCCGTTTCTGTCATGTCCCCAAGGGTTTTAGTTACAGTACAGCATTTACAGTAACACGCAACTGGCGAGCTGCTCACTGCCAGTCATGTACTCCTGTGTTCTTCAATGATGAACAGTTTAAACACTTAAGCCCCATTTCTTTTTTGACTATTCAAAAATAGCCCCATTTTCTTTTTTGACTATTCAAAAATAGCCCATCTACAAGCTCACAGTGCGTCGCATCGTGGCACTGTTGAAAAATCTTCACTTATGTCGGTCCTTGTCACAAAATCTTTTCAAATGGGGTTCTCGGCCAAGTAGAGAAACACACAGAAAAGCTGTGAGTGAGGAGATGGAACAATACTCAATAATACAATTCCAAATGTAAAAATGGTGTAGACAAAGGAGCATTCTTCGGAGAGAGACTGCAGAGCAGGAGACTGCTAGGAACATCAGCATAGCCTTCCAGACAGACTGAATTGGAATAACAGGTTAAGAGGTCAGTGGTTTAGAAAAGAGAAAGGTATTGTACTGACACAAATGTTCATCGCTCAACTCATTAATATTTCATATGTTTACTTTTAACCACTTAAACCCTAGAATTTCTGTTCTGGGTGTGAACATTCGTCAGAAATAGTGTCTCTAAGCTCACAATGCAAACACACTTTTTGCTAAACTCCTAGAGATTTGGTCCAAACCTCATGCAACTCGATACACATTATCTTTGTAGTCATGCGATCAAGACATATCAGTCAGATTATTCAGACCTGGACTGTTGAAAAAATAGCAGATGTACCAGCTTGCAGTGCAGCACAAAGCTATTTTTGAGAGCCACTGTTCGAAAAATTCGGAAAAACGTATATTGCTATATATATAGCTCACAGAGGAGATTGTGTGCACATCTTGTACCTGTATTTAGGCCAGGTGCTGGACAACAAGGAAAGAATCAAGGAGAAGAAGGTATAATATCATCACACTGGTTTAAAGCTCCCAAAACGACCTTTTAGGTCTTCATCGGACAAATATTTGCCTGATGAAGACCTAAAAGGTCGAAACGTTGCGTCATTAAATAAAATATGTTTTGGGAGCTTTAAACCAGTGTGCAAATGTATTACCTTCTACTGCTATACATAATTGCTAAAATCTAAAATGACACAGATTCTTTCCCGGTTTTAATGGGCTAATGGGGCGGGTGCTTTACACATCATGTTCAGTTGAAGTCATGCAGCATGTCATATGACGTCATATGTCTCAGAGCCATACAGTACCTGGGCTCTAGGCATCAATCTGTATTCACTACAGCCTAATACAAAAGAATGGACTGATTGTTCATAATATCTTTGAATAAGACAGGCGTAGAGCATTCATTTTTTCTGATGAGTGTTTATGCGCGAGGGTGAGTGAATGTGTGTGCATACTGCATACAGTACATGCCTGCGCGCGTGTACTATACACACTAGTGTATATATCTCTGTGTGTATGTGTGTGTGTGTGTGTGTGTGTGTGTGTGTGTGTGTGTGTGTGTGTGTGTGTGTGTGTGTGTGTGTGTATGGTGTGTGTACTGATGTACTGATGTACTGGAGGAAGGAAGGAGGCAGTGAATGGAGGGAGACGAGGAAGCAAGAATTAAATGATGAGATGAACCGGCAGTAGAAGACAATCTGGGAGTTGATGGCCTGCGAAGATTAAAGGTAATGTGCTTGTAGAGAACACAGCAGAAAAGCGTCGGGGAGGAGATGGAGAGGAAATATGAGCAAATGGCAAATAAGCAGGTGCATCGATTTCCACCGCACCAGATCAGGACCGATTCTTCCCTCCGGTGGCCCTCGATAAGCTTGCATCAACAGCGCGCTCGCCGCTGCTCAAATGGAAGGAGTTATGAGCTTCCAATTTAATAAAAGCTAATGGGGCGAGAGGGGAAAAAACAGCCACTGTAGCCTGCTGTAACAATCTGAGAGTTTGGCGCTATCGCTAATGGCCCTCGCAGGGGTAAGGCTTAGCCATGCTCCAATTTTCCCCCCAGCCCTTTAGACAAGAGTCATCTGAAAGAGAGATGGAGGGAGGGAGGAACGTTCAAAACAATACATGTGTAAAATTGCTTTGGGAATATTAGATTGGTATCGTCAGCTTAATGGCTTAAAAAGACAGATGACGGGAGGGAGGGAGAGAGGATGAGAGAGTGTGAGAGAGAGACGGAGGCAGAGTGAAAGGAGAAAATGAGAAGGGTGCCTGGTGGCTCAGCCAGTTAGTGCATGGACCACATGCTCTTTGCAAGTCACAAGGACCCGAGTTCGAATCCAACTCCTGTCATGTCTCTCATGTTTCCCTTCTGTCTGATCTCGATTTCCTATCTAATAAAGCAAACATTTCCAAACCATAAGGGGGGAGGGCTAGAAAGACAGTGAAAGTGAATCAAAAAAGACTAATCCATATAGAAAACAGCATTCGCACAGAGAACCAGATGCTTGTAAATCTCATTCCTGCGGACTTTAAAACTGCTGGGAAAAACTACTGAAAAACGAACATAAAATATTGGGAGCAGGGTTTGTCATTAGCAGCTGGCTATTGTTATTCAATATTTGTTTTACAAAACCACATGTTCAGAGCAACACAGACGTGTAAAAGAAGAAGGGCACACAAGTGTTAATGGAGAAATGGCTGCCATTCTACAAATGTGTTTACATCGTTGCTGTTGGCTTGGCCTCCCAACACTTGCCTTGGTGATGGTGATTTGTTCCTGTGCACAGCTGAAGGCTATATAGAGGCAGGCTTGCAGCAACATTACTGACTGACAATTCAAATACACACACACATCTGTTTCATTTTGAATGTGCACAAACACATGCACACACCAACAGAACACTATACAGTGCATCAATTCTCAGAAAGAATGAGAAGACACAGTGCAAGGATGGATGGATGGATGGATGGACGGACGGATGGATGACCACATTTTCCATAACCTTCCAGTGGAAAGAGGCTATGAGGTCATGTGTGAATATGGACTGAAAGTGAGTACAAAAACATCCAATGAGAGGTAACGTGTGGAGCCTCAGAAGTAAGGGCGGGAGGACAAACATCTCCCTGCTGACACTGATCTCAGAACCGCCACTCATTATCTCACTCTAAAAGGAAGCCATTACTATCAGATAAATGATGAACTAATCCGGAATGTGCACCTGAAGTTAGGTTGAGACGCCCACCTCGCCACAGTTATGAGCAGGGTTTCTAGACAGGAAATGGGCAGGAAAAAAGACGGGGATTTGTGATTGGTCATTGGGCCAGCTGCAACAACAAGAGGGCCTAATCCTCATTTCTAATTCTGGATTTTCCTTTACAGCAGGCTTTGTTGTGTCTGCTTTCTCCTCCACTCGTCCCATTTCCCACCTCTTCCCACCAGCTCACGTGTGTGTGTGTGTGCGTGTTCTAATATTAACCATACCAACTACGCTTCCTGAACACTAAAGTCATTATCATCAGTCAACAGGGAGACACTCAACCCACACACACACACAACCTCTTCTGTCAAACACAGCTTATAACCATCAGTAGAAAAGCATTAAGCTCTCAGAGTCTGTTGATGTGTTGGTCCGTTGAATGCATCTGTCATCCATTCCAACCAATCACATCAAATACTCTGCCATTACGGAGGCAAGTGTCGGAAAGAAAAATCTTGGCATGGCCGGCCCGTTCCCTTAACCACATCTGAAAATCCTCACCTCTGATCTCTGGTCTCACCACATGAGTTAGCAGAAGGAATTTGTCGCGGAAGTTCAGAGCGGTAAAGAGATCGGAAGAGTTCTCACTAGGCAAGGAAAAAACAAATCCAAGAGACCCTGGATAAATTCCCTGCTATATCTTATAGTACAATCAGGCTTGTGAATTATCAGACCAGGGGAAAACTAAACAAATGCCGTAAACGTTAACCCTGCTACTGTTTTTAATTATTCCTCGCCTTGTTGTGATTTCTTTTTTCCCTTCTTTTTTTCTAATTAATCTTTTTTTGACGTCATCCCTGTTGTATATATGTTTAGTATTATTGCTGCTACAATGTCTGAGGAATCAGAGCAAAATAGTTTTACTCTTATGTACCCATACACAAGATAGTATAATGGTAAAGAAAAACCTTGAACCGTGTATCAATACTAAAGGGCCCCCACGTGTAGTAGGCTAAAATGTAGGCAATATATAGTATTATTACAATTATTGTGGGCCTGCACATGGCTACAGTACATATCTATATATCCGGTCGCGTAGTGGTTGGACTGCCTGGTGAAAGTTACCACACACACACACACACACACACACACACACACACACACACACACACACACACACACACACACACACACACACACACACACACACACACACACACACACACACACACACACACACACACACACACACACGTTGTTATTCACTGAGAGAATTTTGTGTTTACAGTCGTGAGGCAGCATCGGCTATGGGAAAGCCCATGTTAATTGCGAACGCCGAAGGAGGCGCGGCAAAGCCGCGCCTCCGCCCAAGTGGAGCATACTATGAAACTCTGCTCGGCTTGTGTGTGTGTGTCTCTGTGTGCAATACTGTGCGTGCACTGCCTGTGTGCAGCCACAGAGTGCGCCAGAGTGCAGCTACAGTCAAAACACACACACACGTCCTTAAATACACAATATTTTGGAGCTGCGTTCGCTTCCAGCGTTCGCGCGTCTTACTTGTGGTTAGAAATTATTAGCTGACAATTAGCATCGGTGATCTGTGGATTAGGCTCCTTCCGGGGCGACGTGTGGCGTACTGAGGCAAAATATGGGGCAAAGAAGGAATGCAAATGTATACTGAACAATGATCATGATTGATTTTTAAGCAAAATGTGTCTGCAATTGGACATGTGGTCCGCTAGAAATCAGCAGACACAAAAAGGCTACCAATGACCCCCGGAAGTCCAAGCACTCTACTATACTGAAAATGTATATAAAGATGAGCTGTCAAAGTGAGCAAGTTACTGAGTCTGTCCACTCATTGTAATTCTATGAATGTATTCACACAGTATAGGGTTCTAAACAATTAGCTACAACAGGACCATATTTTAAAAAGCCATGCACTTTGAGTGAACGTGTTTTCTATCCCCCTAACGCTTTACTACACAGTAAAATCCTCCGTTTTAATTTATCCACTTGTAACTCCAAGAGTGTACAAATGGAACGAACTGGACTCTTAGGAGTCCATTTGTGGCCCCTTTTGTACACTCCCAGAGTTAAATTAACCCTCAGGGGTTTACAGTCTATGAGCTCTCTCCTCCGCTTGCCAGAACTGTCTCTACACACTAGCAAGAAGACAGTCTCTCTCCCTCAGGGCAGCTCCCACAGTCTCAGCCCCATTACCAGCCTGCTCTCAAGGGATGCACACACACACACACACACACACACACACACACACACACACACACACACACACACACACACACACACACACACACACACACACACACACACACACACACACACACACACACACACACACACACACACACACACACACACACACACACACACACACACGCACACACGCACACTGATTATGCCTGAGCACACCCGCTAACAAAAACACAATTATTGACAGACGGCTCAAATACACATGCATCCAACTCCCACATATTGATTGAAAGGGGAGCTCAAATATTGGTTATAGAGTACACACTGCACCACACAGACTACATCACACACACACACACACACACGATACTTGAGTAATGGAGCAGTGTTTTTCCTTCACATCATTCATTTCACCGTGTTCTGTGTGTGTGTGTGTGTGTGTGTGTGTGTGTGTGTGTGTGTGTGTGTGTGTGTGTGTGTGTGTGTGTGTGTGTGTGTGTGTGTGTGTGTGCGCGTAGGTGTGTGCGCGCGTAGGTGTGTGAGTGAGTGAGTGAGTGAGTGAGTGAGTGAGTGAGTGAGTGAGTGAGTGAGTGAGTGAGTGAGTGAGTGAGTGAGTGAGTGAGTGAGTGAGTGAGTGAGTGAGTGAGTATGTGAATGTGAATGTGTATGTGAAAGTGAAACGCTAATAAATACAAACTAATACCAACACCAACTATATTACATACATTTTGACATTTGACACAGTAATCAACCAAATTATCACTGCAATTGATATTAACAATGTAAAAGAAACAAACACTGTATTTGGAATATTTCTGGGATATAGTAATATGTGCAGTATACTATACTGAGTATAGTATGAATCTGGCTCTGATGGAAAACCAAATTAACCACTTTCAACCTGGCGTCCACATTTTGGGCAAGTCATTATAGGTGAAAATGGTCTGCTATTTTCTCTATTCATTGTACAAGGTGTGTCAGAAAGCGCAACTTAACCAGGAATTTCAAATTGATTCTTTGCTCCATGTTTAAGCCACCTCCAGTTGCGTGAAGGAGGGTAACAGCACTGTAATTACACAACAGCCTGGAACAGAAACACAGTGAGAGAAGTGAATTAATATTATAGTAGAATAGTGGTGAGATGTTGTGCAACACAGTGACATAAGCGGTTTCTCAATTAGCATTGAGTCATGAGCGTGGCTGCCATAGTCATAGTCCTGTTACTTTTCTTACACACCTAGTATATAGAGCTGAAGTGGTTAAATTCCATTGCATGCCTTTAAGACAGACATAAGACAGACAATAGACATATAAGGAATCATCTTGCCTCAAGCACATGGTGTTGGTTTACATTTTAGGCACTTAACACTGTAAAATCCGGAATGTTAATTTAACTCTGAGAATGTAGACATTAACCTGTAAGGGTCTACACTCTAAACGTTAAAATGACCACTAATGATTGTAAAGTGTACTCACTGTAGCTGATCCTATTATTTGGATAACATTTTCTTAAATGGTGCATTTATATGAATGGTGCATAATACTGTATGCATACTGTATAGTGTCTTTATCCAAGGCGCATTACAATGTACATTACTTTCACACACCGACGGCGGAGGAAACCATGCAAGGCACCAACCTGCTAATCGGAAGCAGTTAGGGGTTCAGTGTCTTGCTCAAGGACACTTTGACACTATAACAAACAAGGGGGAGCTGGGGATTGAACCAGGAATCTTCAGTTTCCGAAACAGCAGCTCTACCTCTGAGCCACTACTGGCCCCACAATGAGTGGAACTGTACAATGAAGCCTTGGAAGCTTTATTGTACAGTAATGTTCACACAATGTTCACAGTACAGCAGGAAAAGGCCTTGGATGGGGTGTACAGAAGAATGCTACGAATGGCTGTCACATGGGCGGACCACATCAGAAATGTGTCCCTCTTCAGCTGGGCACTGTGTCAGGCAAGGAGAAGGTAAAACAACATGCACACTGGTTAAAAGCCCCCAAAACGTATATTATTAATGGCTTAACGTTTCGACCTTATAGGTCCTCATCAGGCTAATATTTGCCTGATTAAATGCCATTAATAAAATAAGTCTTGGGAGCTTTAAACTGACACTGTGGGAGCCAACCCAGGGTGCAGCTAGGAGGGAAAAGAGACGCACCACCTACGTAGACACACACGTGACAGCAGAGCTAGCAACATTGCAGATCTCAAGACCCTGATGCTAGACAGGAGGGAGTGGAGGGCAACCATCCAAGAGTCCAGAGTTGGTGTTTCTTGGCTAGTACGGACTCTCACATCTATTAATATTAACCAATATTAACCACTTTCAAACTGCTGTCCCTATTTTGGGCATGTTATTATAAGGTAAAATCGCAATGATTTCAAAAGAACTGTCAAAAATGTTCGAAAATAAGGGCCACGGTGGCGCAGTCGGTAGCGCTGTCGCCTCGCAGCTAAAATGTCCTGGATTTGATTCCTGCCGGGGACACTGTGGGCGTGTCTTCTCCTCCGCGTCATTAGCGCCATACCCTAGGTGGGGTTGGCAAAAGGGCCTACTCTGCATGGAGTTCGCATGTTCTCCCCGTGTCTACTAGGGTAGTTAATACCCTCACAAAAACATGTAGTAATCCTGGTCGCTATACCGCCTCCCCCATGACAGCCGGGGCGCCTGATGGAGGGGAAAGGAACTGGTTGGAATAACGTGTTCCTTCCACACGCTACGTCCTACCGGGGAACCTCCCCCGTGTCAGGTGACAAGAAGGTCAGTTGACTCTCATGCATTGAAGGAGGCATGAGCTCGGCTCTGGGCTCCCTAGGCTGGCGGGGAGAGTGTAGCACCCAGGATCACTTAGATAATTGGCACCGGGTGAAAAAAGTTACAAAATTGTGGGATAAAAAATAAAATAAATTTTTTTTTTCTCTCGAAAATATCAGATCTACAAGCGTATAACGTGTCGCATCACCACGCATTTTGAGCCTGTAGATCTGCTGCTGTGCTATTCGGCTATTTGTTGTTTGATGACATATATAATTTATATACTGTAGGCAGGGCTTAAGTGGTTAAGAAGCACAGGGGTCAGACCACGGCATCAAGACAATGGATAGTCATAACAGCTATGACAGTGCCTGTAGAATGATTACATGTTTAATAGAGAGCGGACATGAGAGCTGAGGAGAGGAGGATGTGTTCCTATGGAGATGACAGTGTCTTGTTAACACAGACGTCTGTCTCGATGCCGCTTTTGTTTCTTTTAATATTGCGCTTTTTAACGAGGAATCCAGCCGCCAGCCATCTTGGTTTCCAAGGCAACCGCGGTGTGTGTGACAGAGGTGAGCGTATTCCCAGGCGAATGTTCTTGGTCAGACACACACACACACACACACACACACACACCAGTGAAATCGCCCTGAAATCACTCAACAATCCTGCAGCGCTCGCGCTCACACACACACACACACACACACACACACACACACACACACACACACACACACACACACACACACACACACACACACACACACACACACACACACACACACACACACACACACACACACACACACACACACACACACACACACACAGTGTAACACACACACACACACAGTGTAGATAACGGCATGGCGAGATGTCCTCTAGACTGTGAAGCGTGTCCTCACCACCCCCCATCCCCTCCCGTCCCCGTCCCCCATCCCACCCTGCAATCTCTTCCTCCCTCTCTCTTGCTACCTCTCTCTCTCTCACTCAGTCTCTCTATCTCTCTGGCCCTGCAGTCAATGATAACAAAGCAGGCACACACACACACACACACACACACACACACACACACACACACACACACACACACACACACACACACGGTAATTCATAACCGTTACCTAACCTTAGATATTTTGTTATATGTGCTCAGGGCTGATGTAATGCTCTTGGAATATTAATGCACGCACGCACGCACGCACACACACACGCACTCACACTCACACACTCACACACACACACACACACACACACACACACACACACACACACACACACACACACACACGGACAACACTGACAGGAAAATCAGTTATAACTGTCCTTTGCACATGAGAACCGTTAATTCGATGAACTTCACATTTGACAGGTGTATTGCTGAGAACCCAAGGAAGTATGGTGTCGAGTGTGAAGTCAATCGGATCAGCGGTTCTCCATAACCGACCTGCTCCGAATGGCGCACGTATCTTGGGAACTACGCATCCGATCCATTTCACACTTGGCAGGTGTTTTGATTAAGACCCGGGGAAGTGCGGTGTTGAGTGTGAAGTCGATCGGATAAGTGGTTCTCCGGATCCAGCCTGCACCGAACGGGCATGAGTTCCGAATGCCGGTTACACCCCGAAGAGGCATTCCACCACAAAGACACAAACATACACACTCACAGGCACACAAACATCCTGCCACATCAGTCTGATGTTTAAATAAACAAAGATCATTAGAGATTCTGATCATCAACTGAACTGACAAGATTGATTGATAAATTATTAATTATTGCCAACAGCGGTGGCACACCGATCTGTTTTTTATTACTTCAAAGATAACAATATTTGCAGAGATATTAATATATTATATTAAGCAAAAGCACATACAGTAGATGGAAATTATGAATAAGAACAATACACAAACAGCTCATACTGTAAACCACATTGTGCATATCAATAGCAATAAGGAGAATGAATATAGGCCCAGCTAGCTTTATGGGATTATCACCAGCTGTCAGTCAAACGGACATAATCCAACAGCAAAGCTTTGAAGACAGGAGTAGAGCTTCCTATTGGGGCGCAGTGCTGATTGACAGCCATATCCTGCCCATCGGGGCAGGGTTCATAAGTTTAATTCTCCTCATGGGGGCTCGTGGGCCGGACCAGGAAATGAATCAGTTAGGAGAATTAATGAATGGGTTGATCAAACATGTCACTCATGATCTGTATCCAGTCAGAGGCCAGGCTGTTGCCATTTCACTGTCCCCCTGCCTTCCATTGTTTAAGCTAACATGTACAGAAGGCCTGGGATGACACAGGCGTTTGAGCAGCTAGGGGACCGACTGCCAGCTGCACAAACATACTTTGCATGCAATTGAGCATGGACATACGTAATGTACATACAGTACAAACGCATGGACACTCATACAATGCACAGACAGTACACACACGGCACACAGACGGTACAGACACATTACATTCATATTCATATACCTGGATGGACTTATTGCAGAGACAGGCCATTCATCACAAGCAATGGGAGAGACAGAGAGCACTGTGGGCTGGTTAAGAGAGCAGGCTCATTAATGGAGAGAGATGAGGGAGAGAGAGAGAGAGAGAGAGAGAGAGAGAGAGAGAGAGAGAGAGAGAGAGAGAGAGAGAGTTAGACAGAGAAAGGGAGAGAGCAGTGGCAATACAGGTAGAAGAGAGAAAGAAATGAGCAAGAGATGCAGAAAAAGAAAGTGTCAGCAATATATCACCCAACGAATCCCAACATAACTTCTCTCTACTCTCACGTTTTAATTAAAAGTCTTTTTATGGCCTTTCGTATGGGAGTAATTAATAATTTTCTCTTAGGTGTCTGGTACACCTGACAGTAAAATACAAACTGGGTCTGGCTGATTGGAATGCAATTGGGTTGGGGTGACACACCTTATAATCCAGGTGTAAGTGCACCTATTGTAAGACCTCATTCTAGACAACAGCCAATAGAAAATATTTAGATTCTACATCATTTCTATTGTCTGCTGGTAAATGGTCTTCATTTCAATAGCGCTTTTCCACTTTACATTTACCCATTCACACACATTCTATCCATGCAAGGCACCAACCTGCTCACGGGGAGCAATTAGGGATTTAGTGTCTTGCTCAAGGACACTTCAACACAAAGCCAGGAGGCTCCGGGGATCGGACCAGGACCATTTCCCTCCGTATGCGTTACATCCTCCCGGTGAAACTATTCACTGTCAGGCGAAAAGAAGTGGCTGGTGACTTCATATGTATCGGAGGAGACATGTTCTTGTCTACACCCTCCCACATGACAAACCTGGTCAGCAGTGACAAGGACTACATGTGTGTGGGGGGAAATTGGGACTTGGCATAATGACTAAATTAGTAGAAATGGGGAAAAAGAAAAATATTCAAACCAGGTTTCCCTCGGAAACCAGACACATCAAAGTGTTCTTGACTTAGGGGTCTTCTTAGGGGATTTCATCTGTGCGTCTCCATTTTCACCTTTCTGAAGGTACGTAAAGGAGGAATGGTCCAGTAGCTGCCTGGTAGGCTGTAAGACTGTAAGACATCCACACTGAAAATAATCAGGATTTAACATACAGTTATTGTTACCGACAGTATGTAATTACCTGCTCATATAAAATCACACCCTGTGTGAAGAGAGTGGTGCCTTTGATGAGCCCCGTATTGATGTTGTCATCAATGTTTGTTTATTGGACATACATACACCCGGACACACAGACAAAGTCAGATATAGGAGTGGTTGGCACCACTCAAAAAATAAAAAAAACAATATCTGAAATGCTACAGTACCACAGGTGTCTCATCTTGTCTTATATTAAAATTGGCTTAAGGGAGGACCGGCCTGCTGACCACGTTGTCACGCCTATGTCACTATGACTCAGCCATAACCATATAAGGAGTTCCCAATGTATGAATATTATGAATGAATATTACGTTGTCTAACCTCAATGTGTCGTCTTGGCATCAGGCGCAAACAAATCAGTCATATGCCCATATATGGGCATATATACAGATGACATCAGTGATCTCCATATATGGGCATAAAAGGGACAAGGACTGACAGATACAGACTGAGATCTCCATATATGGGCATATTGGTCGGATCGGCGGTGCGACGTAGGTGTGAGCCTGAACACCTTCAGTACATGTAAATGCATGTAATCATGCATTTATACAAATGTTTATGGACCGACTAACCAACCAACCAACCAACAGAGCGAGCTATAGAGCTGCTGCAGTGGTCACAGCTAAAAAGGAACAGTTGAGTCGCCCAGCATGGACTCTGACTGAAACCATTGAGCTGATAATCATATAAAAACAAAGGGCTGTGGCCATTTCTGCTGAACCGTTCTGTTAAAAGCAGTCTTTGTTCCAACATGGTGCCATTTTCTCTGGGAAACAAATTATACAACCCAGCTCCAGGAACTCTTGATAGCATCTCGACCGCAGCAAACAGGACTTTCTTTTGGAAAAGGACATGGGGAGGAAAGAGAGAGTGGTGGAAAGAAAGTCAGACACAAGAACGTGCGCGCACACACACACACACACACACACACACACACACACACACACACACACACACACACACACACACACACACACACACACACACACACACACACACACACACACACACACAAAGAGTTTCTCTCATTCTAAGGTATCTATCAGGTGGGGCAGCTATTCACATTTATGTATTTATTTTAATTTAATATGTAAAAGCAATCTATTTTAATATGTAAAAGTAATTTAAAAAAAAACTGCCAACAAAGCATACAGACTTGTACTATGTAATGATGTAGAGCGCTCACGATGCATCTATTTTGCATTAGTAAATAACATTGACAGTATAAGTTGTCCATCGTGCATTTATTTACCTAAGTAATGCAGGCTCAGCAGGCGATATAATTAACATTAATAAGACAACATTAATTTGATTACAACCAATTTGAGTGGGCTTTAATTGATCATTATGCATAATTAAACTCTGTAGCAGCAAAAGAAAAACAACTGTCCTCCCTGCTTGGACAGTGTTTCTGACCCAGTTTGACTAATCCTGTTAGTAAAAGTATGGTGTATTATTAACTAATCAATTAATTAATACTAGGAAAGTTGACATGGAAATAGCCTCAACATGTTTTGTGTGTATGAATAGTAGAGAAAACTCTGTGTGTGTGTGTGTGTGTGTGTGTGTGTGTGTGTGTGTGTGTGTGTGTGTGTGTGTGTGTGTGTGTGTGTGTGTGTGTGTGTGTGTGTGTGTGTGTGTGTGTGTGTGTGCCATATGGCTGCATAACAGCCGGTGCGACTGCCATGCACATCACAGTAGGTAGCAGGGGACCTTCTTTTCAAAGGGTCTCATGGGAGTTGGGAGTGTAACTGCACACAGCGTGTGGGCGTGGAGCAGTGTTTATGATGTTAAGACTTCAAACTTAATACCAAGCTATAATTACTGCCTCGTCGTTGCTCTCACCCCGTCACCTGCTCAGCCCAAGGATGACATTTTGTCCTTTTTAAGTCATTTGGCCTTGAACAAAGGCACAGTGGAGGTGAGGGGGAGTAAGAGAAACGTGCAGAGGTAGAACAGAGAGGTTGGACTGGAGCAGTGAGGTGGAGAAGTACTGGGGGTAAAGTCGCGGAACAGAGAGAAGGAAGGTACTGTTGCAAGAGAAGGAAGGGAGCCTATCAGCAGATCTGTGAACAAACTCAAATAGAGTGGGGTACAGGAAGAGAGAGATAGAGATAAAGAGAGGGGGGAGAGGGTGGGAGAGAAAGGCAGAAATGGGATAATAGTCTGTGGGGGTGAGAGAGAGAAAAAGTTGAAAAATGTGGGCTATTTTTCTGCCTCATTGCTCAGCTATAGGGCCTGGTGCAGTTCTGCCCGATGAGGTAGGAATCAGGATAGAAAAATACGGTGGCTTTGTGATTAGACTTCTGTCGCCCTGCCTGCAGAGCTGCCTTATACAGTATACACAAAGCTCTCCTGTGATCAACAGAGTGGAGTCAACACGACACCGGCCGCTGGTCTGCCACATGTTCTGTGAGTTAGGTTAGAGATTCACACAAACTCATAGTCACCATACATACAAACACAGAGAATAAGCAGTAAATACAATGACCCACAAATGTAACTCGGCACACAGGAAACGTGATTAACCAATTTGAGGTAAAGCCTAGTTACAGAAAATCCTCGTCCTGTCACGGGAAAGCTTGGGCTGTTTTTTAAGCTGGTTCTGCTTGCACATGCGTTGAAGCTCCTGAAATGCGAAATGTACAGTACGGATGTCCACCGTACTGTACTGAGAGTCTGCAGCATCTTCCTGATATTTGCCCCATGTCAACTTCCATGGGCTCCAAGTTAGTAACGGAGCCAGCCTTGTTAACAGTTTTGTTAACAGTTTGCAGGTTCTACTTTTCATTTCCCTCTCCAGCAGTTGCAATTGAGACACAAACTGATTCAGACTCAGTGTGTGTGAATATACACAGGGTTTGTGGGCGGACTTGCAGCCAGATTCGTGATGTTGTTACTAGTCTCTCAGTATTAACACATTACACCGCTATTTCAACGGTCTGTTGACAGCAGGGGGAGCCAAGCAAACTCCACCTCTCCAACTATGGATCTAGATAGGTGGATTCTTCTAGAATTGTGTATCTATCTTTATTACATGGATGCATGGATGGCTGGTATCTAACCAGCAGCCATCCACACATTTATGGAATAAGTCACCCCACAAAGCAAAATCCTCAGCACCTCCCATGTCTTTAGCTTTCTTTCTTTGTTTCATCCCCCTTACCTCTCTTGTTCCACCAGCGCAATCATCCCTCTAACCCTCCACCTCTTCTCCTCCATCTCTTTCCAACCACCCATCCCTTCATCTACCTCATCGATTCTACCCTCTGTCTCTAATCACTCGACCCTCCCTCGTTCTTCTAACTCAATCACTTGTTTCACTCTGCACCCCACCCCACCCCTCCACTCCCATCCCGTCCCCACCTCCCCTCGCATAGACAAATGAGATTAAATTTCATTTCCTTTATGGTTCTCAGCCAATCTGTACTTATGGGAGAAGGCTCCATCAAACACCCAAACCGGAAAATGGCAGCGAGAGCTCAGGGTCCATAAAGTCAGACAGTTAGCTGTCTTATTATTAAAGCATCAATTAGATTGGGGCGTGGACACACTGGCTTAGTTGAGGGGCTCTTCTCTCAGGCAGTAATGCAGTAATCACTCGCTCGTGGCTATTGTGGTCTGTGAAAGAAAGCATGGATCGACCAACCCACAGGTATAGTTCGTTCTGAGGGCCACAGCAGTTTGGATTGTTTGGATAGAATGGAAATGACTTGCAAGGCGCCGTGGTGGCTGTAGCAGTCAGTGTGCCGACCACACTATAATTGCAACATCATTGGTTTCGAATCAGCACCAAATCTGCGTTGCATGTCATTCCCTCTAATAATACTGTCTTAAGATAAAATGTGAAATGCCTTAAAACAATCTTTTTAAAAGGCACCCACAACATAAAGTACTTGCACTTATGAGGCTGGTGAGGTGAGGTGGACACTATTGTGTGAGCGCAAGCATGCACATGCATGATAGTGTAGTGTATGGAATGATAGGGTCAGGGAAAGTGTTTTTTGGTGTGCAATAAACCAGCGAGTGTGTGTACGACTGTACGTGACAGTGTGACAACGTTCATGTCAGCGTGAAAGCATGTTAGGTTCCTTCGTCACTGTTCTGCATTCTTCCTGTTTCTCCCTCTCTCTCTCTCTCTCAATGTCCTCCCTCTCCTCCTTTTTCACCTCTTTTCTTCCACCTCTCTCACTGCACTGCAGACCTCTCAGCTGGGTCTATTAGGCTGTCATCTTGTTGAGAAGAGCAGGTTGCGGTTAGCACTCCGTCCCCCTCACCCTGCTCTCTCTTCCTTTACTCACTCACCCCTTTCTCTCAACTACATTAGAGAACTAATAGAGGCAGTCCATGCAGAGAGTAAGAAGTAAAGTTTGATCATGGTTAGGAGAGACTAAGAAGATACCCATTGAGATATTTTAATTAGGGCATAAAAAGTTGTTTTTGTGTATGGCTTTACTCTGTTGGATTCCTTGTGTTTTGTCTCTCTCTGTGTGTGTGAGTGAGTGAGTGAGTGAGTGAGTGAGTGAGTGAGTGAGTGAGTGAGTGAGTGAGTGAGTGAGTGAGTGAGTGAGGGCGCGCGCGAGCGTGCGTGCGTGTGTGTGTGTGTGTGTGTGTGAGTGAGTGAGTGTGTGAGTGAATGACTGACTGACTGACTGACTGACTGACTGAGTTCATTAACCGCTGCAGAGCTTACAGGGGATCGTGAGAGAATGGAAGTAGATTAGCGTAGAGCATAGAGTTCTATTGATTAGATTACACTACTGATGGCAACAGACTGCACTTTCTGTTTGACACTCCTTAAGCTCAAACAAACCCAAAACCACCCAAAACTAAAAGAAAACCACAGTAGACATCCAATAGCCATTCTATTATAGTCTATTCTGACAATATAGAGTTCAATAATAGATATTTTCTTTTCCATGGCCATGCTCAGGTTGGGTGTTGTGATGCAACGCAGATTTCTGTGGTGTTTACTTTGAGCCTTTCATCGTGCTCAATCCTCAGGTGCCTGGCTATTTTTTGACCTTGGAAGACTTTTTTGAGATAAAGGCTTACTGGCAGAGGCTCCTTTGTGTTCCTGTACGTTTTAGGACTGTCATCAAGTTAAGAAAAATGTTTCCACCTTTGTGGAAAGATTTTATTTGTGCGACCTGTCTCTTTTCTTTTAACCACTTTCACCCTGGCTATTTTGGACATGTCATTACACTGTGGGTGAAATCTTTCAAAGATTTCCAAAACGTTGTAAAAACATTTATATGGCTTAAGACTTAAGTGGTTAAATGGAGCACTGGTACTCTAGGTCTAAAAGAGGGTTTGAGCCATGAAGACACTGGTTCAACTCCCAAGCCAGCTGGGAAAATGTGGTGTTGAGGAAGTGAACGAGACAAGAATGTGAACCAGAGAAGTGCTGAAACATACAGCACACCGCTAAATTTCCTTGGATACACAGAAGGCAAATGACAAAGTACAGGTGTTGTTTCTGCATAGAATCGCCTGTATCAAATGATGCAGGTAGGAGTGTCTGCCAAACCCTCCTGCCAAGTCTATAACAGAAGTTCTTCTCCCCGAACAGAGTCTCGGCCAGCCTCTGCTTACCGACTGCTGCTATAGGCTTTTAGGACTTATTCCTGGCAGAGCACACTGCATCGCGGTTGTAAAATTAACAACATAATTTCATTTTCTTATTGCTGCTGCCTTTGATAGTGCCTCTAAGTTCCCAGAGTTAAGCAAAAGCATTAGTATGCTCATTGATTTACTCTTTTGTTCACAGGGCTCAAGGTCATCCACAGATTTGGCCTTATAGCGGGCTAATCATATTCCAAGTCACTTTCTTGACCTAAAATAGTTTCACAATTACTCAATCCCTCAGTTGCTTTAATCCCCTACACAGCGCCTGTCTCCTCGACAGTAGTGGCTTTGTGTTACAACCAAGCAAACACGAGCCAACATTATGCATTTTCATCATTTGAATAGACAAGATAAGCTTCAACAACGCCTTTCAATAGAAATTAGCTATAGTTTTACATATTGGCAAAGGTGTCTCTGGTACAAACAAAGCTCAGGCACGCACCTGCATTGCTGGCAAAGCTCAGCATAAGAGGAACGGAGTAGAAATAGGAGAAGAGGTTGGTGAGTGCAGGGATGTGGGGGAGGGAGTGGGTCCATCTAATAGAAAGCTTCTACAGGTATATGCCCTGCTCTTGTTCTCCCAGGCTTGGTAATGTTATATGTCTGTGGAACTATCGTAAGCCTGGCTGGCACCCCCACTTGACACAAAACTACAAGTCAAGTGCGTTTTTTCTTGAGAAAATGAAAATTTGAAAAAGGCACCACCAGTAAGAACTCCCAGTCACCCAAAAAAACACATTTTCAAGGCGCTACCGACTAAGGCTCAGAGGTACTTTCCCAAGACTACATAGATTAACATTTCCACAACCCCAACCCTTAAAAAAAGCATTCCCATGGAGCTTAAGGGTATGTGTCCTTTTGAAAAATGTCTGTTTATACATACCTCCCATTCATTATCAGACTTTTGACCTTTCCGGTCGCAATTAACCTCCGCATGTATCTATTCCCTAATGCTGTAAACACTTGCTTACTCATTATGCCCATTCGCTCTCAGTGGCCACTTCTTCACATTGAAATCCATGGGGAGTGCCAAACTAAACATACACATCCTTTAAGTGGAGATAATTACCTCCAGAGGAGCACAGATAGTAAAACTGGAGGGAAAGAACAGGGCGGAGGTCAAGTCTATTTCCCACAATTCCACAGGGAGCCATTAGGGCCTAGGATTGGGCCTGCCCTGTACCTATATTCTGTCTGTACTTCCTGTTTACGCGTGCGCACACACACGCACACGCACACACACACACACACACACACACACACACACACACACACACACACACACACACACACACACACACACACACACACACACACTTTGTGTATTGGTACTCCCCAATGAAGCAGACTTAACAGCCCAGCCACTGTGAAGATAAGACGGACTGCATGCTCAAGCAAATTCAGCCTGGCTGTGTTTGATTGGAGGACAATGGGATTGGTAGGACCATTTGTCTATGGATGAATCTATGGCCATGTGGCAGCAAGGGCCTTGCTTTTTAATGACCTGTGTGTGTGTTTTCCTTTTGAGCCCCATCAGGGGAAATGGAGCGATTAAAAGGCCTGAGCAAGCACTTCCCCGATCTCTTTCACTTCCTGAGGTCACAGAGTTTGCCGGGCGCACCCTGCGGCTACACTTGTTCTATGTGTTCTTGTTCTCTGACACAAAGAGGATTGTGGGTCGTGGATGGTGGTGAGTGCAGGTGGGGCAGAGCCTGACTGATGCCACATTTTTGGGGCTGATGCCGATACTTATGTCCTAGACCACCGATTACCAATGTTTTAACTTTTTACCGATTTAAGCACAACATTTTCTAATCAATTTGAAAAACTTTGATTTGATTAAGTGCATATTTGAGAACATTTAACTTAAAAGCAAACAAAACTTCAACATACAGTATGTTTAACTTTAATTACAGAATGAATAAGCAACCCAATACATATAAAATACACAGTACACACATGAATTGGACATTTTATTAAAGCATGCGCAAGGCATTGTGAGATTGTACATCTGCCATTTAAAAATAATCTTTGACTATTTCTGAAAACTGCACATAGGCTGCATGATTGCAGAGGCCGATGTAGTCAAAGAAGTCAAAGTTTGGCAGAGATATCGGTCTGGCTGGCCCTATTCTGTGTGCTCTTGTTCTTTGACACAAAGAGGATTGTGGGCCGTGGACGGTGGGAAGTGTAGGTGGGGTTGGTTGGGGTGGACAAGGCTTCCCTTTTTATATGACAGGAAGACGTTGTCATCGTCGCGGTAATGCCAGATGGAATGGGAGAACGGATCTGTGATCCCCCTTGCCAGGCTGAGGGGGATCAGCCACGCATGAAGGATGGTAAGTCGGTAACCTAATCATTACGGTGTGTGTGTGTGTGTGTGTGTGTGTGTGTGTGTGTGTGTGTGTGTGTGTGTGTGTGTGTGTGTGTGTGTGTTGCATATATGGGAAGTAGGGAGTAGATGCCCATTCAGATGTATAGGTACAGGTCAATGAGCTGAAAGGATTTGGGAGCTGGGAATCAAGTCACACCAGGACACATAGCAGAAAGAAAGCCATGAAGAGGTCACCTTCTGTGGAAGATTATCTCTTCTTTTCAGACAGGTCCCCCCATTGTTCTCACATGAACAGATCATTTTCAAACAGTAAATGTAACTAGTCTGTGCTGCAAATCGGATTTGGATGTTTAGGATTGGGTTCAGCCGAGCCACATAGGTAGAAGTATATTAACCCATTCAATCTGGGAACGCGTCTGTGTCATTTTAGATTTTAGCTATAACTATTATTTTATACTTTAGCTATTCAAAAATAGCAGATATACAAGCTCATAGCAATTTTTTGAATATCCATATTTGAAAGCAAACATTTGTAACTCAAATCTTTGCTTCTGGAACTAAATATTTGGTTCCAGAAGTGGCGGCTAAATACATATAATTTTGGGGGTCCTTGACATGAAAAAGTTTGAGCACCACTGATACAGCAATTTTTTTTCAGAAGTTTTTCAGAAACCTGCTAGGATTTAGAAGACATTTGTAGATGCGTTCCCAGATTGAATGGGTCGATTTAGGTCTGATTTAGGATTTGATCCTACCAGAGGTTAAACTCCAGTTCCACCCCTCTGCTATCTATCTCACACTTCAGCTCTCTCACTCTCACTCAGTATTGTATCTCCGTAAAGAGATAAAAAAAACAGGAGGACCTCTAGGGGCAGAATGTTTGATGGCTTAATAGGGAACACTGTCCTGCATTGACCCAAATTGAAGGGCATATTCTTAAGATACAGGACCTGTCTTACATCTCTTTTTCTTTCACATAAAAAAAGTATTAAGACATTCACAGCTAATCCTAGCTCTGGTGCTCTTACAGTACTATGCGACCGTACATGTTTTTCTTCATTGAATGAGTGCACAATGTCTGTACTTCAGTAAAATAAAGAAGTTATACTGTATTTTGATTCAATAAGTGTTTATATTTTGTTCCTGTTCACTGTGGTTTCTAGGAATATTGGTCACTCTTTTAATTGTACTTGGATGTGTGGTACCCTATATTTGCCAAATTAATTGATAATTGTCTGGTCTGGTTGCGCTGAAACCCCCTTAAGCTTATTAAGAATTAAGAAATTTTCCTTTTAATTTTAATTGCATTTATTTATTTATTTATTGTTTTGTTTTCAATACCAACTTCAACTATTTACTGCTCTCGTATTTTATTTATTTTCTCCCAATTATAAATGTTGTTTTATTGTTGTAATTTTATTTTCTGTGAGGGAACCGGGGAGGGTGGGGTATATGTGGGGTTGTATGTCTTCATAACTGAAAATACTAAAAATAAAGTTGTAAAAAAATAAAAAAATAAAGAACATACTTTAGCTACTCACTGAAACAAAGACGAGTTTTGATTGTTAAAGCCTTTCCTCCGAGGTGGGAAGACTCTCAGAACCCCACCTTTTGTGTAAAATCCACTTTTTAGCCAGAAAATGAAATATATCCACGAGACGGATATAGTTTTATTCACTCAACTCTACCACCTACAGATCCAGTCAAAAGAAAAATGCCATTGAATGGAAAATAACCTGGACCGATTAGAAAAATACACATACAGGTTGCTTAGTGTTAAGGAGAACCAGAGCTAATCCTATTCTTAGTCACTCAGTGTAGATTTGGAAGCATGTTCATAAATATATGAGACAACCAATTTTCCTCTCCCCCATGACACCCATCACGCTCAATAGCACTATACTGCTATAGCTTTAAGAAACCCTTCCTTTAGACTGGGTGTATTAGCAGAAGGGTATAAAAAAGATGGAGGGTCTATACCAAGGGGATACATTGATGTTAGATGGTTATCAAATTCCGGCCACATGCCTCTCCATGTAAAATATTTCATACAATCCTAGCAGGACGGTTCCCTGAATAGGCCTAAGTGCTCCCCACTGTTGTTATTGCTCAAGGGCAATCTGAGCAAACAAATGCTGTATCTCAAATAAACGATTTTACAATATGAATATAGCAATAAATTGAGAAATAGGAACGGGATAAGGTTAATGAGAAAATGGAGAATTTGTATCAATACCAAGTTATAAGCTCTGCAATTACATATTTACTGTATACGTAGAGCATACTGTACACTACAGTATGTTACTGTTTTAAAACCGATTGATCCCCGATTGCCCGCGCTGAATATGTACAAGAATGGAACGCTTCTTCTTGATTTAGTTTAGATGATTGTGACTGGAGGTTGAGAAAAAATATATATATTAAGGGAAATATCTCCTGTGATTACAGTGTTGGGGGACTTGACCTATCTGAATCTTCCCTCCCAAAGGATAAACAGATTGATTAGCCTATAGCTATTACAGCTGCCAGAAGATGCATCACATCTACGTACAGTATGAGTCATGAGTACCCCTCTAATATTACCCAGTGGATTCATGATATAAATTCATGTACACTTGGAGAAAATAACCTATGCTATGAGACACTGCCCAAGGCGGTGTCTCATAGCATAGGTTACATCGAATCAATTTAATTTACAAACTATTTTCTTTTCCATCTCTGTATCTTTACTTTGTGCAGTGGGGGCGGTGTTGAGACTTTGTCTTTGAAGTATAGGGAGCAGAGGTGTGTATATTTAAATGACATATAATATTTCTTATTACTGTACTGTATGTCACTGGTTCAATGATGACAAGTTATGTTGTGTTACGTGTACAGTATGTTTGTTATACTGTGAATCTATAATAAAAAAATTTTTTTTCCAACAACAACAAAAAAGATAAAAACATAATAAGGAAGTGAATGCCTAGTCGCGAGCCTGAAGAGGCTTACGACTAGTAAACGGTCTGTGTGAAAAAAGACTGTAATCGGTCTGAAAAGCTGAAAATGTCAGCAAAATGTCCATGTCAGCGACTACTAAGACCTCTAGTGTGGCCTTTGTGTGTGAACGCAGGCAGAAACACGTATAACATGCTTGAATGTGTTGACAGACTGAGAGGCAGTGTCGTTAATTCAGGATGGGAGAGAAAGAACTCATGGGATGTTTTGATCCTGGTCACTAAGCCCTGTTTATGGTACCTTAATCTCCTTACATTTGGTGGGAGAGATAGATACCCACACTGAGGGGGGGGGGATGAGGGGAGGGAAAGAGCAGGGATAAACAAGAGAGACACATACCGAAAGAGAGAGAGAGAGAGAGATAGAGAAGGGGGGCGGGGATCCATTAGCCACCTCTGCCTTTTCACTGGGAAAATCCCTTCATCCGTATTTATCTGATGTCTCTTTAACCCTGCCTTTCTCTCTCTCTCCCTCTCCATCTGTCTGGGGTCTGTCCTCATCTTCCATCTCTCCATCTCCCTCCATCAATCCCCCGCTTTCTGGGAAATGGAGCCCCGTCCTTTGTTCCCTCCACTGACCACTCTGGCCCCCATTAGACAGACCTGGACTGTTAGACAGTTTAGTGAATCAGTGTGGCTTACCGTCCATTATATACACAATCACACAAACAGGTGTGTTCTTACACACAAACACATGGATAGACAGACACACATGCATATATGCACACAACACATACATAATACAACACATGAATATACACACACAGCAGGGACGCACACATACTGACACACAGAGCCAGACACACATTGTACTGGTCTTACAGACGACAGCGAAGAATTAATAGCACAATGCAGCTTCAAATAGATGCAGCTTGCTTCAGTGTAGAAGCAAACTGCATCTACTGTATTTCCCTAATAGGCTTGGCCGTTATCAAGGTGTGAAGATATGATTTTCAATGCCGCCAGAAATTATAAAAAGTTAGTGATGTAAAAGAAAAATATTAAATGAAATGAAATTATTACAACTGGGAACAGAAGAATAATTTGTATATAAGAAATTGTTGGCTGATCAATTTTACTCTATAGACGAATCCACAGAGCGGCAATCATAACTGCGGTGCCAAGTGGGTGCTGCAGCTACAGGCAGCGCTCTGTGGATTCGTCTATAGGTCTCCTTAGCTAATCAATTAATATGACTAGATATGGAATCAGGAAAATATTGCCACATTTATCTTCATGATTTTTTCCAACTACAAGAGCAGTTTATTAGCCACATGATTTTATTCAACTGCCAATCTGTCACCACCTGCACTTCATCTCTGTTCAGTCCACTGATATATCAGTATCCACCACAGCAACAAGTGTCATCAGGTCCACCAGGAAGGTAAGCTGAATCTATGGATGAAGGTAGCTTATCTTATACCCATTCATCATTCTATGAGACACATGTGTTTAAACCGTGCAAGAGTTGTCCAAGTAGGCTAATATGCCATTAGTAATGGCATATTAGACACACATCACTGTGGGATATACAATGTCATACATGCTAGGCTAGACAATGTCATACCTGCTACAATTACTTCACCAGCAACTCAACTTTTACACCCAATACCGTCTTACTTACTTAACTATACCACGGTCAAATGTCAGGAAGGTATGAAGAAATAGAGACACTGTCCAACCTATTTCCTTAAACTAGTAATGTTGGGTTGCCCGCAGACCCTACAGGCCCCCCTGTCCTACTTTGTGTTGCTCAGAAGTCTCAAATGACTCTTTGACCTTTCTTGGAATGCAATGCTGCAGTCAGGGTTAGGACCTGTGGATCATTATGTCACCAGACTTTTGACCCAGACTGTAGTCAACAGTGTGTCAGTGGGTTCACGAGTTCAGATCCAGGTGTCAATCCACGGAGACCAGAACAGATATCTCCAAGTTAAACTACAACGCAAACTATTTTTGGTAAACCACCCCCTACTCTGACTGAAGTTATTATGAAATGATTTGAGGTTCAAGAGGAAGGAACACAATTTCAGTGATAAATAAATACAGCAGGACAGGACCTACTCCCATTCGTGCTTCAGCATTTCACATACTGTATTACACAAATAATATAATGACATGTGAGTAATATAAGTTCTATTCCTCTATTCCTCTACAGAAACAAGTCAAGAGAAGTTGGACATTTCCAGCACAGAAGCAGCATCAATCAGAGTGTAAATATCAATTCTACACATGGTGTGAAGGTGTGTGTGTGTGTGTGTGTGTGTGTGCGTGCGTGCGTGCGTGCGTGTGCGCGTGTATGCTCGCTCGCACAGGCGTGCATGCGTGTGTGTGTATCTATACACATTAGATCTAATGCAGTAAGCACACTACAGAATTCTGAGAAGAAAGCGTAACCAGTCAAGCAGATAACCTTGTAGAGATTGAATCAAACTTGGACTGGAAGTGTCCTTCTTCATGAACAGAAAAGAGAAACTCATTTCACAAGACATTTAAAATTGTACACAAAGAAACTTTGGCGGTATACCCATGAGTCTAAGGACAGAAATGCTGACCATCTAAAAACGTACAGTTCAGCTACAAGAAGAGAGTCAAAAGTGCTAGTGCTAGTTCTAGTGTACTTATTGGCTTTATTTTTCAGCTGTCCCATGCATTACCACTGCAGGTCATTATTTGTCAATCTACTGTCTCACGGAGTTAAGTATACATTCTAACTTGATTTGTTTCAAGTTTTCTCTATTTGTTTATTTGTATTGCATATAGTCATTTGTAGTGTTCCTGTTTTTTTTACCTGCCTAGGGACTACGGATGTAAATTAGAATTCTTGGTAACTCCAGCATATTTACATAATATACAGATCTTCATTAACATGCTCTGTGTCCGTATCAAATAAACAAATAAGTAAGTTCATTTTTTCCAAACACCCAATGCACTGCAGTAGTTCAGTAAGCACACATGCGGTCCAAAGTGGTTGTAGTGTACTGTTGTGTAGGGGTAGTGTAGAAATAGAATGACTCATGATGATTTAAAAAACACACTTATCCACAAGAGGGTTAAACATGGCCTCAATTATATGTCAATGAGTTTCTACACGATAATAGTTTAGAATACACTGCATATCTTTTCTGTTAAACTGTGTTAAACTTTGAGCTTTCAGTAATTGCCACATCCACTTAGTTTTTACTGACAGTCTAAAAACTCTGAGAATCATGAAATACAAAGTGCATTCAAATACATTAACACAGACCCAGAGTTTAGCCCATCCTAACTATGCAATGGACAGGTACTGAGAAATAACTGTGCCTGGGGTGAAGTTGCTGTAAGGGTTCAGTGTCTTGCTTTGACATGATGCTAGGAGGAGCCAGGATTGAACCTTAAGATTTTCAATGTATTTTATCAACAGTCTCATCAGAAAACATAAAAAAGGCCTGGATTGCTGGCCTAGCGGTCCGGGCACCTAGGTTCAATGTAGCCTGACAGCACGTCGTGGGTTCGAGTCCCGTCCCAGACGATCTTTGCTGCGTGTCTCTCCCTCCCTCTTTCCTGTCAATCTACACTGAAAACTATCAATAAAGGCAGATTTAGATCATGTTATTTATGTTATAGAGCATGTTATTTAGCCAGATGCTAGGTTCATTGAATACCTGGTATAGTTTCAAATGTACATAATTATTTAGATAACATATTGTTTGGACAGATGCTATATTCATCGTTTACCTGGTATCCAAATCTCTTTAAGCCATACACGATTCTCTCGGCACTTACCAAATTGTAACCGTAATTGTATACGTATGTTTTGTTTTGTATGTATTAAGATATGTAAAATGTATGAATACATAATATAGTTGCAGCTGCGTCGTGCTGATGACTCAGCACCGCTCGCCTTACATACCGATGGGGTGGGAATCAGTAATAATCTACTCCCAACTTGCATAGGGCAACTGTTAAGGATGCAGAAGATGTATGTATTAGACCTATATTGTGTATCTTATGTTTGGCTATAACATAACGCACATTTTTCCTGTGGTCAAATACGTACTATACTGTTCATACTTTAGGTGAGATCGGGCTAATTTAATGCATACATGTTTGCTTCTAAAGGGTAGTCACTTCACTCAAACCGATTGGGAAATGTGCTCATTAAAACACATACCTTCAAAAAGGTGGCAGTTTTTCTACAAGGCGCGTTGTGGTGCTTCTGGCGCCACGTCCCTTTTTCATCGATTTAACCTTATGATGCATGTGGCCAGTTAATCAGTTCCTCCTGGGCCCATGATGAACCTTTTTCAAAGTGTTGTGGTATTATATTAATCTGTTTTTGTGACATGCAACGCCCACTGCCATGCCTCCTTTTGGCCAGTCCGTGTCAAAAGTTAATTGGTTCTTCCTCGGCCGAAACATTCCAAGGTTTGTGAAATTGAATTCTGAATTCTGTTTACAACTGCTTGAGATATCCTGCTATCAGACAGAGTCAGACAGACAGACAGACAGACAGACAGACAAAAAGAAGTGGATGAAAATATTACCTCCTTAGCGGAGATAAAAAGGAGTCAGTGGCTATTTCACGACATGTTGTGATCCAAACTCCTGGTTCAGTTGTCTATCCACGGAGAGCAGTAGAGAACCGCCTTATCAGTGATTGACACTTCACTGGCCTAATCCCAACACAGACACTGAGGAAGCTCCAAGCCTGGGGGCAGCAGAGGGGAACCGCAGAGCTCAGCGGGCATGTCAGTGAAAGAGGTTCCAAAGCCTTTCTTATCCATCTATCAAAGTGACTGGCAGGTGTGACGGGGGCTTTACACGAGGAATCTCTCATACCTTTCTCTTCGACAAGCGAAAAGGCATGACCTCAGCTGTAGCCTAATGCATCTGCTGTACCCCATACTGTTCCTTAGAGAGCACTGCGTCTTTTTAAAGCGGCTGTTACTCCCCGTCTAGACAGATGGCCGCATACAGTAATGGCAGCCCTGAGACACACTAGTGTACTTTCTTCCATTAACTCTGTGACAGTTATGGAACATGTAAACAACACTTGAGAGCTCATTAACCTAGCTATTAAGCCAAAACAACAGTGGCTGAGATAACTGAGAATTTCATGCTGGCTTAACGATTCCCGGCCGGCCGCATGTACCGCCAAACCTGCAGTTTGTAAGCACAATAAAGAACATCAGCAACTTTCAGCAAAAATATTGAGAACCTACGAATCGCACAGCAGCAGAGCAAGGTACATTATAGTAACTGCAGACCAAGAGGAACTAATCGAAGGGAGGGGTGGGGGTGGTAAAGCAACTGATCATGGCATTAAAATGGATCAGTGGGACCAATAAGGGAGCTTCAGGGGTTCTGGCAACACAGGCCAATATAGATAAACTGCTCGGTCAACAGAAAGAGAGAGAGAGACAGACAGACAGACAGACAGACAGACAGAAAGAGAGACAGACAGACAGACAGACAGACATAAAGAGAAAGACAGGATGAATGGGGTTCCTGTGGTGAATGCCACACAATAACAGGATGAAAGGAGGAAGGTCTGGAAGAAGAGAAAACTACTGAGTCATAAAGAGGAGAGGTCAGACAGCCATGACCCTGAGAGAAAAATAAAAGTAATCATGAACTTGCAGAGGTGGGGGTACTTCTGCTTCAGGTCAACATGACATGACATATGCTCTCTATGCGCTGTTTGTCAGCAAGTTGTGAACTAGGAGATTATCAACCCCTGTTACTGGCAGGTTCTTGTGCTGAGTTACGTAGATCTGACATACCAATAAGCTCTTGGACAGATGGTGCTGCTATCGGTATTTGAAAGTCAATTCATTCTAACAAATTGTTTATCAAATATAGGCTTTACTGGGGCGGGCCACTCTGGTATACGATTGCAAACAGCACAGCTGCTAAGGCATTTTATATGAAGATACATTTTAACCACTTTCAACCTGGTGTTTCCGTTCTGGGCATGTCCTTATAGCTTAAAAAAATAAATAATAATAATAATAATAATGAAAGGGAAAAATAAATGATCTATAAGCTAAAAACGAATGTTTATGTAAATAGTTTTTAGAAGGAGCTCAGGAACTAGCTATAGGCCTTTGGTATCGAATCTTAAAATATATATTTATTTGTATTAACCCATTCAATCCGGGAACCCATCTGTGTCATTTTAGATTTGAGCTATAACCATTATTTTATACTTTGGCTATTCAAAAATAGCAGATTTACAAGCTTGTGTGCCGCGCGAGTGCCTTGCTATGAGCTTGTAGATCTGCATTTTTAACTCAAATCTTTGGGGGGGGGGCATTATATCCCCCCACGGGTATGGATTAGTTTGTAGAATCGGCCAGATAGCACATTTTCACGATTAGAAAGAAATAGCAGATCTATAAGCTCATAGCGTGGCACTCGGTGCCACGCTATGAGCTTGTATATCTGCTATTTTTGAATAGCTAAAGAAATCTAAAATGACACAGACGCTTTCCCGGTCTTAACAGGTTAATGAAGCAACGAGGCACACTAAATGGTACATTTATATAGGGCCTTTATCCAAAGGGCTTTACAATGTGCAATACATTAATTCACCCATTCACACACACATTCACACACACATTCACACACACTGATGGAGGAGGAAACCATGGAAGGCACCAGCTTGATCATTGGGAGCAGTTAGGGGTCCGGTTCAGGCAGTGTCTTGCTCAAGGACACTAACCCAAGGGGTTGCCGGGAATTGAACCTGGAACCTTCCGATTCTCAAGCGGCCGCTCGAGCCATTGCCTCCCCCACTACCAAGCACATTGGAATTAGTCCCCTCACCAAAGTAATTATAAAAGGACTGCTGATTACTTTTTCTTCCTCCAAATGATAGAGAGGAGTATTGTTATAAGTAAGCATATTGGTATCGATAAGTAGAATCGATGGTGCTATGGGTAATTCTGTATCAATAAACTCCTAATGATATCCCATTCATACAAGTCGGTGAACTTTTAACCCATTCAATACGGGAACGCATCAACAAATGTCTTCTGAAAAAACGTGTGTTGCTATATGTTCTCAAACATTTTCATGTCAAGGACCCCCAAAATGTATTTGGCCGCGGACCCCCATCTGAAAATATTTTGTTCCAGGGACGCCCAGAAGCAAAGATTTGAGTAAAAAAAAATCCCTTTAAAAGAAATATATATTCATAGACTTGCACACATTTTCACGATTTTTCAAAAATAGCAGATCTACAAGCTTATACCGCGGCACTCGGTGCTGCGCTATGAGCTTGTATACCTGCTATTTTTGAATAGCCAAAGAAATCAAAAAATGACAGATTTGTTCCCAGTCTTAATGGGTTAATCCCTGACTGTAGGTTCAAACCCAAATGAGACAGACAGGTCATATGAGGACTGGAGAAGGTTAAAAAACAGCATAAACACACAGGTACATAGTAGATGGGCAGTAAGCCAACCCACACACACACCATTAAAACCACCTCAAACTAGTCAGAATCAGTACTATCAGTATTATTGCCTGCTAACCTTTTTACAGTGGGACGCTCTGTGATCTTGTAGATCAGCTATTTCATGAGATGAAGTATACTGCAGGGCTAACCACTGTAAACCCTATCGTTGACCGGGGTCCCCCAGGGGTATACACGTAGCCCCCTTTTTTTATCCTCTTTTTTACAAATCTCTTCGCCAAAAATAGCCTTTCCACAAATGTCAAGTTGTGAGCTTGTGGATCAACAATTCCCAGAAAATGTTTGCCTATCTTCGCAGAATGTTCTCCGATCTGACATGCCCAGAATAGGGACGCTAGGATCCATGTGGTTAAGTGGTTAACCCATTCGATCCGGGGAAGCATCTGTGTCATTTTAGATTATTCTATACTTTGGATGTTCAAAAATAGCAGATCTACAAACTCATACAAGCTTGCAGATCTGCTATTTCTGAAACATTTTGTGCAAATCTTTGAATACATAGATTTTTTGAAACACCATTTTAACTCAAATCTTTGCTTCTGGGGGGTCCCTGGAACAAAATATTTTGATGGGGGTCGGCGGCCAAAAACAAAATCATTTTGGGGGTCCTTGACAAGAAAAAGTTTGAGAACCACTGATATAACAACATCGTTGTTATATCAGTGGATTGAATGGGTTAAAGAGCAGACTTCCCACGTTGGGAGTCGTCAGATCTAAATGAACGCTGAGACAAGCACACAGTGATTGTCAGCGGGAGGCGTACAGGCAGACCAGGGACAACGACAAAGAGGAGACATGTAATGCAGTGCATGCAGGAGGAGACACACAGAGAGAATTGGGGCTGTCGCCATCATGGTTTCAGTTGACGATTAACTTTCATACAAATCATTTCGATTGAGAATCGAAATTATTGTTATTGAACACGGGTCTGGAAC
This sequence comes from Gymnoscopelus microlampas, assembly GCF_963454915.1. Lineage (NCBI taxonomy): Eukaryota > Metazoa > Chordata > Actinopteri > Myctophiformes > Myctophidae > Gymnoscopelus > Gymnoscopelus microlampas. The sequence continues at coordinate 20,904,532 of NC_139955.1, read as the reverse complement.
ATACGTATACATAAAAAGGCAAATATAGCTTGTAGTGAAAATTTTGGAAAAGTGTATGAATATGTTTTCGACATTTTGGCTTTAAATGTCTAAAATAGGGACAACACGTTGAAAGTGGCTAAACGAGTATGGACGATGCAGAAATAATAATGGAAAATGGTAATATGACATTTCTGTTTCTGGGACATTTTGTCCGTTCGTTTTCATACAGATGAATGGAAACAATTCTAATGATTACGCAAAATAATTGTGATTAGCTCAAATAATTGCACTCAGGCAGTTATGTAATAATTGTGACAGAATCTGGCGAGAGAGAAAGATCCAAAAAGACAGGAGAGAAAGTCATTGGTGGGGCTGGGGGGGGGGGGGACAGGCTGGAAGGCCGCCTGGAGAGTGACAGATAGAAAGATAAGGGACAATGACAGAATAAAGCCAGAGTTCAGCCAGGGCCCAGTGATGGAGAGAGAGACAGAGAATCAGGAGACAGAAAACCCAGAGAGAGACAGTGAGAGACGCTGTAGACAGAGTTTGAGAAATAACAGACAGACAGAAAATCCAGCTCCGGTTGACGAGGTCGTGGGTCACATTTTGTGGTTTGTCAGAGCTCTAAACCACTTGACCTGGCCTGCGACCCAGGACCCAGACGGGTCGATGTGGCCAGCACTCTGCGGTTGCCAGAGTGCAGCTTTTATCCTCCCGTGGAGGCCACTGGAACGCATTCCCCTAACTACATCACAGAGGCTGGAGGGGGGGGGCACTGTTCTGACGCCGGCATTTGTCATGCCGGCAGAAAGCGGTGAGGCACGGACAGGTGATGAAAGCAGCCCTGAGAGTTATGATGAGGGAATATTAACAGAGATAGATGAATATGGACATGATGGGAGGAATCACGCCCGCTCAGCAGGGTTTCGGGGTAGGCTAAAGCATTGGTTCTCAAAGTGGGGTCCGGGGACCCCCAGGGGTCCTTGGGGGGGTAGCAGGTGGTCCCCAGCAAAATTAGTTAATATAGCGTTACAATCATTTTAACCACTTTAACCATATTTTATACTTTGGCTATTCAAAAATAGCAGATATACAAGCTCATAGCGCGGCACAGAGTGGCGCCGCGTTATGAGCTTGTAGATCTGCTATTTTAGAAAAATCCCTGGCACAAAATATTTTTGAGATGGGGGGGTCTGAGAACCACTGGGCTAAAGGATGTAGCCAAGAATAATAATAAAGCTGTGAAGCACCCAGAGTTTTGGTCAAGATGTTCTGGCGTGTTCTGTTGTTCAGTGTTGTTTCTGTGACTGTTTAAAAACCTTTATCAAAAAAGTAACAGATAATAATAATAACTAAGTACATTTACTTGAGTAATATTATATTTTTAACTCATTTCCAGGAAGACACTCTTGGGACCAAAACGTACAAAAATATTATAGGAATTAACCACATGATCACTATTTAAAATATAGTTAAGATAGTCAATCTACAAGCTCACAATGTGTCACAGTGCCACGCGCTGAAAAATGTGCATACATTTCAATACAGCAAATGTACAATGTCATTTGTACATTAAATTTACTTGAGTATACTTTGTGCTCCACTGATTGCCAGTCAGCAGCCAGGAGCCTGGCCCCGGTGGGCCCCCGGCTTTAACACTAACCCACTGTGACGGCTCACTCCCTCTGCCCTACATGAGGTTATTTACAGTACCAAAGACCTTGAACCCACAGAGCCCTCCACCGCTCCATCATCCGCTCACCCACAGGGGGATCAGATGCGGGAAATTCTGGGGGGGAAAAAACATTGCAAGAAATGGAAAAATGAAGGATGAAAACTGGAAAGAGGTTCTTATAATCACCAAACAAAATACACACAAACACTCCCTCACCCCAATATGCCTGATTTTCATAACACTGCTATCAAATTACCACCACATTGATAAATGACTGGTTTTGTGGCTGATAAGTCTTATCTCAAATACACTGAACAAATGCGTTTCATTTATTTTGCTGGCAAACATACCAGCACATGCACATGGGCTCTCATGATTTGAAATAAATTAATAAATCATTTGCAATAATATATCAATATGTAGTAAAATAATTTGTTTTGTTTAATATATAAAAAATTATTGTCGTTCTACAAATGTACCCTCGGGCTTTGTTGTTTCTGGACATGTTTCAGGGCTTCACTGTTAATCTTTATTCTGTTTGTTTAGTGAATTAGGGGAAATGTTCAGGCAGCTGTGATTTCCCAGAAATGAGGTGAACAGAGAGCACAGTCATGGACCTGTGTGTGCATGTGTGTGTGTGTGTGTGCGTGTGTGCGTGTGTGCGTGTGTGTGTGTGTGTGTGTGTGTGTGTGTGTGTACACCCTGGGGTTGGAACATCTCTCCTATACCTGATGTTGGCCTCGGCAGGACAAACAAATAGAGGATAGGCCAGGGGCCAGTTGGACCCAATAGTGGCCCTGGACACAGCCCGTTGGTCTCTCCACTGAATGGCTCTTTTCAAATACATAGCACTGCATACACATTACACACACACTCCCACTCCCACACACACACACACACACACACACACACACACACACACACACACACCAAATGACAGAAAAGATTACACTGCTGCTGTTGTATAAGCATAAGTGATCTCTGGGCTGATTGTGTGTGTGTGTGTGTGTGTGTGTGTGTGTGTGTGTGTGTGTGTGTGTGTGTGTGTGTGTGTGTGTGTGTGTGTGTGTGTGTGTGTGTGTGTGTGTGTGTGTGTGTGTGTGTGTGTGTGTGTGTGTGTGTGTGTGTGTGTGTGTGTGTGTGTGTGTGTGTGTGTGTGTGTGTGTGTGTGTGTGTGTGTGTGTGTGGGTTGGTTGCGTGCGAGTAAGCACACAGGCTTGCCTATGTCTGCTCTAGGGGACCTCCTCTCTGCCTCCATCTGCCTCTTCTCTGTTGATTAATTTCACTAATGACTCGCTTCATTCAAACAATTTAACAATCCCCCATCCAGATGTTACACAGTCCAAGGCCACTGTTTGGGGGCACGCGAATGAGTGTGCGCGCACGCGCACACACACACACACACACACACACACACACACACACACACACACACACACACACACACACACACACACACACACACACACACACACACACACACACACACACACACACAACCAGACTATTATATATACTGTATGCATACAAGGATCTTCCCTGAAATGTGCTTTA
>NC_139955.1:20873821-20896321 GCF_963454915.1 Gymnoscopelus microlampas | reverse complement strand
ACATGCAAAAACAGTACACAATTGAGAATAACACCTCCCAACTCACTCAGAATACAGATGCCCATACACACACATATTCAGAAAATGCACGCTCGCAGATGCATACTCAGAAAGCATATGTGCATACACACTCACTCACTCACCCATATTTAGAAAGTCACACACTCCAGTGACACCAAATAAATCCTGACCCCCGAGCCCCCCCCCCCCCAAGCTAGCTGTTTAACACAGAGTCAACCTAGCTATTTATAGCCGACATCACAGTACAACCAAAACACAAACTACAACTGTACCGCAGTGACTCACTGCACTGACTGCACCTCCATATGAGACATGTCCCTGTCTTAACATCTATCCACCACCCTTTTTGATCTGGGTCTGGGTCAGAAGCTGCTACATGATGCTATGCTAATCCCACTTTGGTAAGCGGTAAATATCTCAGTGGCCAAGAGGTTGTTTGAAGACCACATGTGGCTGAGAGGAATTACAACCAGCAAACGTGATCAGCACTGGACCAACAGGGCAGTGACCTTGGAAAAAAACAAGGAGACAGGGAACAGAGCTAGGATGGGGGGGGGCACTTTTATGTGTGTGTGTGTGTGTGTGTATGTGTATGTATGTGTGTGTGTGTGTGTGTGTGTGTGTGTGTGTGCGTGTGCATGTGCCTGTTCGTGTGTGTGTTGTTGGCTGGGACAGGTGCAGCGTTTACCATGCCATTTGTCATCGTCTGTGTCACAACAAGCAGGTCATCAGTAAACAAGTGGCCGAGCTGTACCATGCGCATGCATACGCACAGTAAACCTAGGCACGAGCCCATTAATCCTTTATGTGGGATACTGCATCAAACATTAACCACTTAAACCCTATACACTTCTCCAAGCAACACTAATACAGTAATAAAAATGCAATCTATTCTGTTCTCCCTCTAACTCTCTTTGTATTTCACTCTCTCCTTTAGTTTGTTGTATTCACCTTATTCCCTTTTACTCCTCTCCACTCCCACGGTCCCACCCCTCTATTCCTTAACCACTTTCCCTCCCTTTCTCTATCTCGCTCTCTGCTCTCTGCTCTCTTGCACTCCCTTACCTTGATTTCTGTCTGACTAACATGCCATCCAGCCACATCCTTAGTGGCTATATTAACCCCGCTGACAGCTCCACGGACGATAGATTACCTCAGAGAGCTGCACATGTGGGGAAAGAAAAGCCTCATCTAGAGGAGACTTCAATAGCCACAGACTTTTAATGGGAGTCTGACATTGAAGAGAGGCCATTTTGTGCTGCACCCGGCTTAGCAGGCAAATGAAAATGCGGTAACTAATTTACGAAAACCACATTTGAGCAAGAGAGGTATGGAAGAAATGTAATGAATGGCGTAGGCATTCTTTTTCATTTTGACTGCCAACATGAATTTCGTCTGTGGGAATAAAGGCTGCCTTATGGGCTACCGCTTGCATACAGGAAAAGTGAGTCTGTACTTAATAACTTCACAGTCAGGCACTAGGCTACAGTTAAAATCACCCTATAGTATAGGGTACCATTATAATGCAATCAAATGTCAACAACAACTCAGTAACCCAACTCTTAAGGTTCAAAGCTTTCGTTCCAAGCAGTTCCATGTGAGGAATGTGCAGGTACTTAATGTAATGACTGACAATGTATTAATTGAAATGAATCATAGCAAATATAAGAATTACTGCAAAGACCCACAAGTTGCTCAGTGAATAAATCTCCCATAAACATACTGTAGTGTGCTTTCAAGAACAGCATACATTACAAATTAGGATCTGCTATTACATTGGCTTAGTTAAATTCGGCTAAATATTGCAGAGTAATATTCAAAGTATTGTACCTTTTATAACAGGAAAACACTGCTTTTATCCTAGGATGATGTTGTAGTAATCATCACTAGAGTAGCTCAACTGCTAGCAAATGGAACACGCCACAAAACACATCCGTTTTTTAGAGGTGCTTTAGCTACATAGCTTGCATTTGCTGGCATAAATTTTGCTTACCTATTTACCATGTTATCTTTTATATTGATTGGAGTTACACATTAGTATGACAGGCAGAATGATTACAGAGTGGATAATATTGAACTACAAAGTGGATATACGGAACAACGTTCCATTAACACTCTTGCATCGTATTTATTGCGTGTCATCCCCTCTCATGTTTCTGTCACTCTTCACTGTCCTATCCAACTAAAGCATGACAGAATATACCATAAGCAATACCCACAGCCTTTCAGTTTAGTTTAGTTTTCACAAGTGATAAACAAAAAGAAAGACCGAAATGAAGGAAGAAAGAAAGATGAAACTAGAAGGTGAATAAATGAATATCAGCCAAGATGAAAAATCAAGCGTGCAAATGATATCAAAAACTCAATAAGGAAAAGAAAGGTAGACAACAAAAACAGCAAAACAAATAAGAAAGATAAAATCCATTTATATCACTACATCCATCCTTGTATACTGTTTGGCCCTGTCCCTCCTGTATTGAGGATGCACCTGCTCTGCACCGCCTGAGGGGAGAACACAATGAAATTAACTTTCCCCAATAAGCAAGTTGGCACTTGCCCGCAGTCTGTGTACATGCGACATTTGGGGGGGGGGGGGGGGGGCATTTTAAACTTATTTTTCACAACCAGGGCTATGAGGTCAGCCATGATTAGCTCATCATTCTTGGCGACACTGCAGAGATTACAGACAGAGACCATAATGGTCTCTGTCCGATCAAGTCAGGCCTAATAGTCAAGTCAACAGAGTTGAAACTACAGTGGAGTACAGGGGAAACATCACTGTGTATACGGTATCCACATTTACATTTTGGTGACACGCAACTATAATATAGTAAAATTTGCATATGGTTATGGTTCTCTCAACTTTCAGCGATATATAGGCAACTGATACTCAGGAGCACAAGGGTCAGAGCTAATAGCCTCTCATGTAACAAATATTCCTGACTAAAATGATATGTGAGGAAATCATTTTAAAAAAGGGTATAGGAGAGAAGCACACCTTTCTAATATCAAGTAGCACAATCTACTCAGAACACAGACACCCAGCCAACAACCTTGTGCTGTGTCCCGAGTAGACCTCTAGACCTACTGCAAATATAAACAAAGCTGCTACCTTTAAACGCATTTTAAATCTGAGGCTTTTTTTGTATACTATTTAAATCATTTTGAGAAGAAATGCTGCCATTTGTCCCAAAGTGACTGCAAAAGATTGCTGCTATTTGTCTCAAAAAGCTTTATACCCTGCACATATAACATATAACGACGCAATGTGACATAGCTCTGTTTACACAATGCTGTACCGCCTCCAACTGTATATACTTTCCTCATTTTCAACGTTTTTTATTATATTTTGACACTTGCTTTGGAAATGTAAATAAATGTATGTTTTCTCATGCCAATAAAGCTCCTTTGAATTGAATTGCTTGTACTGTGGCAAGTTAGTCAGATGTACTGTATGGAGGATCGAGATGACTGGAAGGGCAGTTGGAGGGCTCATTCAAGGACGATGCAGAGAATCCATAAAAAGTCAAGAAAGCACTGACCAACTTGAGATTGCTGGTAAATCTACCGGTAAATGTATTTATGAGATGTTATGTACTATATATTTACACATACATATTCGACTTGATTCAATAGGGGTCCTCACGTACTCAATTCATAAGAATGTTTCACTGGCTCTGTCTAGTTCATGGGTTCGCAACCTTTTCCATGACCAGGACCCCCAAATAGTCATATAGCCTCTGGCCGCGGCCCCCTATAGTGAAATGGAAAAAAGAAAAGAAAGAAAATAGCGGAAATAGCCAATCTACAATACAAAGCTCACACAACACATTGTGCTTTGAGCTTTTAGATCAGCTATTTTTGCTATTTTGGAGTTTTGTACAATTGTTATTTATTTATGTATTTTTTCATTTTCTTCTCCAATTCCAATACCCTCTATGGTGGTGAATAGTGAAAATAGTTGATCTATAAGCTCACAACATGTCGCGATGCATGTTGTGAGCTTGTAGATCTGCTATATATATTTTTTCTTCGCCTACAATGACAAAGCTACTGAGCCCCTAAAGGCACTCTAGTGATTAAAATAATAATAGAATTCATTCAAAAGTGAATGAAAGTGAATGATGGATGGGGAAGGAAAAGGCTGACGATATGGCATGAAAACAGCCGAGCATAAACACTGTGACATACCCATGATGGATTAAAGCTAAATAAAATCTCATGACTGAAACATTTTGTATTTTCCAAGGGAAAAAGGAAAGGAGCCCCACCCCCACACTAGCACTGTTTCCTAAACAATCAACACAATGATGTAAAATTATGATGTTTTAGTTAATATGTTCCTGCTGTTCTACATACTGCCAACCAGATGAAGAAATCACAGATTGAGGCTTTAACCTTCGCTTTTATGAAATATCCGAGACAATTAGGGTTTTATGGAAGATGCTTCTGAACAAATTGCTGGTTTGACTACTTCAAATGCTTAGTTTAGTTTAGTTTATTAGCGCATTGTTATAGAAAAATATAAAAATAAAACATATCAAAGAAAACAAGTTGCTGTGCAAGGAAAGGAAGAAGCCGGCAGGCTTATTTGGAATCCTTTCCTTCATGGAAGAGGTCATGCTCTAAAACAAAAAAACAACCGAAAATAGCCTATCTACAAGCTCTCAATACGTCGCACTGCGACGCATTGAGAGCTTGTAGATCGCCTGTTTTCGCGGTGCAACATGCTTCAATAGAAGACATGCTGGCTTCTATGGAATCCAAATGACTGAAATCAGTTGTGGCGACTGAGAACTTGAATCCATGCATAACACATTATGTTTGGTGTGTGTGTGACTGTGTGTGTTGTGTTGTGTGTTTTTGAGCTAGCCTGACTCCACCGAGAGTTCCGTGCTGATGGAGGAAACCTGGCTCCCATCACCCAGCGGGCCTTGATTACACACAGGAGATGAGAGCAATATAAATACTTCCACCACAGACATGTCTGTACTCGTCTAAGGTGTCACCACCCGTCATCAGGTTCTTTCTCTCTGTCACACACAGATGCATACACATATACATACACACACAGACACACACACCTGTGTGTGGACACAGAGGCACATATGCAGCAGATATAGTTACATTATCCTTTCAGTCTTTGAGTGTGCATTTATGCAATGCGAGAGAGAGAGCGAGTGAGAGCGAGGTGTGTTATGTTTGTTTATTTATTTGACATGGACATCACAATCACATTGGATGAACCAGATGCATTGCTTAAAGTGTATAGTGTGTGTGTGTGCGTGTGTGCGCGTGTGTGTGTGTGCGTGCGTGTTACTTGGTAAGGCCACATACTATAAATGATGAATGGCCATTTAGACCAGAATGCTGAGTGGTGACAACTGAGCTCACATGACTGGGCAGCTCATACCTCCTAACGTGCAAGCGCACATGCACGCGCGCGCACACACACACACACACACACACACACACACACACACACACACACACACACACACACACACACACACACCTTTTAGCATCTCATAAACACATAATACACATAATAAATCCACATCCATGTATAATTAAAAAATGTAACAAATTTTTACACTCCCTTAGTTTTCACTCTTTGACATGTCTTGTCCTCTTCTCAGCCAGTGAGCCCAGTAGGAGGAAATGTGCTGCACATTAAGTTATGTATGGGTCAAACACACATGCTTTTCATTGATTGGTTCATGGTTGGTGGCCGGAGACAACTGGATTCTTGTACGAATCCAACAAGCTTGCTCTCTTATCAACACTCTCCGTTCAAGTCAGCCGGCAACTTTGCCAGAATGTGAAATAATGGTTTATTACTGGACAATTGAACTAAACAAGGCAACAGTGAAGGTAATCATGAAAATGGAATTTGCAAGGGGTTTTATGAGGCTATTTATTCACTGTGTAGATGTGACAACAATAAAAATGCCAGTGATGTAGTTAGCAATTAGAACTCAAACATATTCGCCCATTCCTTGATATATTCCTAAGAGGAAGTATTGCTTGGAGCTTCACAAAAACGTTCCTGTGCGCTCAACACACACACATGCATGCGAACACGCGCACAAAGCGCACAGACAAACAAACGCGCTCGAATGAGACTGTTCCCTAGCAGCAGATGGTGGACTGGAACAAGCAGTGACTGGAAATCACAGCAAGAGAGAGAGGAGAAAAGCGAGAGATATAAGTTAGGAGAAAGTGAGAGCAAAAGCTAAAATTAGGGAGGCTGTAGACGAACACCTTTTTAGTTAACATACAGTCAGAAAGCTTCTAGATAAGGCTCTGAACACAACCACGAACGCGTTTCGGCTAAAGCCTTCCTCAGCGTGATAAACATTAATTATCACGCTGAATAAGGCTTTGGCCGAGAGTGCTGGCATATTTTTGCTGATATCGATCTCTTCTGAGCCGTGCACCCGTTAAATAGTTGATTACTTGTGACCGAGTTATGCTCGCATTCTTTCTAGTTTGATTATAATCTGAGAGGGCACCAGGACAGGTAGTTTAGTGGGCTAATGAGTGAATACTGTCACACAAAAACACATGAAATATAGCATGTAGTATACAAAAGCAGATTAAGCACAAACATTGTCACCAGACACAAACACGTACGAAGCCCTTTGGGCATCCGCTAGCTGATCCTGCAGTAGAAAAATGGTACAGCACCAGATGGCCGGCTCTGTGTGAGGAAGTTGGTCTGGATCAGCACAACGTCCCTCTCTCTGCCCTAATCTGCTTCTCTCTACCATGACCCCACAAGAGCTTCGCACCTGGGTATACTATCAACTGACCATAGTCAGTTGACATGGTGACCATTTTGCTCTTGCTTCATACTAAATTAGTTACATTTCAAGGAGATTGTTGTCAATGGTTGTTTTAAATTAGATTAAAGCTGCTTGAAAAAGAAATCCTATGTACTAACCATGATAAATAATCAAGGTGTTTTCGAGAGGTTTGGCAGTAGAATTCCACTGATGGTCAAATGTCCTCAGTTCCACTGGTTTCGTGTGGCTTCGACAGGCCGTCTCAGATATACAACCGACCAGATGACTGGCTGTCCTTTAGGAAGTAGAGCACAATGGCACTAGCTAGCAAGATTCTATTAATTGCATGGTTGATGTGGTGTGCCAAGGGGGTGGCCTAAGGTGGCACATGCCCCCCCTGGAATACTCCTACTACGGGCTGGGGCGGCACCTGTCAGTGGATAATGTTGGGTGGGAGCCTGGGAGGATTAGGGTGGAGGCGGTACGTGGTGGCTACTCACTGGCAGGTGAGTCAGTGGGGTACAACAGCAGTGACAACCGACAAGTGTGTGGGGACTGGGGAGGAAATAATTGGCATAAGGATTATTGGCATAACGACTAACTTGGGGAAAAAAAGTAAAAAAAAAATCACACCCTGTGTGAAGGAAGCGGTGCCTTTGGGGCGGGCCTTAACTCATTTCAGTTCGTCCCTATTGGTGGTCTGAGTCCACTTACCAAATCTGTACTTGGTAGCATGCTGCAAACTGGAATGATGGCTGTTTAAAGGCCAGCCAATGGGCAGACAGAGGGGGCGGGGCTTAAGTAATGACAGTTAGTCCCTATTGCTGGCTTTAGTCCATGTACAAAATTTGTACGCCATAGCATGCTGCGAACTTGAGTTATGGCTGTTTGAAGGCCAGCCAATGGGAAGACAGAGGGGGCGGGGCTTCAGCAATTCATGCTGCTCCCTATTGGTGGTCTAAGTCCACATACCAAATGTGGACTTGGTGGCATGCTGCAAACTGGAGTTATAGCTGTTTAAAATCCCGTGCTCATCCCGTGCTCATACGGGCGCTGGGGGTCCCTGGACCCCTCTTTGATAACTTCATCAATGCATGCTCGTGCCTATTGGTGGTCTAAGTCCACATACCAAATGTGGACTCGGTGGCATGCTGCAAACTGGAGTTATAGCTGTTTAAAATCCCGTGCTCATCCCGTGCTGAAACGGACATCCCGTGCTGAAACGGGCGGACGGACATAACTTACGGGGGGGGTCCCTGGAGCCTGCTTTGATAACTTCAGCAATTCATGCTCGTCCCTATTGGTGGTCTAAGTCCACATATCAAATTAGGACTTGGTGGCATGCTGCGAACTGGAGTTATAGCTGTTTGAAATCCTGTGCTATAAACGGGCGGACGGACATAACATCATTGGGGGTCCCTGGACCCCTCTTTGATAAGCAGTGGCACGTGTGGCCAAAGAGAGGAGAGATGGCATAGGCAATGTCCAAGGCCGTGTGTGTGTGTGTGTGTGTGTGTGTGTGTGTGTGTGTGTGTGTGTGTGTGTGTGCGTGTGTTTGTATGTGTTTCTTCTTTGCCGTCAGGCTCATACGGACGGACGGACGGACGGACGGACGGACGGACGGACGGACGGACGGACATACGGACAAAGTCAAGTGTAGAGCGGTTGGCACCGCTAAAAAGAACAGGAAAAGCATGGAAGCTTTACATTTAGTACCACTGCTGTGTTGTGATTGGTAGGCCTATTTATCTTTGAAATGCTATCAAATATTTCCATCATCAAGGAACATGGACTTTTCCTGTCACCCCCCATATATCCACAAAACGGCATCACGTTTGTTTACCTATAATGGCACTGAATAAATACATACATACATAAATAAAAAAAACACTACCGAATGACCGAACCCTAATAAATGGCACTGGGGCCAGCCCTGTGTGTGTGTGTGTGTGTGTGTGTGTGTGTGTGTGTGTGTGTGTGTGTGTGTGTGTGTGTGTGTGTGTGTGTGTGTGTGTGTGTGTGTGTGTGTGTGTGTATGCGTGCATGCATAAGTGTTCGTACTTCATGCCACCCCTTTACAAGTCAGTGCCCCACTTGGGACACGCCACTGGATGGTTGACCAAGCATGTGACTTGCTGACAGGGATCAATGACTCTCTTGGTGTGTGTGTGTGCGCAGCGCACACACACCAAGAGAGTGTGGTTGGAGTACAGTGTGTGGTTGGAGGGGCGGTCACATACAGGGAGACAGAAAGAGAGATAGGCATCGCTACCGTTAGAGCAGGATTATTCACAACACCGTACGCAGTCAACCTAAAGAATGCTGAATGTTTTAAGAGATGGGGTGGGTGAACAGAGACGGAGAAAAAGTGTGCTTGTATGTGTGTTCTGTTCTCTAGTTGTTCCATGTGTGTACACACACACACAATACAAATGCATACACATGTACAGACACAGTACACAAGCAATACAAATACTGTACATATCATTCTCACACACACGCACACACGCACACACGCGCACACACACACACACACACGCACACGCACACGCACACGCACACACACACACACACACTATTCACAGAACCCCCTATTAAAACATTCTCTGGCTGTTCTTTCACATTGTCTGATAATCTATTGTACCCTTTCCCCAAAACAGGCAGTCCTACAGTAGTTAACTGACTGGAGCAGCGAGTTTGGTTTTTCCACTGAATTATTCATGAGCTGAGGTGTGGAGCAGGACTCAGTTTGGATATGGAGCTGCACGGTTTTGTTTATGTTGTTTCTGAACTTATTTTATAACGGCACAGAAAAATCGACAGCACTTTGCTTCCTCTTTCCTTAGCAATCAGGTGACACACAGGGTTCTTGGTTTGACGCACTTCTCTCCAGTCTAGCACCTGTGTGTGTGCGTGCGCGAGTGTGCATGTGCGTGTGTGTGTGTGAGAGCCCTTGAAAGAGACACACACACACACAAAGTCTATGTGTATGTGTCTCAGACAGTGTATCTGAGCAAAGTGTGCATACAGTGCATGTTTGCATCTGTATGTCTGTGTGTCTGTATTTTGCATGCATGCGCATGTGTATTGCACATGTTTATGTGCAGAAATGCGTGCATGCACTTAGCCAGTGCTCGGGATGCACACACAGCTGCAAAGACTGCCAGGTGAACTAGGTGCATGTCGATACAGTAGAAGACTTCAGACATACAGAATAGGGGTTCAACAGTTAATTGAACTAATCAATAATCGATTATAAAACATATATTGATTTGGCACCGTATGTATCTCCTTTGTCGCATGACAGTGTTATGCAAAAGTAGACCAATCTATAAGCTCACAGCGCAAACAGGTAAGTAAACAAGGTGGGGAGCTATCATAACTGACGAATTGTTGCTGTTGGACAGAAATCTTGTATACATGGTAAATGGTGCATTTATATAGCGCTTTTATCCAACGCGCTTTACATAGATTGTGCATTACATTCACCCACATTCACCTATTCACACACATTCATACCCTGATGGCGGAGGACACCATGCAAGGCACCAACCTACTCATAATAGGGTACTTTAACCTCCCTATATGAAAGTATATGTCTGTGTGTTTTTGTGTAAGAGTATATGCCATGTTAACTTTGTGTTATATTTATGTACATTTTGTTTCCAAGTGAATGACCTGATATTTAATTTGAATTAATCTGTTTAATATGTCTGCCGAATTGTCCTGTTTGTTTTTCTTTTCTGTTTTGTTTTTCTCTTTGTTTGTTTGCTGGGGGGAAAAATGCATACAATGTGAAGTTTCTCTGCAGAAAAGCAAATAAACGCCTTTGTTCTATAGATTTTAAACTATAATGACATGCCCAAAATAGGGACGGCAGGTTGAAAGTGGCTAAGTCTGTCTGTGGGTTTTATAAATATTTAACCAATGACAAATATTAACAAGAGTAGTAACTAAATAATAACTACATTGGATCCATTGGAACATACAGTACAAGGCTTGTGCCCGAGCAATATATTTGACTATGAGACCGGAAGACATGTGAGACATGACTCATGACTCATGACTGATACAGAAGTAGACAAAAGACAAACATGATGTTATCTAAAGCCCAGTTCACACCAATGATTCGCGATGCAACAAAACCATTGCAATACGTTACAGAGAGAAATTGCAGCGGTCTGAATTGCCCTGGCCCCTGTTGCAGGTCGGCGCAGTTTGGTTGCATATGGTTGCAACTCATTGCATTGCGAATCATTGGTGTGGACTAGCCTTAACAAGCAGATGCCAGTTGTACTTCAGGGCCTGCGATATCTTGATGAAGAAGTAGAGCACATGGTAGCATCAGAAACACATCTGCTGTATATGTTTACGGACGGTACACTAAGCCCTGCAATTTTCGAAAAGAGTAGATCTACAAGCTCACAACTTTTTCAGAATAGGGTCACCAGGTTGAAAGTGATTTGTGGTAATTAAGTATATTTATAAGATTATGTACAGATGCTGGGATGTGGGTCAAGCAAGCCTCAAATATATTACAAGATTACAGGCCATCAAACTCACCTAAAAGCTTACATTTCACACACAAGTCAAACTCTTGGTAAACATGCATAAAGACTTATAATAAATGGTAAATAAGGTGTATAATTCTTGAACATTGATATGGTCTGATAAAACTGTGGCGACGTCGGTATCTCTTTAAGAACGGCAGCAGGAAACTGCCCTGCGTCTGGGCGGTCTATTGTTGTTGTTTACTGCTGTGGTTCCTCAGGTGTGGAACCTGACGACGCAGGCCGCTCTGCACATGAATAAGTCATCAGCTCTGTTTTACTTTATGTTGGTTGTTTTGGACAACTCTGGATGCTCAAAGTTTTCCAAAGCAACAGCAGCTAGTGGAACAATGGAGCTATGGGTCTTAACCCATGTAGACCTGAGGCCGATTCTAAAAACGCCTATTAAATCCTGACCTAAGTTTTCTTAAAAACTTCAAATATGTATTGAAAAATATGAAATAACAAAAGAAAGTTTGTTGCTATATACTGCACATAACAACTACCCCAAAAGGGGTGACATGGATTGAAAGGTATATAGTAGTTATGTATAGGGGTTCCCACCCGGTCTAAATGGGTTAACACAGACTTACTGTATTACATTGTCAGTATATTCTGGTCAGCAGTTGGGAGGGCATAAATATAAAAAGGAAAAAGGAGAAGACAGACCACAAACATTACATTAGAGTATAGATCATGTAAACACATACACACACATATAGACAGATACACACAACATATATAAACAAAACACTTAACACACACACACACACACACACACACACACACACACACACACACACACACACACACACACACACACACACACACACACACACACACACACACACACACACACACACACACACAGAGTACATGCTCAGACACATCTGCGTTTTCGGCGCTTTCAGATGTCTGGGTGTTCTTGCAATGCCAGCAGATACCTGCATAACACTCCGAGGCGCAGGTACACAATAGCAGGAGGATCAATGTTTTAACAGCTCCTTAATGAAAAGGCCCACATGATGCACACATACAATATCTGGGAGATTATATCAATGTTTAACAGCAGCCCAATAAAAAGTCAACAATAGAAAAAGAACAGCTAGATCTCAGCGAGGCTCATATTCCAGAAGCAGTGACATGCATCATTTATGCTGGCCGAGTGGCCGTGTTATTATAATTTCTTCCAGAAAGGACAGAGGGTAGACAGCGGGGGTGTTGTTGGTTCAAATTGAAGATTTTATCCAGCGTGCAACTTCATTTGTAGGCCTGCGCTTTCTACACAGCAGAACAATAGCTTATTTAGGAGGCTGTCTGAAAACACATTTTCTTCAAAGGGGAAAAATACCTGTGGTGATTTAGAACTTGCAGGAGTGAGTCATTTCAGTATTCTTTTGCAGATATGGTAGAGCACTACTTCCAACTATGAGTTTGGTAGAGGCTTTCAAATAAATGCATTAGGCACAATCCTTTAAATCCTTTTTAGATATTTAGCCTATGCCAATGCTATTTTGGGCTTTTGGCCAATGCACTCTGCACTGTGTGCCACAAGTAAAGTTGATTATATGAGAGCTAAAACTGGCGGCTGGCCCCTAATGTTTTTGTTCGACTTTCAAAATCCAAGAGGGTTTATAAAGGGTGTGTTACATATTGTAAGCAATTACTTTTGTCTTGTTTTTTAGTCCTCGTTCAGGGCTCTTGATAACCTCAGGGGGGAAATAGCTCCTGCTGAGTCGCTTCATTGTGCCCTTGAGACACCTCACCTGCCTGTCTGCATCAGCACTAACTGTCCGTTACTGGGGTGATGTATGTTTATCATTCAGAATCCCTTTTGCTCTGCTAAAACACCTGCTGTCGAATGAAGTTATGACTAGACTACTAGATATGGGCACTACAATTTGGCTAAATATTACCCTGGGTAATGGTTAATTTCATTGAGCCTCCATCAGCTCATCAGTGTGTGTGTGTGTGTGTGTGTGTGTGTGTGTGTGTGTGTGTGTGTGTGTGTGTGTGTGTGTGTGTGTGTGTGTGTGTGTGTGTGTGTGTGTGTGTGTGTGTGTGTCCACTTTTATTGAGGCTTGTTTAATCCTTTCTTCTGCACTGTTATTTTATTCTCTTGTCTTTATGTTTTATTTTCTAGCTCATCTTCTAGCCCAATATAGCCTAAATTTAGGTTATTTTATTGTTTTTTGTTTTGTTTATTTTGCTGGTGAAAATGACAGGAGAGCACATGGTATGTAATATAAAATGTACGCTTATCATAAACAGAATAATAATTGTTAGTTAACATAATTGAATGTCTTCCATGCTATGTGTTCAGAAACATTTCAGTCACTTCAGCTTTGCAAGGGGGAGGGAGCAGTCCAATAGAAACCAAATGTTACATCACCTATTTGGGCACCTTTGGCTGTGAGCCAGATGACAAAGGCAGGTTTGGTTTTAAACCACAGGCCAAGTCTGGTAAAGTGCGGTAAACCGAGAAACCAATGGGATACGTTGCTTTTTCACTGCGGTATGAAGAATTCCATACCATCACAGACTACTTCCACACAGACTACTGTCACACAATGTGCGACGTGAAATGGTAAGATTGTGATATTGACAATAGTCATAGCACCAGCCACACTGCAAGAACGTGGGCCCAAGGTTTTAGACACTAACAGAACTCCATGGTAGACTATGAATGCGTGGATAGGCTTGAAGGCTGCCATCCTTGACCATTATACACTGAACGACCAGAGCCGACAAGAAAATGTGCAACCTTTATGTGACTCCATTGACACAACTGATATCGTACAGTGTATGCTCACTCTAAACCACACAAGACAACAGTCAAGAAGAATTCATATTGATGACACCACTCCTGCCCAAATATTGAGGAATGGCGTGACGACAGACAAAATAAATATTTGCAATATGTGAACAATATTTGGGAATTTAGTCAATTCTACATCCGTGGCCAACTGGCAGCATGCACAAACACTCTTCTAGACAGCTTGCCCCTAGTAGCCACAGCGTAAACAAATTAATGTTCATACTGGGTTATTATCCAAGGTGAATGCAAAGAAACTAAACAGGAGCTTATCAGCATTTTCATTGTCTCCTACTCTAAACTACTGAGCACCTGACTTAATTACAGGGTGCCTTGCTTAAAGGCAAAGGCGATCCAATCTCACCCAGGTGCTGGACATACAGAGATTCAACAAAAAAACAATAACGTCTGCCTTGCTTAAGAGCACCTCATTATTTGTTGAGGGAGTAGAGAGCATTTCTCATCTGCCAGCAAAATGACATCTTTCTTCTGGGCACTTCGACATGTTTGACCCAGTGACCAGTCAGTTATGAGTTCACTTCTCCAACTTGTATTCAATAACTTCCTCAAAAATCTAACAAACCACTTTGGAATATGGTCAGCAGAAATGTCTAGCATATCGTGAGTCAAGCTCCAGATACTGAGAAGACATGTAGAAAGTGTCAATCAGGCGTTAATCCCAACTAGTGGGTTGGTTTAGCACTAACAACAGCCAAAAGTAACCAGATCCATGCGGGTGTGGAGGAGGGAAATTAGTCTATTCAGCCCCTGAAACCAATGATACAGCTAGAACAAGGATACCTGGCACATAGAGCCCCTACACACACACACACACACACACACGCACGCACGCACGCACGCACGCACGCACGCAGGGGTGAGAATGCTAGTGAACTGTTGACTGTTAGCCTGAATTAGTCTATGTTTGAATTGTTCGTATTTGTCTAATATAGTTTGCTATAGATGTTTGAAAAATGCCACTCTGCTTCCAGTAGGATCGTCTATGTTTTGTGATATTGGTCATATGCTGCAAACATCATGGGTTGACATACCGAGCTGATAATCACTGTCATGTGACCACTTAGCATCATTGCGGTTGCAAGGGTTAGTGAAGCCAGATTACGAAAACGTATCCTAGGTAACTTACTTCATAGTACAGGCCTGTATTTTGAATCATAAATCATGATGGAGCATGATATTCCAAATAGCATATTTTTCATCTCCAGTCAAATGTGACTATCCTACTATAATTCTAGTAAGCTGACGGTGGGTGGGTGGGTGGATGGGGTCTTGGGTCTCCGATCAAACTGCGCATGCGTCGTTGTGTGCCAGGTTTCGCGAGAGAAACAAGCAGCGAGGTCTATGAAAACGAGGCCAAACCAAACAAACCCTATAACACCAACATTGGCCCTAAAGCGCTTACAATCGGCGGACATGGCAACACCGACTCTACACCATAGACCCCGCCCACTCTCTGCTGTGGAAAGTAAACACTCCAGATTTCTTTCCCCACACACGATGCACATTAGCTCCATAAAGAACGGTTCTATGTCGTTCTCTTCCAGGATCGGGCGAACGTCCGCCAAGGCTCCGCTGTTTACCCTTTTGTATACATCGTATCCCAAAACTAATGGTAGATTCTAAACCGCACGGATGTTTAAGGTTTGGTCGGCTGCATAATATTTTAGGTCGCCAGCGAAACTACCCGTTTAAATCGCTTATTTAGTCAGCCTGTGGCCATGTTTCCCATTGTAGCCAAACCGGGAGCAGTAGTGGCAGCGGACGTAGGGTTTTTTTCCGGGTTCAATGGGAAACATGGCCACAGGTTTCGCGAGAGAAACAAGCAACGAGGTCTATGAAAACGAGGCCAAACCAAACGAACCCCATACCACCAACATGCAACCTGATAATAATGTCCAAAGCATGTCTGTGTATGTTTACATCCATTACTGTGTTGGCGTTAGTTGGGATTAATGTTTATTAGCCAAACCAAGTTACTATGAGCCGTTAGCGTGATGCTAAGCTAACGGACGTTTGGCGCTAGCATGCGGCTAACGCTAATGCTAACGTCGTCATCGTGACTTAATCAACAATGTAAACGTTTCATCAACACACTTTATGAACCTTACTGTGGTTAATATTATCAGTGCTACCCAAGTAGTCCATTGAAAAGTATTATTTTGGTGTATTTTGTGTATTGTAACTTGGACACTGTCACTTAATGGTAGCTGGGGCGACGCGTTGTTGGCTCATGGTTCAGAATGCCTCATGGGTATTGTAGTCATTTTCTGCTATTTCGGTTCTACTGTGATAGACTGTGCTACATTACCTGCTGTTTAATTGTGAATCATATATGCTATGAATATATGGTAATACAATGTTTATTTTCCTGTATTTCCAGGTTTATGACCTGAGTCATCTATGACCTGTGTGTCATCTGTGTGTCCAGTACTTTGTACTGTGTTGGTTAAAAAAGACAAAACACGAGTTGTGACAAAGACGTGTGATTCTCTGATTAATGTTGTTAGTGGTGTAAAATGCCATCAAAAATATACTCAAGCCTGCTGCAGGGCAACAGAAAATAGCAAGCCTATTTTGCTCTTTTATATAGCAAATTTTTATATATATACGAGGGGACGCGCGCCCTTCACCGGGTATGGTGAAGGGCGCCCTTCACCGGGTATGGTCTAGTAACTATAATTTATATGTAACAACAGGTAGCTTTTTGGTTGTATCTTTGACCTCTGTTTTCTTTACTTTGTTCTCTTGTTCCAGCAGAGTGCCAGAATGCTTCGGACATGAAAAGGTAATGTTTGATCAAAGGCGACGGAGGCTGTGTTAGCATTGTCTTAGACACTTTGATGAATTAGCAGGCTTTAGTACTGGATGTGACAAGAAGGCAGGGAGGGGGGGGGGGGGGGGGGGGGGGTTCAAGGAGAGGCCTTTTCATCTTGTCTTTCATTAGATTTTCTTTCATTGCAGGCATGCATACCCTAACACACACATGCAAGGACACAGAGACACTAAGCCCAAAGTGACAGTGAACATGAACATGACACTTAAAGCAATGGTGCTGTAACCCGTATCACATAGCTATGGCATAACCCATATGTCGCACGCACGCGCGCACACACACACACACACACACACAACTATAGCTATCACTATCCCCCAGTATTGACCAAACCGTCAAGGAAATCCTCATGTTACCCATTTCCCAAAAGAAGAACCCCACCGCACACCCCCCTTCGCTGTCACCCCTAGTCCTCACACAAATAATGCATTTGCCAGCCTACATACACAAACACAAGCTCTTGCTTACACACGCGCACACACACACGCACACACACACACACACACACACACACACACACACACACACACACACACACACACACACACACACACACACACACACACACACACACACACACACACACACACACACACACACACACACACACGGCTCCTATTTCCAGTGTCATCTTCTGAGGGTTCCTCAGCGGGACGTCCCGTGGCGAAGGGGGAATATCGGTGTCTCCTCAAAACAGCGGAGTTACACAATACCCCTACTCTACTCATCTCAGGGATGGAACGCCAGAGAGAGAAAGAAGAGAAGGATGGTAAGAAAAGGGAGGTCGATAGGCAGTACGAGGTCAGTACTGATCCCCCCCCCCACACGCACACACCATCTGACTTTCTCCATCTCCATGTTGGTGGCAGGTGTGGATGAACGAACCAACAACCAGGGCAACACATGGTTATGGAGATTGACACTGCAGTACACCGTCGCCTTGTGCTGTGTTTACTACTAGGCTACTTGTTTTTATGAATTAATATGTTTAGCTGCCGTAGTTCTCAGAATGTTAACCTCAGCTGGGCTTGGCGTCTGGTAAAAGAAAGGTTCGCTGGCTGAACTATAAATGCAAAACTTCTGACGACAAAGTTCTACCTGCTAACACATTTTAGGAGATACTTTGTCACTGAAGCGTAAATTGGGCTTACGCACTTTTGGGCATTTCATTATATGAAAAAGCTTCCAGAAAATACTAACGTTTTTCCAAAATGTCCAAACATTTTTAAATAGCATACTAGCACATGAACAAGCTGTAGATCAGCCATTTAAATATAAGCTTCAGTGGATAATTGGGGATTTCAAAAATAGATATGAGCTTCACTCTCACAATAGCGATTTTGCATTTCATCACTACAGGTGCTGAAGCAAAACAATATGCAGGGTGAGTTGCAGCATGAATGTGGACCCAGAAGATTGGATGTGGAGGCTATAGAGGGACACACTTGAAACCGAGGCCATGAGAAGAAGCACGCCATGCAGTGCAGGTTGTGTGTTTGTGTTGTGTTTCAGGCCATGGCGAAGCATGTGAAGACATGCTACAGATAACTTCCTGGCTCTGGGAGATGTAATTAAATCACATGAGCCATCTGTAAATCTGTGTAGGCATCCTGTGTGTATTTGTGTGCGTGTGTGTACAGTATGTGTGCACGTGTCTGTGGCCTCTATGACTGTGTAATACACAGTGTGTATGTGTGACCGACACAATGAGTGGAGAGAGAGAGAGAGAGAGAGAGGGAGGGAGAGAGAGAGAGGGAGAGAGAGAGAATGGGTACTCATCTGTGACGTGACTGTGAAATGTGCAAATTGTCTGCATCTAATTTCCTTGACAGTCTGGTCATTATTGGGGGAAACTGAAATTTTACTACACCAAATTAAGAGAAATCTCACTTCACAATCACCTATATACTATGTATATTTATAATTGTAAACTATATAGTTAGCGGTTGGACACATGCCGACAACACCTCCTGTAACAAAAGGCATCTCACAATGTTCTACAAGTATTGATACTACTATAATTACTATTGTTACTTCATTGCTATTCTTTGCCATTTTGTCTTGTTGCTGCAGTTGTTGAGGAGTCGAAACTAAATAATATTCATAATATTTCAATATCGATAACTCATACTTTAGATTAGGTATTCAGTTAGTATAACAAGAGCATATATAGAATAGGGGTAGGACGATATGGGTATCTCACGATACGATATCTGTGGCGATATTAGGCCCTCGATAACGATAATATCACGATATTCGATATATTGCAATATATTGCGATATCACGATATATTGCATGAAATTTCACCAACGATATATCACGATAGTCCTTGTATTCAATTCATAAACACTTAAAATAGCACCAAATAGTTCAAAATCATCATTACACAAATACAGAGTCGGAAAAACAACGTATCACAAAAAAAAAAAAAATGTTACGATTATTTATCGCGGGAGAAAGTATCGCGATATATCACGATATCAATATATCGTCCCACCCCTAATATAGAACCTACAATACTGTACAAGAACAAAATGTTTATGTTTATCTTTACTGACCAACATTTCATTCAAATAACAGTGAATAGTGGCCTAAGGGTGGCACTAGAGGAAAGGCCATGGAATCTTCAAAATAGTAGCGTTCATCCTTCGGGGAACATGGATGCACTCAAGCTGGAATTTTGGCCTGTGGTTAGGGCTGGGTGCAATTACCGCAACACCGCCATACAGCAGTTGTGTAATTCATATCGCGGTGTCGAGTTAATAACCGTGATTATTATTTCAAAAAAATAATTTGATGTTTTTTTTTTATTTTTTTTTTAACACCTTTTTTTGGGAGATACCGCGATACTGCCATACCGTCGGTAAATAGTGTTTTATTACCACGATAACAAACAATCCATACCGCCCAGCCCTATACCTGTGGTATGGTTAGTGTTATGGAAACACAGGCAGACAAATGGACGGACAGACAGATGGATGGACAGGCAGACGGACCAGCTGACACTACCATCCTTAGAGGCCTGCTACAGGTGGGGTTGAAAATGGGAAACAGGGGTTACGAGGAAAGTTTGGAAGGCATTTGAGGACATGAATTTTCAAATGTCTGCCAGTGCCAGTGCCATGGGCCTTCATGCGACATGCGGTCAAGTGGAAAGACCTCATGTCGTTTTCATCCATATGTTCCTTGTCTAGTTGCTCCAATATTCCCTAGAGCACCAAGTCTCTGATCCTTGCGGTGATTACGGTTTGTTAATAGAGGTAATCTAAGAATATTCAACTAGTGCACTCACTGTTCCTCACTTGCAAAACAATGCACATTTAAACCCTGTGAGCAAGTTCTGTATGTTCTGAAATCCCAGCAGCTGTGGAAGTGTGCTGTAGAAGTGTTCTCTGTATCTCTTGTTCATAAATATTTGCTCTATATTCTGCTCTAGCAGTACTTTTGGGTCCAAGGCCTTCTTCAATATTGCTACACAAACAAGGCTGTTACTGCCTTGCCATTTGCCCTCTGCAAGCAAAAGGGTTTTTGCTTGAATGATGATTACTTATGGTGTGTAATTTGGCTACTACATATAAGAATACAGAAATACGCACAACAAATTAGCATTTTATGACAGCTGACCTGATCTTTGAAAAGCCCATCCTCAGAGGAGCTTTAATGCTACAGCCACACCATCCAGTAGTCATGCAATATTTCCACAGACAAACTAATTTCTTCGTCAATTTCGTTTTCCAAATGTATATTTATGGGCGGAGACCCTGTTCCCCCTGCCCCATTGATATTACACTGGTGTGTGGTAGTATGCTGCTGAGCAGTCAGTGTATTTCAGATTGAAACAGCCCCGGGTCCCGTTGGAATAAATGTATCAAACAGCCCCTCTGCAATCACGTTTAGCTGTTTGCTTGACTGAATTAATTTGCCCAAGTGCTGGCTGGGCTGCTGGCTTGTAGAGAGGCAGTGAGACGAGGAAACGGTCACAGTCACACACACACACACACACACACACACACACACACACACACACACACACACACACACACACACACACACACACACACCCTAGTTAATTACCATCAGTAAGAATCAATATGTGAGAGCACACTCAGGCACTCATGACGAACAGACAGGATGCAGCAAGCCACAGCACGCCTTCCTCAGGAACTTGGCGATAATGATGAGGATGAAGATGTACCGAAAGTAAGGCATAGCAGGAAACAGCCTTGGAAAGTGTCACTCTATGTAATGTGTGTATGTGTATTACTGTGTATGTGTATGTGAATGTATCTGGTCTCCTGAAAAACAGAGGGAGCAGCTGGTGGGCCATGTGGCCCATAGGGCAGGAGCCTATCACCTGTTTCTGTAGCGTGAGGCAGCTTGATGTACAAGTACATCCCCTAGTCATGATGTAGAAGTACATCCCCTAGTCATGATGTACAAGTACACCCAAGCTAGTATGTCGCAGGGACTTATCCCCAATCAAAAAACAGAGGCAGCAGCTGGACATGTGCATATAGAGGCTGTTGTACTGTGTGGAAAAAATACACAAATGCAAGCATGTACAGAGAGAAAGTCCATCCTCTTAAAAGGTAGTGTGTTGTGTATAATGTAGCTCAGCAGGTGCAATCCAGTTGTGTCCAACAACTAGTCTGTGTGGTCTGAGGTCTGAGGTCTAGAGACCATTGTTCTGCTTTCAAGGTGTCAAATATGTGAGCAAAACAGGCCCTACCAGATTTCTCTGAAATTTTGCAGAAATCTGGTAGATTTGGCAGCCTTGGTGAGAGAAAGCTGATAGAATTTTAGATGAAGAGAAAGTCAACTGTGGTCTGTTCAAAATATTTAAAATAGCCTATGCATTTAGGTCAAAACAGGAACAACAGCAACACAGCAACAACTACACAACCTTTTGGTCGGAAACGTAACCCACTACGTGTGTGATACAGGATACTGTGGCTATAAATGGAGACTGTCAGGGCTCATGTCAGAATTGGGCTCTGAATCAAAACAAATAAAGAGTACACTTTGGTTTGTTTAAACAGTTCTATTGAACACTTGGCAGGGGCCGCGCAGCATCAATGTCAGCGATGCAACCTGAACCTGGCATGAACTTTCTAGCCATCACACAGTCAGGACAAAGGATTCCGTATTGGCACAATTGAACGGGGCACGTCTTGGCTTGCAGAGTGACTTCAAAAGAAAAGTGGTACGGCCCCGAAATGTCTGCACTCAGTCAGTGCGCAGCAGGACTTTGGGACAATTGATGTAAAAAATGATATTGTTAAGCAAGCATCTAAAACAGTCCACGTCTGGGGAATTGTGGATTGGAAACCGAGCCCTGGGACTATTTGTCAAGAGGATCATTCATGAAATGTTAATTCCCTCAAACAAGAGAGTGCAGGGTCCTTTCTGTGAGCCAAGTGCAGGAGAGACTACAACACTGTTGTTACTCTGTTTCAATCCAGTACACGCGC